>NC_137977.1:73657933-73748973 GCF_963924665.1 Micromys minutus
TACAATTTATCCTCTAAACTCTACACACGTGTTATGGCATTGAATATACACACGCACGCATGCGCACACACACACACACACACACACACACACACATATGCAGGCAGGCATGAACACACTAATACATGTAAAAATTTTAAATAATTTTAGGTAATCAAATATCTTATTGTACACTTAAGACATTCACAATACTTTGTTACATATGATACATATGTGATTTTTATCTATAATCACACATATTTACATAAATATAAGATTTTCATAGACAAGCTTATATATACAGATAAAACATATTTGCATTTATTGTTGGAATGGAAATTGGCATGAACTTTTGAGAAAACACTTTACCAATCAAATTTTAGATGGAAACTGAACAGTAGATCTATTTAAATGAAATAAATGGGCTGGAGGACCTGGTGCCAAGGAGCTCTTCCACCTAGACCATCAGTAAGAGAGTACCCAGATCTGCTGGGAAAAGCTGTGGTTGCAGACCAGACACCCAGACACTCTACCATTGAACCAGGAGATAACCAGGGACACAGACCTGGGGAGGTTGTGGCAATAGCACCCAGGAAACACACAGTGCTTGGAGGTAGTGTTTGTGGCAAAAGTTATTTTTCTGGCCCACAGTAAGAGAGTATCAGTATCCACCCAGAAAGGCTGTTCACCCAGACCAGACACCCAGGTGCTCTGTCACCTTGACAAGCAGGTAACCTGGGGCACAAACCTAATGAGGATGTGCAGGGAGTACCAAGAACACAAAAAATGCTTGGAGGCAGCGCCTGGGGCTGTGTCAGAGAGATTCATGATCTGCCTGGGGATGGCTGTTTTGGAATATCACCTCCACTTGCACTTTTACACCTGGACCCGAAGTGCACTTGACACAAAGGCCCAGAGAGGGCACACCATGAGTTCTCAGTGAGAAGAGCGTACTGTACTGACTGAAAAAGTGCCCATTTTTGCCTGGAGTAAGAGCCAAATACCCACCACTGGTACTCAGGACCAGTAGGAAAAGGCCAAGTTCTCAGAGCATCCTCACAAGAGCTTCCCCACCAAAGTCCACAAAGACAATTGAGTACCTGCCACCAGAACTCACTGCTTGCCCACAAAAAGCCAAACACTCAGAAACAATTTTCTTGCTGAGCCCACAAACCATAGATTCACAGAAGAGACAGGTGGCAGTCACTGACAACAAGACCACATATAACCACGGACAACAAGATGGCAAGAGGAAAACAAAAGAACTTAAGCAATAAAAACCAAGACAACCTGGCAACATCAGAACCCAGCTCTCCCATCACAGCAAGCATCAGAATGCTGAAAACTCCACAAATAGAAGACTCAGACCTGATATCATACCTCAAGAAAATGATGAAGATCTTCGAAAACAGCATGAATAGCTCCCTTAAAGAAGTATGGGAGGACAACCAAAGACAAATACAAGATTTTAAAGAGGAAACAAGAAAATCACTCAAAGAACTAAAGGAAAACACAACCAAAGAAATGAGGAAATTAAAAAGTAAAATAGAAACAATAAAGAAAACACTAAAAGAGAAAACTGTGAAGATAAAAACCCTAAAAAGAAACCAGGAGTCACAAATGAAAGCATCTCCAACACACTACAAGAGATGAAAGAGAGAATCTCAGAGGCTGAAGAAACATTGAAAACATAAACAAAACATTCAGAGAAGATGCAAAAAACGAAAAGTTCCTAACCCAAAGTGTCCAGGAGATCCAGGACACAATGAGAAGAACAAACCTAAGTATAATATAAATAGAAGAGGGCAAAGAATATCAACTAAGAGGCACAGTAATTATCTTCAACAAAATTGTAGAAGAAAAATTCCCTACCCTTAAGAATGAGATTACCATGAACATAAAAGAAGCCTACAGAACTCCAAATAGAGTGGACCAGAAAAGAAATTCTTCCCCATACATAATAGTCAAAATGCCAAGTATTCGAAACAAAGAAAAAATACTAAAAGCAGTAAGGGAAAATGGTCATGTAACATATAAAGGCAGACAAATAAGAATTATACCAGACTTCTCAACAGAGATTATGAAAGCTAGAACTTCCTGGACAGACATCATACAGACCATAAGAGAACACAAATGCCAACTCAGGCTACTATACCCAGCAAAATTCTCAATCACCATAGTTGGAGAGACCAATATATTCCAGGACAAAACTAAATTTACAAAATATCTGACCACAAATCCAGCCCTACAAAAAATAATAGATATAAAACCAAACACAAGGAGGGAAACTACATCCTAGAAAAAACAAGAAAATAAGTAAACAAAAACACCAAAAAAAAGAAAGACACACAGACATAATTCTACCTCTAAAAGCAAAAATAGCAGAAAAAAAGCAACCACTATTCCTTAATACCTGTTAACATAAATGAACTCAATTCCTCAATAAAGACATAGAATATCAAACTGGATACATAAACAGAATCCAGCATTTTGCTGCATACAGGAAACTCATCTCAGAGACAAACGCAAACACTATATCAGAGCAAAAGGCTGGGAAAAAAACCTTCCAAGGCAACGGCCCCAAGAAACAAGCTGTAGTAGTCATTGTAATATATAATAAAGTAGATTTTCAACCAAAAGTTATCAAAAAAAAAGATAAGGGAAGTGACTTTTTACTCATTACTCAGAAGACTTATTAGGAGGAATTTTTCAATCCTTAACATATATGCTCCAAATAAGAGAGCAGCCATTATCATAAAAGAAACCCCACAAAAGTTTAAAACATACATTGCACCACACACAATAATAGTGGGAGACTTCAACAAATCACACTCATCAATGAACAGATTATGGAAACAGAAACTGAACAATGACACAGTAGAAATAGCAGAGGTTATGAACCAATAGGAATTAATAGAGATCTACAGAACATTTCACCCAAAAACAAAAGAATATAACTTCTCATCACCTCATGGCACCTTCTCCAAAATTGACCATATAGTCGGTTACAAAACAAGCCTCAATAAATATAAGAAGATTGAAATACTCCCATGCATCCTATAAAATCACCATGGACTAAGCCTTGTCTTTAAAAACAACAAAACACCCATATACACATGGAAGCTGAACAATGCTCCACTCAACAATAGTACAGTCAAAGAATAAAAAAGAAGAAATTAAGGATTTTCTAGTATTTAATGAAAATGAAGGCACAACATACCCAAACCTATGAGATGCAATAGAAGCAGTACTAAGAGAAAAACTCATAGTTCTAAGCACTTCCAAAAAGAAACTGGAGAGAGCATACATCAGCAACTTGACAGCACAGTTGAAAGCTCTATATCAAAAAGAAGCAAATATGCCCAAAAGGAGTAGATGGCAAGAAATAATCAAACTCAGAGCAGAAACTGAATGAATAGAAACAAAAAGAACCATTCAAAGAATCAACACAACCAAGAGATGGTTCTGTGAAAAAATTAACAAGACTGATAAACCCTTAGCCAGACTAACTGGAGGGCAAAGAGAGAGTATCCAAATTAACAAAATCAGAAATGAAAGTGGAGATGTAATAACTGAAACTGAGGAAACTCAAAAAAAACATCAGATCCTACTACAAAAGCCTATAGTGAAAAAAAAAAAAAAAAAACAGGAAAATCTGGAGAAAATGAATGAATTCCTAGACAGACACCAAAGTTAAACCAGGTCCAGGTAAACCATCTAAATAAGCCCATAACTTCTAAAGAACTAGAAGCAGTCATCCAAGCCTCCCAACCAAGAAAAGGTCAGGTCCAGATGGGTTCAGTGCAGATCTCTTTTAGATATTTATTGATGACCTAATATCAATACTTTCCAAATCATTTTACAAAATAGAGTCAGATGAAATATTACCCAATTCATTTTTTGAAGCCACAATAATCCACATTCCTAAATCACACAAAGACCCTATAAGAAAAGAGAACTTCCGATCAATCTCACTTATAAACATTGACACAAAAATACTCAACAAAAATACTTGCAAACCGAATCCAAGAACACGTCAAACTGATCATGCATCGTGATTAAGTAGGCTTCATCCCTGGGATGCAGGGATAGCTTAATATATAGATTTACTAACGTAATCTACCATATAAACAAGCTCAAAGAATTTAATATACATTTAATAATGTAATCCACAATATAAACAAACTCAAAGAAAAAAAAAACACATGGACATCTCACTAGATGCTGAGAAAGCATTTGAAAAAATTCAAAACCCCTTCATGTGAAAAGTCTTGAAAAGTGCAGGAATCCAAGGCCAATACCAAACCATAATGAAATCAATATACAGCAAATCAATAGCCAACATCAAACTTAATGGTGAGAAACTTGAAGCAATCTCACAAAAATCAGGGACTAGACAAGGTTGCCCACTCTTCCCCTACCTATTCAACATAGTAGTGGAAATCCTGGCCAGAGCAATTAGACAGCCAAAGGGAATCAAAGTGATACAAATTGAGAAGGAAGAAGTAAAAATATTACTACTTGCAGATGACATGATAGTATACTTAAGTGAGCCCAAAAATTTCACCATAGAACTTTTACAGCTGATGAACAACTTCAGCAAAGTGGCAGGGTATAAAATTAACTCAACCAAATAGTAGCCCTCCTCTCCTCAAAGGATAAACATGTGGATAAAAAAATTAGGGGAAAGATACTTTTCACAATAGTCACAAACAATATGAAATACCTTGGTGTGACCCTAACTAAGCAAGTGAAGAACCTGTGTGACAAGAACTTCAATTCTCTGAAGAAGGAAATTAAAGAAGATCTCAAAAGATGGAAAACTCTCCCATGCTCATGGATTGGAAAAATCAACATTTTAAATGGCCATCTTACCAAAAACAATTTACAGATTCAACACAATCCCCATCAAAATTCCAACTCCATTCTTCATAGAATTGGAGAGAGCAACTTTCAAATTCATCTGGAATAGCAGAAACCCAGATTTTGAATACATAAGTGTATGTTTATAAAGTGTTTGTCATTCTTTAATATTTTTCTATTTAAAATTCTGAATTGAACCAAAAATGGTGTTTTATAGATCTTTTATAGTGTTTTGGCGGCTGACTCTAGTCCATGTATGTGTTCTTAGTTCCTTAATCCTCCTTTAATACTAGAAAATTTTATCTATTATTCTCAGTGCATTTATATTGGGAGAGATAGTTCAGCAGTTAAATGACTTTTCCATCACACTCAGAAGGTTAAAAACTAGCTTTACTCTAGCTCCAGAGGAATCAACAGCTTCCTTTGCCCTCTACATGTACTCATGCACACTTGGCCACACCCATTGATAGAATAAATAAATAAATAAATAAATAAATAAATAAATAAATAAATAAATAGACAGAAAAGGGCACAGACCATCCAGCAACTGGACCAGCGAAGCCCCAGAGATAAAGGCCTGGTGAGAAGGTGATCCCAGTAGCCAAGGGGAAAGTCATCAAAAGCCTCCCAACCAAAAAAAGCCCAGGTCCAGACGGGTCCAGTGCAGAATTTTATCAGACATTTATTGCGGATATAACACCAATACTCCCCAAACTATTCCAAAAGATAGAATCAGATGGAATACTACCTAACTCATTTTTTGAGGCTACAATAACCCTCGTACCTAAACCACACAAAGACCCTACAAGGAAAGAGAACTTCAGACCAATCTCACTTATGAACATTGATGCAAAAATTCTCAACAAAATCTTTGCAAACCAAATCGAAAAACACATCAAAACCATCAGTCGTCATAACCAAGTAGGCTTCATCCCTGGTATGCAGGGATGTTTTAATATAAGGAAATCCATCAATGTAATCCACCATACAAACAAACTCAAAGAACAAAATTACATGATCATCTCACTAGATGCTGAGAAAGCATTTGACAAAATTCAACACCACTTCATGTTAAAAGTCCTAGAAAGAACAGGAATCCAAGGTCCATACTTAAACATAATAAAAGCAATATACAGCAAACCAACAGCCAACATCAAACTTAATGGTGGGAAACTTGAAGCAATCCCACTAAAATCAGGGACTTGACAAGGCTGCCCACTCTTCCCCTACCTATTCAACATAGTACTGGAAGTCCTGGCTGGAGCAATTAGACAGCAAAAAAGATCAAGGGGATAGAAATCAGAAAGGAAGAGATAAAACATCACTCTTTGCCGATGACATGATAGTGTACTTAAGTGACCCCAAAAATTCTACCAGAGAACTCCTACAGCTGATAAACAAGTTCAGCAAAGTGGCTGGATACAAAATAAACTCAAACAAATCAGTAGCCTTCCTATACTCAAAGGACAAACGTGTGTAGAAAGAAATGAGGGAAAAGGTACCCTTCACAATGGCCACAAAAACTATGAAATACTTTGGTGTGATTCTAACTAAGCAAGTAAAGGACCTGTATGACAAGAACTTCAAATTTCTAAAGAAGGAAATTGAGGAGGATCTCAGAAAATGGAAAGATCTCCCTAGCTCATGGATAGGAAAGATCAACATTTTAAAAATGGCCATTCTACCAAAAGCAATCTACAGATTGAACGCAATCCCCATCAAAATTCCAACACAGTTCTTCATAGAATTGGAAAGATCAATGTGCAATTTCATATGGAACAACAAAAGACCTAGAATAGCGAAATTCATCCTCAACAACAAGAAAATATCTTCGGGAATCACTATCCCTGACCTCAAGCTATATTACAAGGCAATTGTGCTGAAAACTGCATGGTACTGGTACAGAAATAGGCATGTGGATCAATGGAATAGAATAGAAGATCCAGAAATGAGCCCTCATGTATATGGTCACCTGATTTTTGACAAAGGAGCCGTAAACATTCATCCTATTCAACAAATGGTGCTGGTCCAACTGGCACTCAGCATGCAAAAGAATGAAAATAGACCCTTTCTTATCTCCTTGTACAAAGCTCAAGTGTAAGTGGATCAAAGATCTCCACATTGAACCAGATACACTGATACTATTAGATGAGAAAGTAGGGAAAACTTTAGAACATGTAGGCACAGGAGAAAATTTTCTGAACAAAACACCAATGGCTCATTCTCTAAGGTGAAAGATTAACAAATGGAACTTAATGAGATTGCAAAGTTTCTGTAAGGCTAAGGACATTGTCAAGAAAACAATACGGCAGCCAATAAAATGGGAAAAGATTTTTACCAACTCCACATCAGATAGAGGCATAATATCTAAGGTATACAAAGAACTCAAAAAGCTAGACACCAGAGAATCAAATAACCCTATTAAAAATGGGGTACAGAGCTAAACAAAACGTTCTCAGTTGAGGAATATCGAATGGCTGAGAAATATCTGAGGAAGTGCTTGACATCCTTAGCCATCAGGGAAATGCAAATCAAAACAACCCTGAGATTCCACCTCACACCAGTCAGATTGGCCAAGATCCAAAACTCAGATGACAACAGATGCTGGTGAGGTTGCGGAGAAAGAGGAACCCTTCTCCACTGTTGCTGGGGTTGCAGACTAATACAACCACTCTGGAAATCAGTCTGGCGATACCTCAGAATATTGGACATAATAGTACCTGAAGATCCAGCTATTCCACTTCTGGGCATATACCCTAGAGACACCTTAGTACACAACAAAGATATATGCACCACAATGTTCATAGTGACTCTATTTATAATAGCCAGAAGCTGGAAAGAATTCAGATGTTCTTCAGAAGATGAATGGATACAAAAATTGTGATACATTTACACAATGGAATACTACTCAGCCACCAGAAACAATGACTTGACCAAATTTTTAAGAAAATGGCTGCATCTACAGAATATCATCCTGAGTGAGATAACCCAGTCACAAAAGAACAGACATAATATGCAGTCACTGATAGTGGGATTCTAACCCCAGACGCTCGCACTGCCCCAGAAACAACTCACAGAATGTATGAAGTCCAAGAAATAAAGAAAACAAACAAAACAAAACAAAAAAATCTTTACACAACAAGAAAACTTTGACTATTTCTATGTTACATTTTGTTTTACATGTACTTTATGCTCATTGTAACTATTAAGTTTTCAATGCATGCTATCAAACCTTTAAAAAATCAAGTACTGACTAAATAATATATTCATATAGTTTTATGTAAAAATTATTTTAAAATCTGAAAAAAAGTACTGACAAAAATGTATTTTATATTTTTTCGCAAAAAAATGCTTAAAATCTGTACATTTATCTTTGTTTTGTAAAATAAAGTTGTTTAAAAAAAAATGTATGATAAAAACATCAAGGTTTTGAAGAAAAAAACTGAAGAAGATATCAGAAGATGGAAAGTTCCTCCAAGCTCATAGATTGCTAGAATTAATATAATAAATATAGCCAAAAGCAATCTATAGATTTGTTGTAATACCATAAAATTCCAACATAATACTTCACCTTGAAAGGCAAATCTCAGGGGTTTTTTTTTCATTAAAAAATAAGAAAAACTAAGATAACTAAAACAATATAAGAAGTAGATAAAAAAAAATAAAGCTACTTAAGTTCTTACAATTCCTGATCTTAAATTGTTCTATAGAGCTCCAATAATAAAAGTGGCATGGTATTGATTTAAAAACAGATATAATGACCAATGGTGCTGAACTGAAGTCCCAGACATATAATCTATGAGTAACTGAATTTTGATAATGATGCCAGAAATATACACTGGGGGAAAAAAATCATCTTTAACAAATGGGGCTGGTCACACTGAATTTTTCTGTGCAGTAGAATGCAAGTAGATCTATACTTATCATCCTTTAAAAAACTCAAGTCAAAATGGATTAAGCACCCCAACATAAAGTCAGATACAATAAACCTGATAGAAGAGAAAGTGGAGAATATCTTTTAATCTGCACAGAAGATTTTTCTTAAAATAACATCATTATCTCAGGCATTAAGATCAACAGATCTGATTAGTAAATCAGACCTCCTTGACTTAAAAGTTTTTGTAAGGCAAAGGATTCCATCATGCAGACGACATGCCAGACTACAGAATGGATTTTTTATTAACTCTACATTTAATTAAAGACTAATATTCAAAATATAGGAAGAACTCAAGAAAGTAGCTATTAAAAAAACAAAATCTTCAACTGAAAAATAATGTGAAAATCTAAACAAAGAATTCCAATATCAGAAACTCAAGTAGATGAAAAACACATAAGGAAAATTTCAACATTCTTCTTAGCCACTAGGAAATGTAAGTCAAAACTACTTTGAGATTCTATCGTAAATGTGTTATAATGTCTGAGTACAATAACACAAGTGACAGCTCATTCTGTTGAGGATATGGAATAAGAGGAATAAGCATTCATTGTGCAGGAGAGTGCAAACTTGATCATCCAGTACAGAATTGATATGGTGTTTCCTCAGAATGTTGAAAATCAATTTACCTTAAGATACAGCTATATCATTCTTGGGTATATACCCAAAGGACACTTTGTCCAAGAACAAGAACATTTGTTCAAAAATGATTTTTGCTGCTATATTCATAATAGCTAGAAACTGGAAACATCCTAGATGTCCCTTAACAGAAAGATGGATAGAGAAGGTGTGTTACATTTGTACAATAAAGTATTGCTCAGGTGTTTACAAAAATGGCATAATAAAAATTTTAGAAAAATAGAACCAGAAAAAAATCAACTTGATTGAGGTAATGCAAACAAAGAAAGATAAATATCATATATATCCACTTATATGTGTGTATTAACTATTGAATAAATAAAAACCAAGACAAAAGTCATAAACCCAGATATAATAAGTATAGAGGAAGGAATTGGGGGTGAGGTGCTTGTGGATCTTGCTGGTAGGGGAAAATAGAATAGATATATGGATGGACTGTGGGTGTGTGGGGACAACATCAGAAGGTTCAGGTTTGGAGGAATGGAAATAGGGTTGATGAGAGAATGAAGGAAAAGACAGATGGAATTTGGGGAATGATATGGATACCTAGTGCTATGGAAACTTACTAAAATTTTTGAAAGTGGTCCTGAATAGGTCTTCTAATAATGGCGGAGACCAAGTCCTGTTGGGAGCCTGCCTGAAATGAATTCTCTTTGGAAACAGGGGGAAGTGTTGGCAGCAGGGGTAAGTGAGGCAAAACTTGGTCTTGTAAAAGTAAAAGTTGTTAACTATTAATAGTATTTATTTTTTTATTAACACCTTTTACTTAACAGTTGGTTATGTAAAGTAGCTTTTGTTCTTTTCTTTCGGGGCCCAGAATTCACTAACTCCCAACTAGTGAAAGTTATCCTTGCAGAAAGTAGCACTTACTTAGAATCTTTATTTCTAAGAGAAATAAAAGAATAGAATTACTACTACTGTCATGCTTAATTCTTATACCTTTTCATGATATATGATCACATAGTTTTGTAAGCATCTTTTTTCAAAAGTTCACAAGTTCAAAACATAAGTTTAAATCATAAATTGAGTAAAAAATTACAACAGAGGTGTTTACATGTGTTTTCTTTCATTAACACTAGTTATCCAATTAAACATTCATTACCTACCACTGGCTTCTCAGACCATTAAAAGTTTAAAACACACAATTTTTATGTCATAAGTTAGCACAGTTTTATCAAGAAGCAAATCATCTGCCTTGTGCCTCATTAGTTTTGAAGTTTTGTATAAATGAATACAGTCAATATTTTGTCTTCTGTCATTGCACCTACGATAAATTGTTCAATCCCAGTTTATGACCTTTAGTTAGAAGTTAATGGTTTTACAACTAGCCTTAAGGAATGTTTTCCCTGATCATAATCTGTTTTCTATCCTAATGCCATTATCCTGTGATACTTGAATGTTTACTGAGCCCTATGTGCAGGCCCTTTTTTTTAACCTGTATTTTAATATCATATTTTCTTTACTCATATTTCAAATATTATAGTCTGTTTTAGTTTACCCTTCAAAATCTCCCTATACCATCCTCCCCTTCCCTGACTCCATGAGGACACTCTCCAACCTACCCACTTACTCCCTCCCACCTTCCTCTCCTGGGGCATAAAGCTTTCCCAGAACCAAGGGCCTCTCCTCCCTTGATGCCCAATAAGACCATTCTCTGATGTGTATGGAGCTGGAGCCATTGATTGCTTTATATGTACTTTTTGGTTGGTGGTTTAGTCCCTGGGAACTCTGGGGTGTCTGGCTGGTTGATATTGCTGTTCTTCTTATGAAGTTAAAAATCCCTTTACCACCTTCAGTACTTTCTCTAACTCCTCCATTGGAGACCCCATGCTCAGTCCAATTGTTGGCTGTGAGCATCCTTCTCTTTATTTGTCAGACTCTGGCAAAGCCACTCAGGAGACTGCTATATCAGACTTCTGTCAGCATGCAATTCTTGGCATCAACATTATTGTCTGGGTTTGGTGACTGTATATGGGATGGATCCCCATGTGGGGCAGTCTCTGGGTGGCCTTTTCTTCAGTCTCTGCTCCATACTTTGTCTCCATGTTGTGTTTATTCTTGTGTGTATTTTGTACCTTCTTCTAAGAAGAACTCAAGCATCTATGTTTGGTCTTCCTTCTTCTTAAGCTTCATGTGATCTATGAATTGTATCTTGAGTAATCCGAGCTTTTGGATTAATATCCACTTATCAGTGAGTGCATACTATGTCTGCTCTTTGATTATCTCACTGAGTATGACATTTTCTAGTTCTATCCATTTGCTAAGAATTTCATAAGGTCATTGTTTTTAATAGCTGAGTAGTATCCATTCTCTAAATGTACCACATTTTCTGTATCCATTCCTCTGTTGAAAGACATCTGGGTTCTTTCCAGACCTGACAATTATAAATAAGGCTGCTATAAACATTATTTACATAGCATTACTACAAGAAAGTATTTATTGATTGATTCTCTAAAACAACTGCTCAATTGGACAGGCTAATGCCCAGGAATCATACTATTAAATAATTACAGGAAAGACATAATAGCAAGAATCATTTATGAAATGAACTGTTTAAAAACCTTGAGTTTACCCATGTAGCCAAGTAAAATGATGGGCCATTTTCAGAAAATCATCTGTTACTTTTTTATGTCTCCTAGATGGTGTCTGACAGAGTCCCAAGCTTCAAGTAAAATGATTGTGTTATATTCAATTGAGTTATTGGGTAAACGGGTCTCATGGGAATCCATGAAGAACTCTAGGTTGTTGCTAAGACAACGGGTTGCTCTCTGCAAACTCATAGCCTAGTGTCATTCCCAAGGACAACATCTATGCAACTCATTGAACATAGATAATTTGAACTAGTGACTACACAGAGCCTTCACCATGACAATCTAGTCTTTGGTGCAAGAAGATACTCTTAAGGCTACCAAAAGAGAAACATAACTAATTCAGTCACACAACGTTTTGCTTACAATTTGTCCTGCCTGTAAGATGTGCTATGGCAATGGAGGCCCAGAACTTTTGAATGAACAGCAAGCCAGAAAAAAAGACAAGTAGAGTACTAAGAAAGAGAATTAGTATTTGGTGGGATGCCATTATTTCTATTCTATGCAAATATTATTTTTAGAAACAATATTTTAATCGGTGATAAGATTAGAATTACCATGTATAAGTACTACAGTCAGAGAGACAAGTCACCAGCCTAGACAATTCTAGATTTTCCATAACCTAAGATTTTATTACTTTTTTTTACAGCTAATCATAGGCCTCTCCTAGTCTACCTTCCCATAGTGTGTTATCCCTTTCCTCCTCCCCCCAACCCCATCCCCAAAGAGGATGTTCTCTCCTGCCCCCTACTCCTGATTGGGCACCTCTTCTCCCACTGAGGCCAGACCAGGCAAACCTCTGCTGTATATGTGTCAGGGCCCTCCAACCAGCTCATGTATGCTGCTTGGTTTCTGGCTCAGTATCTGAGAGATCACAGGGAACAATTCTTATCTCAGTAATTAAGAATCTTGAACCTAAGCCAAATGAAATCACTCTTTAAAGAGAAAAAAGGACAAAGAAAGAAAGAAACAAGCAAACAAACAAAGAAACAAACAAAGAGGGATGAAGGGAGTAAGAAATTAAGGAAGGAAAGAAAAGGGAAGAAAGGAAGGAAGGAAGGAAAGAAGGAAGAAAGAAAGAAAGAAAGAAAGAAAGAAAGAAAGAAAGAAAGAAAGAAAGGAAGGAAGGAAGGAAGGAAGGAAGGAAGGAAGGAAGGAAGGAAGGAAGGAAGGAAGGAAGGAAGGGAGGGGGAGGAAGGAAAGTCATTGCTCAGTGAAACATGTAACACTTCAAATAAAATAGGAAATGTGAAACATTCCCCAAGTCCTTCTGAAGCCTTCCTCTTTGTCTTAATACGGTTCATTATTTTGCAAATTTTTCCTACAAATGGTAACTACTTGTTTCTGCCACTTAGATAGCTGATGATGAAGAATTGGGATGGATGCACGGATATCTCTCCTGTGAACTGATTCTTCTCAATGAAAATTCCTGGACAATACTACCTACCTGCATATATCTTAAAAATTTGCTATTAACTAATCCTTTTATTTAATTATATTATTTACTTACATTGCAGCCATTGCTCCCCAGTCCCCCTCTCACAGTTCCTCATTTCATTCCTCCTCCCTCTGCCCCCAAGAGGTGGCCCCACACTGGGCCTCCTCCTTCCCTGGATATTCAAGGTTCTCCAGGATTAAACACATTTTCTCATACTGAGGACAGACTAGGCAGACCTCTGCTGCGTATGTGCCAGGGGCTTCGGACTAACCTGTGTATGATAAGATCAAAAACCCCAGTGACAGCACATGTTGGTGAGGATTTTCTGAAAGAAAAATACTCCTCTACTACTGGTGGGATTGTAAACTGGTACAACCACTCTGATAATAATCTGGAGGTTCCTCAGAAAATTAAAAATAGCTCTACCTAAAGACCCAGCTATTCCATTCTTGGGCCTATACCCAAAAGACTCTTACCATACCACAGTGACAGGTGCTCCACCATGTTCATAGTGGCTTTATTTGTAATAGCCAGAGATGGAAACAACAAAAGAATAGATACAGAAAATGTGGTTCATTTACACAATAGAATACTACTCAGCTATTAAAATGAGAACATCCTATATTTTGCAGGCAAATGGATGGAACTTAGAAATATAATCCTGAGTAAGGTAGCTCAGACCCAAAGGATACTCATGGTATGTATTCACAGATAATTGGACTTTAGCCAAAAAGTATAGAATATGTAAGATACAACCAACACACTGTAAGAAGTGTAAAAAGCAGTACAAGCATAGATGCCCAAATGAGAAGGCTAATTCTTTGTTTTATTTTATGTTTTACTTTTTTCAATTTTTTACAACTTTATTTAAAAAACAGAGATACATATACAGATTATTAAAAGCATTTTAGTGTAAATATATATGAATATATTTTTCACAGTACTTGATTTTTTTAAAGGTTTGATAATATGCATTGAAATCTTACTATTTACAAAGACCATAAAGTACATGTAAAACAAATCATAACATGGAAATAGCCAAACTTTTTGGTATGTTAAGATTAAACGTAACAATTTTAAACTACCAAAAATTACCACAGGGTTATCTTCTTAGCTCTTGAGTTATTAATGGTTTAAGGTGTACCCCACTCTAATAGGATGCTAAAGACATTTTTTTTAAAGAAGGACTGAGGCTTCCACTTTTTGGCTTTTTTTTTAAGCTTCATATAGTCTGTGAGTTGATTTCTTGGGTATTTAGAGCTTTCTGAGGCGAGTATCCAATTATCAGTGATTGCACATTGTGTCTGTACTTTTGTGACTGGGTTACCTCACTCAGGATGATATTCTCTAGATACATCCATTTTCCTAGGAATTTAATAAAGTCATTGTTTCTAATAGCTGAGTAGTATTCCATTGTGTAAATATACCACATTTCTGTATTCATTCATCTACTGAAAGACAACTGAATTCTTTCCAGCTTCTGGCTATTATAAATAGAGCTGCTATGAACATGGTGGAGCATGTGCCCTTATTGTATGCTGGAGCACTTTGGGGTATATGCCCAGAAGTGGAATGACTGCGACTTCAGGTAGTACTATGTCCAATTTTCTAAGGAACTGCCACACTGATTTCCAGAATGGTTGTATCAGCTTACAACCCCACCAGCAGTGGAGGAGTGTTCCTCTTTCTTCACATCCTCACCAGCATGTGCTGTAATCTAAGTTTTTTATCTTAGTCATTCTGACTGGTGTGAGGTAGAATCTCAGAGTTGTTTTGATTTGCATTTCCCTGATGACTAGGGATGTCAAGCATTTTATTAGGTTCTTCTCAGCCATTCGATATGCCTCAATTGAGAATTATTTGTTTAGCTCTGTACTCCATTTTTAATAGGATTGTTTGAGTCTCTGGAGTCTAACTTCTTGAGTTCTTTGTATATGTTGGATATTAGACCTCTATCAGATGTGGGTTTGGTAAAGATCTTTTCCCAATCGGTTGATTGTCGTTTTATTTTCTTTAAAATGTCCTTAGCGTTACAGAAACTTTACAATCTCATTAAGTCTTACTTATCAATTCTTGATCTCAGAGCACAAGCTATTGGTGTTCTGCTCAGGAAATTTTACCCTATGCCTAAGTGTTCTAAGGTTTTTCCCACTTTAACTTCTAATAGTATCAGTGTACCTGATTTTATGTAGAGATCTTTGATCCACTTGACTTGAGCATTTTACAAGGAGATAAGAAAGGATCTATTTCCATTCTTCTGCATGCTGAGTGCCAGTTGGAACAACACCATTTATTGAAGAGGCTGTCTTTTTCCATTGAATGTTTACAGCTACTTTGTCAAAAAAATCAAGTGACCATATATGTGAGGGCTCATTTCTGGATCTTCTATTCTATTCCATTGATGTACCTGCCTATCTCTATACTAGTACCATGTGTTTTTTAACACAATTGCCTTGTAATATAGCTTGAGGTCAGGGATGGTGAGTTTAGCAGGAGATTCTTGTTGTTGAGAATAGATTTCACTATTCTAGGGTTTTTTTTTTTAATTCCAGATGAACCTGCAAATTGCTCTTTTCAACTCTATGAAGAAGTGAGTTGGAATTTTGATGGGGATTGCATTGAATCTGTAGATTGCCTTTGGTAAGATGGCCATTTTTACAACATTGAGCATTCTGATGCATGAGCATGGGTGATCTTTCCATTTTCTGAGATCTTTTTCAATTTCCTTCTTCAGAGATTTGAAGTTCTTGTCAAACAGGTCCTTCACTTGCTTAGTTAGGGTCACACCAAGGTATTTCTTGTTGTTTGTGGCTATTGTGAAGGGTATCTTTTTCCTAATTTCTTTCTCTGCATGTTTGTCCTTTGAGTAGAGGTAGGCTACTGATTTGTTTGAGTTAATTTTATATCCAGTAACTTTGCTGAAGTGGTTTGTCAGCTGTAAAGGTTCTCTGGTGGAATTTTTGGGGTCACTTGAGTATGCTATCATGTCATCTTCAAATGGTGATATTTTTACTTCTTCCTTTCTGATTTGTATCCCTTTGATTTCCTTTTGCTATCTAATTGTTCCAGCCAGGACTTCCAGTACTATGTTGAATAGGTAGCAGGAGAGTGGGCAGCCTTGTCTAGTTCCTGATTTTAGTGGGATTACTCCAAGTCTCTTACTGTTTAGTTTGATGTTGGCTATTGGTTTGCTGTATATTGCTTTTATTATGTTTAGGTATGAGCCTTGGATGCCTGCTCTTACCAAGACTTTTAACATGAAGGGGTGTTTAATTTTCTCAAATGCTTTTTCAGCATCTAGGGTTTTGTTAATTTTTTTAATAAATATCCCAATCCTCTCCAGTTCTATACTTACAAATCTCTCCCTTGTGTCCTCACCCTTTTTCATCTAATAAGATTAACTCCTTGGGTATCTCCATCCTAGATATTTCTAGTCTAAGCAAATCTAGGCACCTCCTCTCCCACTAATGCCCAATCAGGCAGTTCAAATAGGAAAGAAGGGTATCCAATGGTAGAGAAGAGAGACTAAGACAGCCCTCATTCCACTTGTAAGGGGAACCACATGTACACCAAGCTGCATATTTTTTACAAATGTGTAGGATGTTTAGGTCCAATTCCTGTATGCTCTGTGGTTGGTGGCTCAGGCTTTGTGAGGCTGCATGGTCCCAGGTTACTTTACTGTGTTAGTCTTCTAGTGTCCCACACCCCTCCTATTTTCTCACTTCTATTTCTCATTCTTTCACAAGACTTTCTGAGCTCTGCTTAATATTTGGCTGTGGGTCTCTACATATGCCTCTATCCACTGCTGAATAAATCCTCTCAGGAGACAGTTATAGTAAGTTCCTGTGTACAAGCATAGCAGAGTACCATTAATAGTATCAGTGGTTAACTCTCTCCCATGAGGCAGTCATTGACTGGTCATTTTCTTAATCTCTTCTCCATCTTTATCCCTGAATGACTTGTAGGAAGGATACATTTTAGGTTGAGAGTATTGTGGGTGGATTGATGTCCCCTCCCTCCCCAGGAAGTCCTTTCTGAATATAGGAGGTGGCCACTTCAGTCTCTGTTTACTCCTATTCTGGTAGGAATCAGATGTAGTATTACTCCCATACACTCTCTGAAACATTTCCCATCCCAGGATGCCTCCTGCTCCCTATCAGTTAGTTTGATTCTCACTCTCAGGCCTCTCTGACCCGTCTCTTTCCATACCTGATTGCCATCCTTATTTCTCTCCTCACCTCCTCCTCTTCACAGTTCCCTCACTCCACCCACATTCAATGACTTTTTAGTTTCCCCTTCAGAGTGAGATTTGCACATCTTCCTTTGGGACTTCCTTATTATCTAGTTTTTGGGGGAAGCAAATTGTAGCATGATTATCCTGTAATTTATGGCTAAGCAGAGAATTGGACTGTGAAAAAAAACTCCACTTATAAGTGAATACATACCATATGTGTATTTTTGGCTCTAGGTTACATCATTCAAACTGACATTCTCAAGTTCTATCCATTTGCCTACAAAATTCATAAAATCTTTGTTTTTAATAGCCAAGTCATATTCCATTGTGTAGATTTTCCACATTTTCTTTATTTATTCTTCAGTTGAGGGATATCTGGGTTATTTTCAGCTCCTGATTATGAAGCATAAATCTGCTATGAATATAGTTGAGCAAGTGTCCCTGTGGTATAGTGGTATACCTTTCGGGTATATGCCCAGGAGTGGTATAGCCAGGTCTTGAAGTTGAACTATACCAAGTTTTCTGAGAAACTACCAAACTGATTTTTCCAAGTGGTTGTATAAGTTTGCACTCCCACCAGAAATGGAGGAGTGGTCTCCTTGCTCTACATATTCTTCATCATGTGCTATCACTTGAAAATTGATTGTAGACATTCTGACAGGTGTCAAATTAAATTTTATGTTCATTTTGATTTGCATTTTCCTGATAATTAAGGATGTTGAACATTTCTTTAGTGCTTCTCAGCCATTTGAGATTTCTTTGTTGAGAATTCTGTTTAGCCCTCTACCCCATCTGTTTTGGTTATTTGGGTTGTCAGTGTTTAATTTCTTAACCCAAAGGAGTCAAATACCTTCTATCTAACTATTTAGAACCAGATACTTCCAAAATAGAAAGCTGAAAAAAATAGCATAGAAAATGTCTTATTATTAACTTTATATTCTCTAGAATAAGAAATAAATCATTTAAAGAGGTAGTTTGATTCCCTGCGATTCAGAGGAAAGATTCCTTGTATAAAGTCCTCTAACCATGAGTACCATGAGTACACACTCCTGAACATGTGCATGTATGTGTACACATCCACACTGTCCAGTGAAGTCACCTATGCTCTGTAAGAAAGTAAGCACAATAAAATCACTGGTTCACCAACATGAGCTGTAATGGATTATTTTCTAGAGAATTAGAATAGTTACATTTTACAACTCCCTTGGGGGAAAATTTTTTAGAAGTACCCCAGCAAAAGGTCAGGTAAAGCCCAGAATTTGGTGCAGTTTCCTGCTAAATTCAACTGCTGCAACTTCTCAGAGAATTTATCTCCAAAAATTCTCACAAATAGAGAAAAGAAACATGTAGAGTTATATGTGTAGCTTCATAGATAACAATATTAGAGAAAATAATAGAACACAGACATCAACTATTAATTAGAACATAACAGTAATTTAGGTGATTGATATCAGAAAAAAGTTGTAAGTACAAATATCAATAAGATATGAATGTTATCTTCTTATTCTTGACTCCAATCTCTGTGAAGGCAATAGTGTTTCTGCTATTTATTACCTTGCACAATTGGACGACACCTGTCAAAATACAGTATTGAACACATAATAGAATTTATATAATAAATGATTATAGATCTATCAAACTTATAATTTCTGAACTATAAAATTATACTATATAATAAATAATATATTTTCATATAGAATAAAAACTGTCACTACACTGAAATGCATGATTTATATGAATATGAAAATGTGTAGATATAGAATGGGTATGATACCCCAGCAATGCCCACTTTTTAGAACGATTAATATAATGCATTACAAAATTAGCATACCAAATACATAGATTATACCTTGACCTAAAAAGAATGAAGAACTAACTCCAAGAAAGACTCAAGAAAGTAAATGAAGCAATACACTATTTGCTTTGAAAATGCAGTCAGAAAACAAAAAGAACATAGCTTCAGTCTATTTAAAAAAAAAAACATGACTCCAGTTGCATATGTAGCAGAAGATAGCAGTGTGTAGCATCAATGTGAGAAGAGGGCTTTGGTCCAGTGAGGGCACATTTTCCCAATGTAGGGGAATATCAAGGCACTGAGGTGGAGAGGGTGATTGGGAGAGGGTGAACCTTCTTGGATATGAGTGGAGGGAGAGAGGGCATGGGAGCAAGGCAGGGGCAGGGATAACATTTGAAATATAAAAACAAAGAGTATTCAATTTTTTAAAAAAAGAAATGTTAAAAAAAGAGAGAGAAACAAAAGTCAAGCAACTCAAAAAATGAAGTGCATGCCAATATATTAGAAAAATCTTAAAACTCATGACAAACATATCCAATACCAGTGACTGTTCTTTGTAAAAGCAATAACTTATTTTCCAGGATACTTTAGAAACAAAATATGTTTAAGGAAATATTTAATGCTTGAGATATAGATTCCATATAAAATAGGACCTAAAGTAAGGTATTCAGACATATCACATGTTATGAAATGTTTAAAATAAATTAAGTTGCAGAGTCTAGAAGAGAAGAGTATATAAAAACAGTATTATTCTCTTTTAAATTGACCAAGTGATATGATATGTTTCCTTTTTAGAGAACTCAAAGTACAACAG
This sequence comes from Micromys minutus, assembly GCF_963924665.1. Lineage (NCBI taxonomy): Eukaryota > Metazoa > Chordata > Mammalia > Rodentia > Muridae > Micromys > Micromys minutus. The sequence continues at coordinate 73,678,218 of NC_137977.1, forward strand.
CATTTCAACAAAATTTTTATTTTGTGTGGCCATAAAATCACAGATACAGAATGTTCAAATACAAAATACAACACAATGTATAAAATGAAAAACATGCAAGATGAATTTTAAGATGTAGCATTTTTAGTGTAAGATATTATTCATTTCAGATAACAGTTTTGCTAATGGAATAAAATGCCTATTTTATACAAACATCCTAGTATTTTACAGTAAATAATGCCCTAAAAATTTCCAGAAAATTCAATACTATATTTAATCTTAAAAACATGAATAGGGAAAATACAACAAGGTTCTACTTCTAGATTAAAAGGTACAGAAGATCACTGTTTTCTGGGAAATGGAAAGTCACTTTTTTTCAGGTATGAGTTCACACATGGGTGATCCAAACCCAAGTTGTCAGCACTGGATACATGTATATATGAACAATAGTAAATAGACTCAATAAATGGTATATACATGTATATTGGTAAGTATGTGTAAACGTTTTTTTTTTAAAGGAGAGTTCATAAATTTGGAAGGATGGCCATAGAAATTGTGGATACAGTGTGAATGATGTCAATACAGTTCTCATGTATGATACTCTGAAAAACTAAAAAAAATTTTTTTAAAGTGCATATAACTATAAAGAGATATATTTTAAATAAACAAATGTGAATATTATAAAACTTCAATATTAGACTTATAATTAAATAGCATGTATTAATTAATATTCAACTGAAGCCTCTTCAGGATGAGACTAAGTAGTTGTATCCATCACTAACCCACTGACCTACAAATTCATTAAGAAAATGATATCTACAACCTTTTGAATGAAATGGGCTGTGGCTATCAGTGTGTTGTAAAAGTATACACCTATGACTTATGATTTAAATATATTGCATTGATTCATATCTTAAAATATTTCAAACACTTTCATCTTGATATATACACATTTCTTCAAATCGTCATGAACCAGTATCAAAGTTATAGAATACAAACTTTCTAAGATAATATTTATTATGGAAATTGGGTGATGGGTTTAAATTTATTATGTAAGAATTTAAATTAACTCAGTACTATTTTTTCAAAGAAATAAATTTTCTATTTTTATACAAGAGACAATAAACCTAAGCAGAGAGTGGAAAGACAATGGAAAGTGGTCTATACAAATATAAAATACACCAGAATAAGAAGAATAGACTTTTCTCTGAACAGAAGTTAGTATTTTACCTTCATTTTGATACATGATGATTGATGGTCTATAAATAAACTTTCAAAATTGTGTGCGTAAAAATAGCATATGGCAAGGGTGGGAGAAAGAAAGGAAAGACAGGAAAAAGACAAGGAAGATTTTTAAAAAGGAGAAAAGGGGGGATGGGAAGGAGGAGGCAAAGAGGAAGTGTTGGAGATTGGTTTGGTGCTGCTGTGTATTCAAATGCTAAATTCAGTAACCCAAGATTAGTGAATTCCCTTGAACATCTGCTTCTATTATGCAAACATTGCTCTGAAATGTATAACTATTAATTGGTTAAATAAAGGTAGTTACTGACAATTTCTGGAGGCAATAGAGGTAGGTGCATTTGTAGGTACCTGGAACCATCAAGAAGGGGAGAGAGAGATTGTGGGGAAGGGGGAAGAAACAGAGAGACAGGGGAAAGGCAGAAGTACAGAGACAGAGGGAGGGGGAGGAAGAAGACAAGAGAACAAATCTCCATTACATGTGATGGACCAGCAGCAGGTACCTAAGTGAAATATACCTCCAGGACACCACAGACTCCTAAAGCAGAAATAACTTGCAAGAGATTCAAATAGTAAGTAACAAAAGCTATATGGTTGAGATGTAAATTATAAATTACATCTTTATGGGATCTGAAGTATCTCCTTAAAAATATGTAGTGCCTTGTCAGTGAATATCTGGAAAGCAGAAGAAGTGTTTGTCTTATTCCCACAAAAAGAACAAGTGTAATTAATTGCTCCAATTAGTAAGTCTGGATCTGCCACAATAGCTTTTCTCTACTCCTCACATGTTCTCTATGAAAACATATTTCCATGTCTTTCTGTTTTGGGCTGGAACTCTACATGTGACAGCTATTTATAGTACTTCAGTAATTTTACTTAATAAAGCAGCTTTGAAGCAAGACTGACCTCAGAAAACTAGTAATGCAACAATGTGCCTTAATTATCATTAGAAATACATTTTAAGTCAAAATTTTGTTACCAAAAAGTTATGTTCCTCTTCCTGAATAATCAGCCTGCTCTACAGTTCTAGATTTCCCAAAGAAAATGAAATAAACGGAGTAGGTGCATTTTAGTTCATCTTTGCAAGAGTTAGTTCCCATAAGCTGAACACAAATGGAGATTCTCTAAACTTTCTATAACACAACAGAAGTTATCTGAGATGCTAAAAATAAGATGAAAAATGTTGATTGACAATATTAAAACTTTTATTGATAAGTTATAAATCCTTTTATAGGAAACATTTAGAACTGCTGAGCCTTGACAAATGGTTACCATAATGAATCAAATAGTTCAAAGCAATTTTTAAAAATCTAAAGAAATTTGTAATTCTGAATTTCATAATTATTAGAGAACCACATATCTTCTATAACATACTCATATAAATAACTCATACTGTTACTTGCCTCTTCCTCCTACAGTATCATTTATATGCAGTATTATGGATATCTTTATCTAGAAATTTAAATTTAAATTAATAAATCCTATTCTATGTGTTGTCATAGAATATTTAATAACTTCAAAGTTCAAGTTATTTTCTTTGTAAACCTTACTATTATAATAACTCTTCTAGGTTATTATAAACTTATCAATATTAACTTATGTAACATAAAAATATCTTGACTGGGATAGAAAAATTATAGGTTATGAAATTGTGATTGTCTATATGTTTCCCTGCTTTTACTTCAATATTATTTCTGTATTATCAGAAGGTACATTGTACCTTTAATATAACCCTTGCAAGTACAAAATGAACAGTTTTCTTTGTTACCATGTAAAGCTAGTGTTAAAGAAAAGCTAAACCCTACTTCAGAGAAAACATATCTGATGATGATTTTGCATGTAACCACCATTATCATTTGGTAGATTTTAGACAGATGGAAAGAATGAAACAGAGTAATGAGAGTTATTCTATTTTTGGATTTAACAGCTGGTAAGATACATTTACAGGTCACCTTTCCTGGGAGCTGGTTATTCAGTATTATAAGGCATCTATGTAAATACTTGGTGTCTCTAATATTATTTAATCTAGGGATTATTAAATTTATGCTGAGGTGAAATTTCACGTAACACATAATAGTCAAAACACCAAATGCACAAAACAAAGAAAGAATATTAAAAGCAGTAAGGGAAAACAGTCAAAAAACATATAAAGGCAGACCTATTTAGAATTACACCAGAATTTTCAACAGAGACCATGAAAGCTAGAAGATCCTGGACAGATGTCATTCAGACCCTAAGACAATACAAATGCCAGCCCAGGCTACTATGTCCAGCAAAACTTTCAGTTACCACAGATGGAGAATCCAAGGTATTCCAGGGCAAAATTAAATTCACACAATATATTTCCACAAATACAGCTATACAAAGCATAATACATGGAAATCTCCAATACAAGGAGAGAAACTAGGAATTCTAGGAAATGCAAGAAAGTAATGTTTTTTGGTTTTTTTTTTTTTTTTTTTTTTTTGCAAAGAACCCAAATTAACATATCCACACAAACATAATTGCACATCTAACAACAAAAAATAAGTGGAAACAATAATTACTATTCATTAATATCTCTTAACATCGGGAACTCAACTCCCCAATAAAAAGGCATAGGCTAACAAACTAGATATTTAAACAGGACCCAGCATTTTGCTGCATACAGGAAATGCACCTCGGTGACAAAGACAAATACTATCTCAAAGTAAAAGGCTGAAAAACAATTTTTCTTTTTTTTTCTTTTTTTTCTTTTTTTTCTCTAACAACTTTATTTTAAAAAACAAAGATAAATGGACAAATTTTAAGCATTTTTTCATAAAAGTATAGAAATACAATTTTGTCAGTGCTTGGCTTTTTTTTAAGGTTTGATAGTAATTTTTCAAGCAAATAGCCCCAAGAAAGAAGCTGGAGTAGCCATTCTAATATCAAACAAAATTGACTTTCATCCAAAAGTTATCAAAAAATTTAAGGAAGTATATTTCATACACATCAAAAGAAAAATCTACCATGAAGAACTATCAATTTTGAACATCTATGCTCCAAATGCAAGGGCACCCATGTTCATAAAAGAAACTTTAGTAAAGCTCAAAGCATACATTGCACCACACACATTAATAGTGGGAGATTTCAACACCCCACTTTCTTCAATGGACAGATCATGGGATCAGAACCTAAACAGAGACACAGTAAAACTAACAGAAGTTATGGACCAAATGGAATATATATATATATATATATATATATAATCAGTTACAAAACAGGCCTTAACAGATACAAGAACAATGAAATAATCCCATGCATCTTATCAGATTTCCTGGTACTAAGGCTGGTCTTCAACAACAACAAAAACAACACAAAAGCCACATACACATGGAGCTGAAAAATGCTCTACTCAATGATAACTTGGTCAAGGAGGAAAAAAAGAAAGAAATTAAAAATGTTTTAGAATTTAATGAAAATGAATGCACAACATACCCAAACTTATGGGACAAAATGAAAGCAGTGCTAAGAGGAAAATACATTTTTCTGAGTGCCTCCAAAAAGAAACTGGAGAGAGAGATCCGAATCACTGTCATCAGAACTGAGGGACTGCCTGCAGGCTGCTGAACCCCTAAAAGAACCTCAGAAGTGCTCTCCCACCTGAGCCCATGGAGAGGGAGCTAAGCGAAGGCCATCGTAAGTCACTGCCTGCCCGAAAAAAGCCAAACACCCAAGAGCAATCTCCCTCCTGAGCCATAGGAGAGACAAGCTCCAGTCAGAAAAAGCAAGATCACCTAACATCACAGAGAACAAGATGGAAAGAAGCAAGCACAAGCACCTAAGCAATTGAAACCAAGACAACCTGGCAACATCAGAACCCTATTCTCCTACCACAGTAAGTAGTGGGTTTCCCAACACAACAGAAGAACAAGATGTGGAATTAAAATCATACTTAATGATGATGATGGAGGTCCTTGAGAAGTGCATGAATAACTCCCTTAAAGAATTACAAGAGAACACACATAGATAAGTAGAAACCCTTAAAGGAAAAACACAAAAATCACTTAAAGAGCTACAGGAATAAACAACCAAACAGGTGAAAGAACTGAAAGTGGAAATAGAAACAATAAAGAAAACATAAAAGGAGACAACCCTGGAGTTAGAAAACCTAGGAAAGAAGTCAGAAATCATAGATGCAAGCATCACCAACAGACTGCAATAGATGGAAGAGAGAATCTGAGGGGCAGAAGGTAACACAGAAAACATTGACACAACAGTCAGAGAAAATGCAAAAACCCAAAAGCTCCTAACCCAGAACATCCAGGATACTCAAGACACATAGAGAAGACCAAACCTAAGAATAATAGGTGTAGAAGGGAGACAAGACTCACAACTAAAAGGCCCAGTAAATATCTTCAACAAAATTATAGAAGAAAACTTCCCTAACCTAAAGAAAGAGATAACCACATACAACAAGTGCATACAAGAAGCCATAGAACCCCAAATAGATTGGACCAGAAAAAAAAATTTTTTTCCTGACACTTCTGGGGGATTCACTATCCCTGACTCGAGCTCTATTACATATCAATTGTGATAAAAACTGTATGGTATTGGTACAGAAATAGGTAGATAGATCAAAGGGATATAATTGAAGAGAAAGTGGGGAAGAATCTCTAACACATAGGCACAGGGGAATTTTTCCTGAACAGAACACCAGTGGCTTATTAAGATCAAGAATTGACAAATGAGGCATTATAAATTTGCAAAGTTTCTGGAAGGTAAAGGACACTGTCAATAGGACAAAACAGCAACCAACAGATTTGAAAAAGATCTTTACCAACCATATATCTGATAAAGGCCTAATATCCAATATATGCAAAGAACTTAAGGAAGTTAGACATAAAAGAATCAAATAACCCTATGAAAGTTGGGAGACAGAGCTAGACCAAGAATTCTCAACTAAAGAATATCTAATGGCTGAGAAGCACCTAAAAATTATTCAATATGCTTAGTCATTAGAGAAATGCAATTCAAAACAACCCTGAGATTCCACCTCACATAAGTCAAAATGGCTAAGATCAAAAATTCAGGGGACAGCAAAACCTGGGGAAGATGTAGAGAAAGAGGAACACTCCTCCATTGTTGGTGGTATTGCAAGTTGGTACAACCACTCTGGAAATCAATCTGGCAGTTCCTCAGAAAATTGGACATAGTACTAAATGATGACCCTGCTATACCACTCCTGGGCATATACCAAAAAAATGCTCTGACATGTAACAAAGACATGTCCTCCACTATGTTCACAGCAGCCTTGTTTATAATAGCCAGAAGCTAGAAAGATCCCAGATTTCCTTCAACAGAGGAATGGATACCAAAAAAAAAATGAGGTACATTTATACAGTGGAGTATTACACAGCTATTAAAAAGCAATGACTTCATGAAATTCTTATGAAAATTGATGGAACTAAAAAATATAACCCTGAGTGATGTAACCTAATCACAAAAGAACACACATGGTATGCACTCACTGATAAGTGGATATTAACTGAATAGCTCGGATTACTCAAAATACAATCCACAGACCACTAGAAGGTAAAAAGGAAGGAAGACCAATGTAGGGAATGCTTCAGTACTTCTCAAAATGGGGAACCAAACGTCCACAGAAGAAAATACGGAGACAAAAAAGTAAAGCAGAGACTGAAGGAAGGACCATCAAAGACTATGGAGAGCAATCCTATAATCTGTCACCAAATGAAGACAAAAATGTGGCTGCTAAGTAATGCATGCTGACAGGTCCTGATAAAACTGTCTCCTGAAAGTCTCTGCCAGAGCCTTAGAAATGCAGAGTTAGATGCTCTCAACCAACCACTGGACTGAGAATGAGGTCCTGAAATGGAGGAGTTAGACAAAGGACTGGAGAAGCTGAAGGTGCTTGCAACCCCACAGGAAGAACAACAATATTAATCAGCCAGCCCCCTCCCCAGAGCTCTGAGAGATTAAACCACCTACCAAAGGATACACATGGAGGGATCCATGGTTCCAGAAAAATATGCAGCAGAGGATGCCCTTATCAATGAGAGAAGAGGTCCTTGGCCCTATGAAGGCTCAATATGCCAGTGTAAGGGAATGCCAGAGTGGGGATATGGGAGGGGCTGGATGGGTGGGGGAACACTCTCATCGGGGATTATGGGGAGAAGTGATGGGATAGAGGGATTCCAGAGGGGAAACCAGGAAAAGGGATAACATTTGAAATGTAAGTAAAAAAATCCAATAAAAAAAGAAATAGAGTGAAGAAATTACTTGAGAATTATAGTTAATATTTGCAAGTTATATTTCTCATAAAGAGAATAATTTGCAAAGTATAAAAGTAATTTGTGAAAGTCTAAGGGAAATTCATGGATTAACATGATTAAACTGAGCAAATAACTTGCTTAAACATTTCTGTGAAGAGTCATAAAATAGCAGATATTTGAGAAGATACTTTTCAGTAAATTTTATCATGGAAACAATAATAAGGAAGATGAGTAGGAAGCACAATGAAATCAGGAATTATTAACAAGTATGGAAATTTTTGAAACATTTGTACATTTTTGGTGAAAAGACAAAGCAGGGTACCAACTATAGAGAAAAAATGTAACGTTCTTGAACTTTAAAACTCCTTTAGATGTTTTAAAGTTGTCTCTCTTATATAGAATCTAAACTACATTTTAATTATTTTTTTTACTTATTCACTTTACATCCTGCTCATTACCTTCCTCTTAGTTACCCCACCCACTATCTTTTCCCTATTACCTTCCCCTTCACCTTTGAGCTTTTAAGGTCACCCTAGGTGACCCCTCATCCTGACACTTCCAGACTCTGAGAGACTAGACACTTCCTCTCTCACTGAGGCCAGACAAGTTGGCCCAGCTAGAAGGACATATCCCACATGCAGACAACAGCTTTTGGGATAGCCCTTGTCAAGTTGTTTGGTGGCCACATGAATCCCAAGTTGTACATTTGTTACATGTGTACAGGAAGGCCAAGGAGCCCGAGTATGCTCCTTGGTTAGTGGTTCAGTCCCTGACAGTGCTAATGGTCTAGGTTAGTTGATTCTGTTGGTCTTTCTGTGGAGTTCCCATCTCCTTGGGGCTATAATCCTTCCTCCTATTGTTTCATGAGTACCCAAGCTCTATCCACTATTTGGCTGTGGGTGTACATTCCCATCTGATTCAGTTGATGGGTGAGACCTCTTCAAAAACAGCCATGTTAGACTCCCGTCTGCAAGCATAACGGAGTACCTTTAATAGTGTCAAGGATAGGTGCATGAACAAGGGATGGGTCTGAAGTTGTAATGGTTATTGGTTAGTTGTTCCCTCGGTCTCTGCCTCATCCCCAATCCCTGCATTATTTATAGACAGGATAAATTTTAGGTAAAAAGCTTTATAGGTGAATTGGTATCCTGTTGCTCCACTGGGGTTCAGCCTAGCCAAGAAGGCAGTCTCACTAGGCTCCACATCCTTAATTCTGTGAGTCAAAGCTAAGGACACCCCCAGTGATTTTTGCACACCTCACCTATATTAGGTCTCTGTGTCTTTCTGGGTAGTTTTGGCTATCCAGGATTCTTTGTTTTTTCATAGGAGGTTGAGAGTTGGTTTTTCAAGGTCTATAAAGTATTGTGTAGAAATTTTGGTAGGGATTGCATTGAACCTGTAGATTGCTTTTAGTAAGATAGCCATTTTCACTATGTTAATCCTATCAATCCATGAGCATGGGAGATCTTTCCACTTTCTGAAGTCTTTAGATTTCATTCTTCAGGGACTTGAAATTTTTTTGATACATATCATTCTCTTGCTTGGTTAGAGTTATGCCAACATGTTTTATATTATTCATGGCTATTCTAAAGGGCGCTATTTCCCAAACTTCTTTTATATCTAGATTATCATTTATATGAAGGAGGGATATTGATTTTTTTGAGTTATTTTTGAAACCAGCCACTTTGATGAAGGTGTTTATCAGATGAAGAAATTCTTTCTTAAAAATTTTGGGGTCACTTACGTATACTATCATATCATCCACAAACAATAATACTTTGACTTCTCCCTTTCTAATTTGTAGCTCTTATCTCCTTTAGTTGTTTTATTGTTATGGTTAGGCTTTAATTACTATGTTGAATAGATAAAAAGAGAGTGGGTATAGTCTTATGTTTTCCCTGATTTTAGTAGAATTACTTCAAGTTTCTCTCTGTTAAGCTTGATGCTTCTTGTTGGCTTGCTATTCATTGCTTTGATTATGTTTAGGTATATGCCTTGCATCTCTAATCTCTCTAATACTTTACACATAAAGAAGTATTGGATTTTGATAAAGGCTTCTTCAGCATCTAGTGACATGATCATGTTATTTTTCTTTCAGTTTCTTTACATGGTGGATTATATTAATGGACTTTCATATACTGAACCATCCCTGCATCCCTGGGATTTAGCCTACGTGATCATATTGGATGATGTTTTTAAAATGTTCATGGATTCAGTTTTTGAGTATTTTATTGAGTATATTTGCATCAATATTCATAAGAGAAGAAAGTATGAAGTTCTTTTTTAAAAATTTTATTGTATATTCTCTGCATTTATATTACATATGTTATCCCCTTTACCCCCACTCTCAAACCTCCTTCACTTGCTTCCATGAAGGTACTCCTTTTCCTAACCACCCTCTCCTACATCAGAGCCTTGAAATTTCCCAACACAGGGAATGCACCTTCACTGGACCAAAGGCCTCTTCTCCCATTGATTCCAGACAATGCTATCCTCAGCTACAAATGGATTTGGAGCCATGGGTTTCTCCATGTGTACTCACTGGTTGGTGTTTTAGTCTCTGGGAGCTCTGCAAGATCTCTTTCATTGTCTGGTCTCTGTGTGGGTTGGTATCAGGGTGACTGTGGCTTCATAGAATGAGTTTGTTCCTTCTCTTTCTATTTTGTGGAATAGTTTGAGGAGAATTGGTATTAGCTCTTCTTTTAGATCTTGTAGAATTCTACATTAAAATCATCTGGCCCTGGGCTTTTACTGACAGCTTTTATTTCTTTAGGAGGTATAGGGCAATTTAAATAGTTTACCTGGGGAGATTCAGGGATGCAGGCCTGGTGAGATTGTGCTGCGAGTAGCTGGGGTGCTGAGAGGTCTAGGCCGAGCACGTAGAAAGTACACATCACCCATTGGTTCAGTGGAGCAGGAACTCTACTGTAGGGACTCGGTTTCCACCCAGAGGGCCCGTGCATGGAGAACAGGTGCTGAGACCATCTGCCACCAGGAACAGCAGAGATCCAGGGACACAGGCCTGGTGAAACTGGGATGCAAGTAGCCAGGATGCAGAGAGGTCTGGGAAGAGCATGCAGAAAGCGCCACTCCCCCCGCCCCCCCCGGATTCAGGGGAAGAGGAACTCTGCCATAGAAGCTCAGTTTCTACCCAGAGGGAGCTCGCATCCCTACCAAACACTCAGGCCATCTGCAACTAGGCACAGAGGAAATCCAGAGACACAGGCAGGGTACATGGGAAAGACGAGAAGCAATCACTGACAGGTTCATGTATAATCAAAGCAACATTATGGCAAGAGGAAAGTAAAAGAACTTAACCAATGGAAACCAAGACAACCTGGCAAGACCAGAACCCAGCTCTCCCATTACAGCAGACAGCAGAATGCCAAACACTCCAGAAAAAGAAAACTCAGACCTGAAATCCTACCTCAAGATGATGATAGAGATCCTTAAACAAGAAAGAAAGAAAAAGCATAAACAAATAGAAGCTTTTAAAGAGAAAACAAGAAAAAACTCAAAGAACTCAAAGAACTAGAGGAAAACAGAACCAAAGAGATGAAGAATTGAAGAAGGAATTTTAAATGGAAATGGAAACAAAAAATAAAACAGTAAAAGAGACAACAATGGAGCTAGAAAACCAACAAAAAAAATCAGTAGTCACATTTGCAAGCATCTCCAACAGACTACAAGTGATGGAAGGGCCGAAGACAACATGGAAAACATAAACAGTCAGAGAAGATGTAAAGGCCAAAAAGCTCCTAAACCAAAAATATCCAGGAGAACCAGGACACAATGAGAAGACCAAAGCTAAGGATAATACGAATAGAAGAGGGCAAGGAATATCAACTAAGAGGCACAATAAATATCTTCAACAAAATCGTAGAAGAAAATTTCCCTACCCTTAAGAATGAGATGATCATGAGCATAAAAGAAGCCTACAGAACTTCAAATAGAGTGGACAAGAAAAGAAATTCCTCACGAAAAATAATAGTCAAAACAACAAATGCCCAAAGCAATGAGAAAATACTAAAAGCAGTAAGGGAAAAAGGTCATGTAACATATAAAGGCAGACCAATCAGAATTACACCCAACTTCTCAACAGAGACTATCAAAGCTAGAAGATCCTGAACAGACATTATGCAGACCCTAAGAGAACACAAGTGTCAGCCAAAGCTGCTATACCCAGCAAAACTCTCAACCAGCATCGATGTAGAGACCAAGATATTCCAGAACAAAACTAAATTTACACAATATCTGACCACAAATCCAGCACTGCAATGAATTATAGGCGGAAAATCGAATACAAGGAGAGAAACTACATCCTGGTAAAAACAAGAAAATGCCTAAGCAAGAAAACCAAAGGAAGAAAGACACACAGGCACAATTCTACCTCTAAAAGCAAAAATAGCAGAAAACAGCAAACACTATACCTTAATGTCTATGAACATGAATGGACTCAATTCCCCTATAAGATGATGTAGACTATCAGACTGGATATATAAACAGAATCCATAATTTTTCTGCATATAGGAAACTCATCTAAGAGTCAAAGACAGACACTATCTCATAGTAAAGGTTGGGAAAAAACCTAAACAGCCCCAAGAAGCAAGCTGTAGTGGCCATTCTAATATCAAATAAAGTAGATTTTCAACCAAAAGTTATCAAAAAAGGAAAAAGAAAGACACATTTTACTCCTTACAGGGGAAATTTGTCAGAAGGAACACTCAACCTTAACATATATGCTCCAAATACAAGAACAGCCATATTCATTTTAAAAAAAAAAACCCTACTAAAGCTAAAAAATACATTGCACCCCACACAATAATACTGGGAGACCTCAACAGGCCACTGATATCAATGGACAGATAATGGAAACAGAAACTGAACAAGGATACAATGAAACTAGCAGAGGTAATGAACCAATTGGAATTAATAAATATCTACAGAACATATCACCCTAAAACAAAACAATATACCATCTTCTCAGCACCTCATGGTACCTTTTCCAAAACTTACCATGTAATCAGTTACAAAACAAGCCTCAATAGACATAAGAAGATTGAAATACTCCCATGCACCCTCTCAGAACACCATAGTTAAAGGCTGGTCTTTCATAACAACAAAGACAACAGAAAGCCCATATACACATGGAAACTATACAATGCTCTATTAAATGATAGCATGGTCAAAGAAGAAATAAAGAAAGAAATTGGGGATTTTCTAGAGTTTAATTAAAACATAAACACAACATACACAAACCTACGGGATGAAATGAAAGCCATACTGAGAGTTAAACTTACAGCTCTGAGTTCTTCTAAAAAGAAACTGTAGAGAACATACACTAGCAACTTGACAGAACAGGTGAAAGTTCTAGAACAAAAGAAAGCAGGTACACCCAAGAGTAGATGACAAGAAATAATGAAACTTAGAACAGAAATTGACCAATAGAAACAAAAAGAATCATTCAAAGAATCAAAAAAAAAAAAAAATGAAGAGCTGGTTGTTAAGAAAATTAACAAGATTGATAAACCCTTAGCCAGACTAACTAGAGGGCAAAGAGAGAGTATCCAAATTAACAAAATAAGAAAGGAAAGTAGGGACATAAAAACTGAAACTGAAGAAATTCAAGAAATTATCAGATCCTACTACAAAAGCCTATACTCAACAAATCTGGAATATCTGGAGGAAATGGATGAATTCCTAGGCAGATACCAGGTCCTAAACTTAAACCAGGACCAGGTAAACCATCTAAATAGTCACATAACACCTAAATAAATAGAAGCAGTCATCAAAGGCTCCCAACCAAAAAAAGCCCAGGTCCCGATGGGCCCAGTGCAGAATTCTATCAGACATTTATTGATGACCTAATACCAACACTCTCCAAACTATTGCACAAAATAGAGTCAGATGGAACACTACCTAACTCATTTTTCAAGGCCACAATAGCCCCCATTCTTAAATCACACAAAGACCCTACAAGGAAAGAGAAATTCAGACCAATATCACTTATGAACACTGATGCAAAAATACTCAACAAAATCCTTGCAAACAGAATCCAAGAAAACATCATAACGTCATTCAACATGATCAAGTAGGCTTCATCCATGCGATGCAGAGATGGTTTAATATACAGAAATCCATCAACATAATCCACCATATAAACAAACTCAAAGAAAAAAACCACATGTCATCTCACTAGATGCTGAGAAAGCATTTGTCAAAATTCAACAGCCCTTCATGTTTAAAGTCTTAAAAAGAACAAGAATTCAAGTCCCATATCTTAACATAATAAAATCAATATATGGCAAACAAATAGCCAACAACAAACTTAATGGTGAGAAACTTAAAGCAATCCCACTAAAATCATGGACTAGACAAGGCCACCCACTCTCCCCCTACCTATCCAACATGGTACTGGAATACTACTCAGCTATCAGAAACAGTGACTTTATGAACTTCTTTAAAAAATGGATGCATCTAGAGAATATCATCTTGAGTGAGGTAACCCAGGCACAGAAGAACAGACATAATATGCAGATGGCCATTTTTACAATGTTGATCCTTCCTATCCATGTGCATAGGATATCTTTCCATCTTCTGATATCTTCTTCAATTTCTTCCTTCAGAGATTTGAACTTCTTGTCATACAGATCCTTCACTTGCCTAATTAGCATCACACCAAGGTATTTCATATTGTTTGTGACTATTGTGAAGGATAGGTACTCCTTCTTCTTGACCTTTATATAGTCTGTGAGTTGTATCGTGGGTAATCTGAGCTTTCTCTTAATATCCATTTATCAGTGAGTACATGTCATGTGTATTCTTTTGAGACTGGGTTACCTCACTCAGAATATTTTTTTGTTCTATCAATTTGCCTAAGAATTTTATGAAGTCATTATTTTTAATAGCTGAGTAGTATTCCATTGTGTGAATATACTACATTTTCTGTATCCATTCCTGTGTAGAGGGATATCTGTGTTGCTTCCAGCTTCTGGCTATTACAAATAAGGCTGCTATGAACATAGTGGAGCATGTGCCTTTGTTATATGTTGGAGCATCATTTGGATATATGCCTAAGAGTGGTATAGAGCATTAATACTTATCAGATAATGCTAGGATCACTCAAAATATAAATATATAATGAATGTGGCAATTGAATCTGGCATTATAGCTCAATGATAGTGCTTTCTTGGTATGCTCAAGAGCCAGAAGTCAGTGGTCTTATCTGCTGAGCTGTCTCTTCAGCCCTTCTTAAAACTTTTTTAGTTTAAAATTTGAAATATTTTTATCAGAATTGCCATATATTTCACAATCCATTTCTGCTGCCTAAGTAAATCCCTCTTCTCTTTATTTGTTTTTTCTTTTATTAATTGCTTTATTTGTTTACATTTAAAATGTTGTCCTACTTTTCAGTCACCCCTCTATGAGCCCCCAAACCCATCACCCCTTCTCTTTACCTCTAAGAGGTTGCTCCCTACCCACCTACCAATTCCCACCTCACCCCTCTGGGGCATCAAGACTCCACAGGACCAAGCACATCCTCTTCCACTGAAGCTAGACAGGGCAGTCTACTGCTACATATGTAGCAGAGTCCTTAGACTAGCCCATGGATGCTCCTTGGTTTGTGGCTCAGTCCCTACAAACTCTGAGGATTCCAGATAGTTTATATTTTTGTTCTTCATAATGGGTTACAAGCCCCTTAGCTCCTTCAGTCCTTCCTCATAACTCTTCCATAGGGTCCCTGAGCTCAGTCCACTGGTTGGTTGGAAGTATTTGCATCTGTCTCAGTTAGATTCTTGTAGAGCCTCTCAGAGGATAACCATGCCAGGCTCCTGTCTGAAAGCACAACATGGCATCAACAATAGTGTTGTGGTTTGGTGCCTGATTTTGAGATGAATTTGAAGTTGGAGCAGTCGCTGCATGGCCTTTCCTTCAGTTTCTGCTCCATTTTTTGTCCCTGCATTTTCTTAAATGTTATCTCCACTGGGTCCTGGCAGACTCTTACATCCCTAGTGTCTGGGGCTTTCTAGTGGTTCCCTATCCCCCATCCCACACTGCTGCATGTTTTTTTTTTAAATTGGATATTCTCTGCATTTACATTTTAGATGTTATCCCTTCCCCCAATCCCATCCTCCCTCCCCCTCCCATTACCTCCATGAAGGTGTTCTCTCTCCCAACCTTCCTCTCCTACCTCAAGACATTGGCATTTCCCTACACTGGGAAAATGAGCCTTTGCTGAACCAAAGGCTTTTTCTCCTATTGATGCCAAAGAATGCTATTATCTGCTGCATATGCACCTAGGGCAATGGGCCTCTCTGCACAAACTCATTGGTTGATGTTTTAGTCCCTGGGAGCTGTGGTGGGTTTGGCTAGTTGATAATTTTGTTGCAGACATTTCAGCTTCTTTAGTCTTTCTCTAGCTTTTTTATTGGGGTTCTCATATTCAGTCTGATTGTTAGCTGCAAGCAATCTCTTCTGTATCAGTATGGCGCTGGCAGAGCCTCTAAGGAGACATCCATAGGCATGTTTCTGTTCATTCTCTTGGCCCTTTGGTTGTCTCTTCTTTCTCTTCTCATACCTCAATCTGCAACACTTTTTCCCTTCCCACCCAGCTTCCTCCTTCCCTTGACTTACTGTGATTATTCTGTTCCCCATTATAAGTGCAATTGAGGCATCCACACTTGGGCCTTCCTTCTAGTTGAGCTTCATATGGACTGTGAGCAGTATTGTGAGTATTCTGAGCTTTTGAGCTAATATTCACTTATCAGTGAGTATATATCCACTTATCAGTAAGTCTTTGGTTTTGTTACCTCACTCAGGGTTATATTTTCTTGTTCCATTCATTTGCCTGCAAAATTCATGATGTCTTCATTTTTAGTAGCTGAGTAGTATTTCACTGTGTAAATGAGCCACAATTGCTGTATCTATTCTTCTGTTTAGGGACATTTGGGTTGTTTCCGGCTTCTGGCTATTATAAATAAGGGTGCCATGGAAAAAGTGCAGTACATGTCCTTGTAGTACGTTAGAACATTTTTTGGGTATATACACAGTAGTTGTAGAGCTAGGTTTTCATGTAAAATTATTTACAATTTTCTGAAGAACTGCCATATTGATTTCCAGAGTGGTAGTACCAGTTTTCAATCTCACCAGCAATGGAGAAGTGTTCCTCTTTATTCACATCCTCGGCAGCATCTGCTCTAGCCATTCTGATTGTTGTAAGCTTGATTCTTAGGGTCATTTTAATTCAAATTTTCTTGATGACTAAGGATGTTGAACATTTCTTTAGGTGCTTTTTGGTTATTCAAGACTTCTCAGTTAAGAATTCTGTGTTTAGCTCTACACCCCATTTTAATTGGATTATCTAGTTTTCTAGAGTTTAACTTCTTGAGTTCTTTGTATATTTTGGATATTAGCACTCTATCAGACATAAGTTTGACAAAATCTTTGCCCAATCTGTAGGTTACCATTTTGTCCTAATATCAATATCCTTTGCATTATAGAAGCTTTTAAGTTTGATGAGGATCGATTTGTCAGTTGTTTATCTTAGACCCATAATCATTGGTGATCTGTTCATAAAAATTTCCTGTACTGGTTCATTTTGTGTCAACTTGAAACAAGCTGGAGTTATCACAGAGAAAAGAGCCTCAGTTGAGGAAATGACTACATTAGATCCATATGTAAGGCATTTTCTCAACTAGTGGTCAATGGGGGAGGGCCCAGCCCACTGTGGGTAGTACCATTCCTGAGCTGGTAGACCTGGGTTCTATAAGAAAGCAAGCTGAGTAAGCCAGGAGAAGCAAGCCAGCAAGTAACATTCCTCGATGACCTCTTCCTGACCTGCTTGAGTTCCAGTCCTGACTTTCTTTGGTATGAACAGTAATGTGGAAAATATAAGCTGAATAAACTGTTTACTTCCCAACTTTCTTTTTGGTCTTGATGTTTTGTGCAATAATAGAATCCCTGACTAAGACATTTCCCCTGTGCCAATGTGTTTGAGGCTGTTACTCACCTTTTCTTCTATTAATTTTAGTGTAACTGGTTTTATATACAGGTCGTTGATCCACTTGTACAAGGAGATAAAATGGATTGTTTTGCATTCTTTTACAAGCAGACCACCAATTAGACCATTTGTTGATGGTGCTTTTTATTTCCACTGTATGTTTTGGGCTTCTTTGTCAAAGATCAAGTGTCCATAGGTGTGTGGGATTATCTCTGGGTCTCCAATTCTATTTCATTGATCTACCTATCCATCGGTGTGCAAATACCATGCAGTTTTTAATCACTATCATTCTGTAATAGAGCTTGAGGTCAGAGATAGTGATTTTCCTCAAAAGTTCTTTTATTGCTGAGAATAGCTTTTACTATCCTGGGTTTTTTGTTATTCCAAGTTAATTTGCGAATTCTTCTAGTTCAATGAAAAATTGACTTGAAATTTTGATGGGAATTATATTGAACCTGTAGATTGCTTTTGGTAAGATGACCATTTTACTAAACCATCTAATACCTAAAATTGAAAGTAGAAACAATATAGAAGTCACAAATGGAAATCCTAGAGGTGGAAAACCTGGACAAGAAATGAGAAATTACAGATACAGGCATCACCAACAGAATACAAGAGATAGAAGAGAGAATCTCAGGCATAGAAGATACCATAGAAGACATTGACACAGAGGTCAAAGAAAATACCAAGCACAAAAAAATTTCTAAGCTTCAACAAAAGGATGGCAATGACACCCAAGAAAATTCAAGAAATAAATTATCTCACAACACATTCAAAACAAGAGAATAACATAAACATAAATTTCTATTTTTATGTTCACTAAGAATTCCTATGGTTGAGAGACTTTATCCAGCAACTGATGAAACTAGATACAGAGTCCTACAGCCAAACATTAGGCTTGAAGAGTCCTCCCTAGGAAAAGGAGGAAGAAAAGGAGAAACCAGAGGGGCCAGAAATAAAACAGAATCCAGCCCACATAATCAAGTGACTCGTTCTCATCAGTGCCTGTAGGGGTCTGACCTAGGTCCTCTGCATATAGGTTATGGCTGAGTAAACTGTTCTTGTGGAACTCCTGATTGTGAGAATAGGGGGCTTTCCTTGACTCTTTTGACTAACTTGTGAGATTCTTTACCTCCTACTAGATTGCCTCATCCACCTTTGATGTGAGAATTTGTGCCTGGTATGCCATTTTTGGATGATGTCCCTGGAAAGCCTACTCTTTTCTGAAGGTTGACAAAGGGGTATTGGATCTGTGGAAGAGGGGACATTGGGGAGAGCGGCTGGGGAGTGGAAGAAGGTGAAACTACTGTCAGGATGTAATGTATAAGAATAATATCAACAATAATAATGATAATGATTCTGACAACACTAGTAGCACAGGCCAGTGAGCCCACTTGCTTGAGCAGAGTAGAAAACCAATGTGGTAGTGAAGACCTTCAGGCCTGGCCCTATATCATCAGAGCTCCTGGGTACCTACTTGTCTGAGAAACAACCTTCTAAAACTCCTGTGGATTAGGTAAAATACACTCGGCCCCTGGCATCTGGTGGTTACTACTGAATTGTCTCCTACACTTTTTCTCCTGAATCTTGCTGCTTCTTGGGAGATAGTTATTTTTTCTACAGTGGCCCTTACTTAGAATTCTTTCACATTTAGGTCAGTCTGTGATAACCCACCAGACTACTACTGAAACTCACACTCTTTAGAGATCACTGATGTTGAACATATATGTATTCTTGCTGATCACTTTTCCTAAACACTAAATTGACTGTCCACATATGAACCCTATTTATCAATTGGAATGTGTACCTTTACCTAATTTTTGTTTGTTTTTTGTTTAAGACTCTATAGTCTAATGGGTTAGGCTAATAGTGTTTTTATCTCCAGGACCAGGTAAAGACAAAGAAGGCTGTAATTTTAAAAGGTAATAGATCTGAATTAAGAGCATTTCTGGCTGACACTATGATGGTTATTTATGGCAGGAAACCTTGGAAGCCAGAGAACTTAGAAGACCCCAGATGAGCAGGGTCCTGATTACAGTGTCACGGTACTTCTGCTCTACTATTGAGAAAGGCAGGTCAGACAGCAGCAGTCCTTGTCCTTCATCTCCAGGCAATGTATAAGTTCTCCTTGACAAGAAAAAACACCACTCTTGGCCTCAAATGCTTCTGCATCAATGCTTTCCAAGGATGCCCCCTGAAGTTGAAATAAAATAAAAATATGAATATAAATAAAAGCAAAAATTCTCACTTCCTTTTCAGAACCTCCACCAAGATGGCTGAAATGAAGAAAAAAAGAAGTCCTTCTGCAAGTTCACCTACTATGGAGTGGAGGACCTTAACCAACTGCAGGACATATCCTATGAGTAGCTGATGCAGTTGTATTGCACCTGCCAGATGTGGTGCCTGAACTCTGGCCAGAGTCAGAAATAGCACTCGATGCTCAAGGCCAAGAAGGAGGCGCTGTCCATGGAGAACCCCACAGTGATGAAGACCCACCTGAGGGACATGATCATTCTGCTTGAGATGGTAGGCAGCATGGTGGGTGTGTACAATGTCAAGACCTTCAGTTAGGTGGAGATCAAATCAGAGATAATCAGCCACTACCTGGGTGAGTTCTCCATCACCTATAAGTCCGTGAAGCATGGTTGGCTCAGTATTGATGCCACCCACTCCTTCTGATTCATCCACCTCAAGTAACAGAGGTCAACAAAGGCTCATTATTTTGAAAAAAATTTTTATGGTTGTGTTTATGTCATTCAAAATAATAATAGACGTAATTTTTCTTATCTTTTCTTTAAATTAAGCTACTACAAATTAACAACTGATACAGGAGATGCTAAACCGAAAATGTAAGTATTAATTATTGGTATCATGGTAGTCATAGCAAACAAGATGAAATTTTATACCTGAATGTCTTAATGCACATTCTATAATTTTATTAAGTGGGAGAACATGCAGAAACATGCCCATTTGATATATTTAAGACAATGTACTAAACATTTCAGTATGAAATAAGATTTAATGTTAATCATTTTACTAAAAGAAGTAAGTATTCTTGAAGGCAATATGTCATTCCTTGAATCAGATCATGATCAATACATAATTGATTTGGGTTGAATATAATTATCTTTCAACTTTTAGATTAATGTAACAGTTTTATTTAGATACATTAATTACTGCCCTGACACATTAACTTTTGAAGGCAAAGCAATATGTGACCTGAATGGAGAAATTTTGTTCCTAAAAGATTCGAGTAAAGATATTACAAAACCACTTCATCATGGGCATATTGAGGAGTTTATAGAGCTTCATCAAAAAACAAAAACAAAACAAAATGCTTGCTTATTTCTTTGGTAACCATTTTTACATTAATTTATGTATATATTTACTTTAGAGACTAATTACAGCTCACCCTCTTCCTACCACTCCCCTTCCATATAACCTAATTCCCACCCCTCCCCCTCTCCTCTGATAAGTAAATATTTTTTTAAGATTTAAGTATTTATAATTTATAAGTACACTGTATCTGTCTTCATAGACACCAGAAGAGGGTGTCAGATTTCATTACAGATGGTTGTGAGTGACCATGTGGTTGCTGAGATTTGAACTCAGAATCTCTGCAAGAGCAGTCACTGCTCTTAACCACTGTGGTCTCTCTACAGCCCAACTAAATATTTTTAATGAAATATTATTTCAATTGGAAAAAAGAGGCAAACATACCCACTCACCAACAATACACACAAAAGAATTAAGTCATAAAAAATATCTATACCCTACATGCTCATTGGATCTTCTCTGTATTTACATTTTAAATGTTATCCTCTTGCTCCCCACACCAATTCTCCATCCACCTCCCCTTGCCAACAACCCTCTCCCAATTCAGCACCTTGGCATTCCCATACACTGGGAAAACAAGCCTTCACTGGACCAAAGGCTTCTTCTCCCATGGATGCCAGACCATGATATCCTCTGCTACATATGCTACTGGAGCCATGAATCTCTCCTTGTATATTCATTGGTTGGTGTTTTAGTCCCTGAGAGTTCTGGAAGGTTTAGTTGGTTGATAAAGTTGTTTTTCCCATGCGGTTGTAAACCCTTTTAGCACCTTCAATTCTTTCTATAGCTCCTTTATTGGGGTCCCTGTGTTCAGTCTGATGGTTAGCTGCACACATCCTCAGTTGTATCTCTATGACTCTGGAAAAGGCTCTACAGGAGCATCCCTATCTGGCTTCTACCAGTAAGCACTGCTTAGCATCAGCAATAGTACTTGGGTTTGGTGGCTGAATATGGAGTGGATCCCAAGGTGAGGCAGTCTCTGAGTGCTGTTTTCTTCAATCCCTGCTCCTCTATTTGTCCCTGTATTTCCTCCCATGATGGTTTTGTTCTCTCTTCACAAAAGGATTGAGACATGAACTTTCTGGACTTCCTTCTTTGTGAGCTTCATAAGGTCTGTAAATGATTTCTTCTGTGTTCCGAGTTTGAGGACATACCATGTGTGTTCCATATGTACTTTATGCTCATTGTAACTAGAACATTTTCAACGCATACTATCAAATCTTTAAAATAATCAAGTACTGAAAAAATATATATTCGTATAGTTTTATGAAAAATGATTTTAAAATATGTTCATTTTCATTGTTTTTAAAATAAAATAAAAATTTAAAATTCCCACCTAGATAAGATTTTTTTAAAAAAGAAGAAGAATTGAGCATTGAACCCATATGGTCCTGGGATTTTTTTTCTTTTGGTAGCAAGGCTTTAGATGACTGCTTATATTTCTTTAGAAGTTGTGGGACCCTTTAGATGGTTTATCTGACTCTGATTTAACCTTGATACCCGGTATCTATTTTGAAAATTGTCCATTTACTCTAGATTTTTCACAGTGGTTGAGTATAGGTTTTTGTAGTAGAATCTGATGATTTCTTGAATTTCCTAAGTTTCTGTTGTTATATCTCCCCTTTCATTTCTGATTTTGTTAATTTGGACACTATCTGTATTCCCTCTGGTTATTATTGCTAAGAGTTTATCTATTTTGTTGATTTTCTCAGAGAACAAGCTCCTGGTTTTGTTTATTCATTGTAGAGTTCCATTTGTTTCTACTTGGTTGATTTCAGCTCTGAGATTAATTATTTCCTGTTGTCTACTCCTTTTGGAGTATATCTGCTTCTTTTTGTTCTAAAGCTTTCAGATGTGCTACTGTCAAGTTTTTAGTGAATTCTCTCTCCCTCAAGGGTTCTGAGAAGAAATATTCTTTTGTTTAAGTATGAAATGTTCTAAAGATGTCTGTTAAATCCATTTGGTTTGTAACCTCTGTTAGTTTCACTGTATCTTTGTTCAGTTTCTGCTTCCATGATCTGTCCATTGATGAGAGTGGGGTACTAAAGTCTCCCACCATTATTGTGCATGGAGCAATATATGCTTTGAGCTTTAGTAGAGTTTTTTTTTTTTTTTTTTTTTTTTTTTTTTTTTTTGAATGTTGGTACCCTTGTATTTGAAGCATAGATGTTCAGGATTGAGAAGTCATCTTGATAGATTTTTCCTGTGATGAGTAAAAAATGTCCTTCCATTTCTTTTTATTTTAACAACTTTATTTTACAAAATAAAGATAAATGTACAGATTTAAAGCATTGTATGCATAAAATTATACAATACATTTATGTCATATACTTTTTTCAGATTTTAAAATAATTTTTACATAAAACTGTATGAATATGTGTTTTAGTCAGTACTTGATTTTTTTATAGGTTTGATAGTATGCATTGAAAACTTAAAAGTTAAAATGAGCATAAAGTACATGTAAAACAAAATGTAACATGGAAATAGTCAAAGTTTTCTAGTTGTGTAAAGATTTTTTGTTTTGTTTTATTTTGTGTTCTTTATTTCTTGGACTTCATACAGTCTGTGAGTTGTTTCTGGGGCAGTGCGAGCCTCTAGGGTTAGCATCACACAATCAGTAACTGCATATTATGTCTGTTATTTTGTGACGGGGTTATATGACTCAGAATGATATTCTCCAGATGCAGCCATTTTCTTAAGAATTTGGTCAAGCCATTGTTTCTGGTGGCTGAGTAGTATTCCATTGTGTAAATGTACCAAAATTATTGTATCAATTCATCTTCTGAACAACATTTGGGTTCTTTCCAGCTTCTGGCTATTATAAATAGAGCTGCTATGAACATTGTGGTGCATATATCTTTGTTGTGTACTAATGTGTCTCGAGGGTATAGGCCCAGAAGTGGAATAGCTGGGTCTTCAGGTAGTAATATGTCCAATTATCTGAGGTATCGCCAGACTGATTTCCAGATTGGTTGTATTAGTTTGCAACCCCACCAACAGTGTAGAAGGGTTCCTCTTTCTCCACAACCTCTCCAGCATCTGTTGTCGTCTGATTTTGGATCTTGGCCAATCTGACTGGTGTGCGGTGGAATCTCAGGGTTGTTTTGATTTGCATTTCCCTGATGGCTAAGGATGTCGAGCACTTCCTCAGATATTTCTCAGATATTCAATATTCCTCAACTGAGAATGTTTTGTTTAGCTCTGTACCCCATTTTTAATAGGGTTATTTGATTCTCTGGTGCCTAGCTTTTTGAGTTCTTAGTATACCTTAGATATTAGGCCTCTATCTGATGTGGAGTTAGTAAAGATCTTTTCCCATTCTGTTGGCTGTCGTTCTGCTTTCTTGACAATGTCCTTAGCCTTACAGAAACTTTGCGATCTCATTAAGTCCCATTTGTTAACCTTTGACCTTAGAGCTTGAGCCATTGGTGTTTCGTTCAGAAAATTTTCTCCTGTGCCTATATGTTCTAAAGTTTTACTTACTTTCTAATATAATGGTGGATTACATTGATGGATTTTTTTATATTAAACCATCCCTGCATCTCAGGGATGAAGCCTACTTGGTCATGATGAATGATCGTTTTGATGTGTTCTTGGATTTGGTTTGCAAGGATTTTGTTGAGTATTTTTGTGTCATTGTTCATAAGTGAGATTGGTCTGAAGTTCTCTATCCTTGTACGGTCTTTGTGTAATTTAGATACGAGGTTTATTGTAGCCTCAAAAAATGAGTTGGGTAGCATTCCATCAGATTCTATCTTTTGGAATAATTTGGAGAGTATTGGTGTTATATCCGCAATAAATGTCTGATAAAATTCTGCACTGAACCTGTCTGGACCTGGGCTTTTTTTGGTTGGGAGACTTTTGATGACTTTTTCTATTTCTTTAGGTGTTATAGGGTTATTTAGATGGTTTACGTGGTCCTGGTTTAACTTTGGGATCTTGTATCTATCTAGGAATTCATCCATTTCCTCCAGATTTTCCAATTTTGTGGAGTATAAGTTTTTGTAGTAGGATCTGATGATTTCTTGAATTTCCTCAGGTTCAGTTGTTATGTCTCCACTTTACTTTCTGATTTTGTTAATTTGTATACTCTCTCTTTGCCCTCTAGTTAGTCTGGCTAGGGGTTTATCAATCTTGTTGATTTTCTCAAAGAACCAACTCTTGGTTTTGTTGATTTTTTCAATGGTTCTTTTTGTTTCTATTTGGTCTATTTCTGCCCTAATTTTGATTATTTCTTGCCGTCGACTCTACTTGTGTCTATCTGCTTCCTTTTTTTCTAGGGCTTTTACCTGTACTGTCAGGTTGCTGATGTAAGCTCTCTCCTGTTTCTTTTTGGAAGCACTTAGGTCTATGAGTTTTTCTCTCAGTACTGTTTTCATAGCATCCCATAGGTTTGGGTATGTTGTGTTTTCGTTTTCGTTGAATTCTAGAAAGTCCTTAATTTCTTTCTTTATTTCTTCTTTGACCCTGCTATCATTTAACAGAGCATTGTTTAGTTTCCATGTGTACGTAGGGTTTTTGTTGTCTTTGTTGTTGTTAAAGACCAGCCGTAGACCATGGTGATCTGAGAGGATGCATGGGAGTATTTCAATCTTCTTATATCTACTGAGGCTCGTTCTGTGTCCACGTATGTGGTCAATTTTAAAGAAGGTGCCATGGGGTGCTGAGAAGAAGGTGTATTCTTTTATTTTGGATGATATGTTCTGTATATATCTATTAATTATAGTTAGTTCAAGTCTCTGCTAGTTTTGCAGTGTCCTTGTTCAGTTTCTCTTTCCATGATCTGTCTATTGGTGAGAGTGGGATATTAAAGTCTCCCATTATTATTGTGTGGGGTAAAATGTATTTTTTGAGCTTTAGTAGGGTTTCTTTTATGAATGTGGGTGCTTTTCTATTTGGAGCATATATGTTAAGAATTGAGAGTTCTTCCATACAGATTTCACCGGTCATGAGTAAAAAGTGTCCTTGCTTATCTGTCTTGATAATTTTTGGTTGTAAATTTACTTTATTCCATATTAGAATAGCCACTCCTGCTTGCTTCTTGGGGCTGTTTGCTTGGAAGTTTTTTTTTTTTTAAGCTTTTACCTTGAGATAGTGTCTGTCTTTGTCTCTGGGATGAGTTTCCTGTATGCTGCAAAAGGCTGGATTTTTTTTTATGTATCCAGTCTGATAGCCTATGTCTCTTTACTGGGGAGTTGAGTTCATTTATGTTAATAGATATCAAGGAATAGTTGTTTCTGTTTCCTGCCATTATTGCTTTTGTGGGTTGAGTTGTGTCTGTGTCTTTTTCTTCTTTTAGTTTTCTTGTTTAGGAGTTTTCTTGTTTTTAGGAGGTTGTATTTTCCATCATTGTATTGGGTTTTCCACCTATAATTCGTTGTAGTGCTGGTTTTGTGCTCAGATATTGTGTAAATTTAGATTTGTCTTGAAATATCTTCATCTCTCCATCTATGGTGATTGATAGTTTTGCTTGGTATAGTACCTTGGGCTAACACTTGTGCTCTCTTAGGTTCTGCATGATGTCTGTCCAGGCTCTTCTAGCTTTCATAGCCTCTGTTGAGAAATCAGGTGTGATTCTGACTGGCCTGCCTTTATATGTTACCTGACATTTTTCCCTTACTGCTTTTAGTATTCTTTCTTTGTTTTGTGCACTTGGTGTTTTGATTATTATGTGTCGGGAGGTATTTCTTTTCTGGTCGAACTTATTGGAGTTCTAAAGGCTTCTTTTATGCTCGTGGTCTTCTCATTCTTGAGGGTAGGGAAGTTTTCTTCTATGATTTTGTTGAAGATATTTACGGTGCCTCTTAGTTGATACTCTTCTCCCTCTTCCATTTTTATTATCCTTAGGTTCGGTCTTCTCATTGTGTCTTGGATTTCCTGGACATTTTGGATTAGGAGCTTTTTGGTTTTTGCATCTTCTGGCTGTTTTGCTTATGCTTGTAAAGTTGTCTTCTACCCCTGAGATTCTCTCTTTGATCTCTTCTAATCTATTGGAAATGCTTGCTTCTGTGACTCCTGATTTCTTTTTTTGGTGTTCTGCCTCTAGAGTTATCTCTTTTAGTGTTTTCTTTATTGTGTCAATTTCCGTTTTAATTTCCCTCTTCCATTCCTTTATTTCTTTGGTTCTGTTTTCCTCTAGTTCTTTGAGTTCTTTGAGTGTTTTTCTTGTTTCCTCTTTAAAAACTTCTGAATCCTTTTGCTTTTTCTCCCATTCTTGTTTAAGTATTTCTATGAGCATCTTGAGGTATGATTTCAGGTCTGCGTCTTTTTTTTCTGGAGTGTTTGGAATTCCGATGTTTGCTGTTATGGGAGAGCTGGGTTCTGGTGTTGCCAGGTTGTCTTGGTTTCCTTGGGATATACTCTTTCACTTTCCTCTTGCCATTTTGTTGTTAGTGATATGTTCTCGCCTCTCCCTTGTATCTGGTCTGTGTCCTTGGCTCTCCACTGGTCCAGGTGGCAGATGGGCCCAGCCCTGTTCTATGCCTCAGAGTCGCTGGGTAGGAACAGAGGTTCCAAAGTTCTGTTCCTGGTCCCCGGATCAGGCAGGTCAGAGGGTGCGCCCCGCGTGCGCACTCTGCAGAGATCTCTCTGCACCCCGGCAGCCCAGATCTCCCACTCACCAGTCTCTCAACCTTAGGAGCTGGCAGTCTGCGTGGCAGATGGGCCGGGCTCTGCTCTGCACCCTGAAGTCGCTGCCGGGTATAAACAGAAGTTCCAAAGTTCTGTTCCTGGTCCCTGGATCAGGCAGGTCGGAGGGCGCGCTCCCTGTGCGCACTCCACAGAGATATCTCTATTTTCCGGGCACCCAGATCTCCCACTCACCAGTCTCTCAACCTTAGGAGCTGGCAGTCCGCGTGGCAGATGGGCTGGGCTCTATTCTGCACTCTGAAGTCGCCACCCTGTGGAAACAGAAGTTCCAAAGTTCTGTTCCTGGTCCCTGGATCAGGAAGGTCAGAGGGCGCGCTCTGCGTGCGCACTCCACAGAGATCTCTCTGCTCCCTGGCCGCCCAGATCTCCCACTCACCAGTTTCTCAACCCCTAGGGGCTGGCGGTTTGCATGGCAGATGGGCCAGGCTCTGTTCTGCCTGTCCTTCCTTTTCTTTTTTGATGACTTTTGGATGAAAATCTATTTTATTTGATATTACAAAGGCTACTCCAGCTTGTTTTTTGGGATCATTTGCTTGTAGATGTGTTTTTCAACCTTTTACTATGAGGTAGTATCTGTCTTTGTTGCTGACATGAGTTTCCTGCATGCAGCAAAACGCTGAATCTTGTTTATGTATCCAATCTGATAGTTTATGTCTTTTTATTGGTGAATTAAGTCCATTGATGTTAACAGATATTAAGGAATAATAATGTTTGTTGACTATTATTTTTTGTTGCTTGTAGAATTATGTTTGTGTGCTTATCTTCATTTGGGTTTGTTGCAAGAACATTACTTTCTTGCTTTTCCTCTGGTGTAGTTTCCCTCCTTGTGTTGGAGTATTCCTTTGTAGGGCTGGATTTGTTGAGAGATATGGTGTAAATATGGTTTTTCCTGGAATATCTTGATTTCTCCATCTATGGTAATTGACAGTTTTCCTGGATATAGTTACCTGGGCAGGCATTTGTATGATTTTAGGGACTGAATGATATTAGTCCTGGATTTTCTAGCTTTCATAGTCTCTGTTGAAAAGTCTGCTGTAATGTTACATTCTGTCCTCCATATATTTTATGATTATGATAAATAATGGGATTTCAATACATGCTATCAAACCTCTGAACGAATTAAGTACTGAAAAAAATATATTCATATAGAGTTATGCCAAAATGCCTTTAAAAATCTATACATGTATCCCTGTTTTTTTAAAAATAAAGTTGTAAGAGAAAAATAAATGTCTGGCATAATTCTGAATGTTCTGCCTTTATATGTTACTTTTCCTTATTTCCTTGTTGCTTTTAGTATTCTTTCTTTGTTTTGAACATTTGATGTTTGGATTATTATATGATGGGAGGAGTTTTATTGAGTATTTTTGCATCAATGCTCATAAGTGAGATAGGTCTAATGTTCTCTTTCCTTGTAGGGTCTTTGTGTGGTTTAGGAACGAGGGTTATTGTAGCCTCAAAAAATGAGTTAGGTATTATTCCATCTGATTCTGTCTTGTGGAATACTTTGGATTATATTGGCATTATGTCAGCAATAAATGTCTGATAAAATTCTGCACTGAACCTGTCTGGACCTGGGCTTTTTTTGATTGGGAGGCTTTTGATGACTTCTCCTATTTCTTTAGGTGTTATGGGATTATTTCGATGGTTTACCTGATCCCGGTTTAACTTTAGGACCTTGTATCGGTCTAGGAATTCATCCATTACCTCCAGATTTTCTAACTTTGTGGAGTATAGACTTTTGTAGTAGGATCTGATGATTCCTTAAATTTCCTCAATTTCAGTTGCTATGTCCCCACTTTCCTTTCTGATTTTGTTAATTTTAATACTATCTCTGCCCTCTAGTTAGTCTGGCTAGGGGTTTATCAATCTTGTTGATTTTCTTAAAGAACCAGCTCTTTGTTTTGTTGATTTTTTCAATAGTTCTTTTCATTTCTATTTGGTCTATTTCTGCCCTAACTTTGATTATTTCTTGCCATCTACTCCTCTTGGGTGTATCTGCTTCCTTTTGTTCTAGTTCTTTCAGCTGTGCTGTCAAGTTTCTGATGTATGCTCTCCAGTTTCTTTTTGGAAGTGTTCAGAGCTATGAGGTTTCTTCTTAGTACTGCTTTCATTGCATCCCATAGGTTTGGTTATGTTGTGTTTTCATTTTCATTGAAAATCGTTAATTTCTTTCTTTATTTCTTCTTTGACCCTGCTATCGTTTAACAGAGCATTGTTTAGTTTCCATGTGTATGTGGGCTTTTTGTTGTCTTTGTTGTTGTTAAAGACTAGCCTTAGAACATGGTGGTTGAGAGTATGCATGAGAGTATTTCAATCTTCTTATACCAATTGAGGCTGGTTCTGTGTCCAAATATGTGGTAAATTTTTGAGAAGGTGCCGTGAGGTACTGAGAAGAAGGTGTATTCTTTTACTTTAAGATGATATGTTCTGTAGATATTTATTAATTCCTGTTGATTCATAGTCTCTGCTAGTTTTACAGTGTCCCTGTTCAGTTTCTGCTTCCATAATCTGTCCATTGGTGACAGTGGGGTATTAAAGTCTCCCACTATTATTGTGTGGGGTGAAATGTATTTTATGTGCTTTAGTAGGGTTTCTTTTATGAATATGGGTGTGTTTGTATTTGGACCATATATGTTAAGGATTGAGAGTTCTTATGGACAGATTTTCTCTATAATGAAAAAAAAGTTTCCTTCCTTATCTTTTTTGATAACTTTTGGTTGGAAATTTACTTTATTCGATATTAGAATAGCCACTCGAGCTTGCTTCTTGGGGCTGTTTGCTTGGAAGTTTTTTTTTTTTTCAAGCTTTTACTCTGAGATAGTGTCTGTCTTTGTCTCTGAGATGAGTTTCCTGTGCAGCAAAATGCTGGATTTTGTTTATGTAACCAGTCTGATAGCCTATGTCTTTTTATTGGGGAGTTGAATCCATTTATGTTAATAGATATCAAGGAATAGTGGTTGCTGTTTCCTGCTATTATTGCTTTTGTAGGTTGAGTTGTGTCTGTGTCTTTTTCTTCTTTTGGTTTTCTTGCTTATTAGATTTCTTGTTTTTACCAATATTTAGTTCCCCTCATTGTATTGGGTTTTCCACTTATAATTCATTGTAGTGCTGGGTTTGTGGTCAGACATTGTGTAAATTAGATTTGTCTTGAAATATCTTCATCTCCCCATGTATGGTGATTGATAGTTTTTCTGGGTATAGCAGCTTGGCCTGGCAATTGTGCTCTCTCAGTGTCTGAATGATGTCTGTCCAGGCTCTTCTAGCTTTTATATCTCTGTTGAAAAATCGGGTGTGATTCTGATTGGTTTGCCTTTATTGTATTTGGAGTTCTGAAGGCTTTTTTTATGCTCGTGGTCATCTCATTCTTAAGGGTAGGGAAGTTTTCTTCTACAATTTTGTTGAAGATATTTACTGTGCCTCTTAGTTTATATTCTTCTCCCTCTTTTATTTGTATTATCCTTAGCTTTGGTCTTCTCATTGTGTCCTGGATCTCGTGGATATTTTGGGTTAAGAGCATTTTGGTTTTTGCATCTTCTCTGTGTGTCCATTTCGGTTTTAAATTCCTTCTTCCATTCTTTCATCCCTTTGGTTCTGTTTTCTTCTAGTTCTTTGAGTTCTTTGAGTGTTTTTCTTGTTTCTTCTTTAAAAGCTTCTAATTCTTTATTCTTTTCCTCCTGTACTTGTTTAAGGATCTCCATTATCATCTTGAGGCAGGATTTCATGTCTGTGTCTTCTTGTTCTGGAGTGTTTTGCATTCTGCTGCTTGTTGTGATGGGAGAGCTGCGTTCTACTGTTGCCAGGTTGTCTTGGTTTCCCAGGGATATGCTCTTTCACTCTCCTCTTGCCATCTTGTTGTCAGTGATAGGTTCTTGCCTTTCCCTTGTACCTCGCCTGTGTCCTTGGATCTCTGCTCATCCAGGTGGCAGATGGTCCGAGCCCTGTTCTGTGTCCCAAAGCCGCTGGGTTATAACAGAGATTCCAATGTTGGGTTCCTAGTCCCTGGGTCAGGCAGTGCAGGGGTGCACTTTCAGAGTGCACTTGGCAGAGATCTCTCTGACCCCTGGCTACTAGGATCACCTTCTCACCAGGCCTTTATCTCTGAGGCTCTGCTGGTCCAGGTGGAGGATGGTCTGAGCCCTGTTCTGCACTCCAAAGCCCCTGGGTGGGAACAGAGGTCCCAATGCTGGGTTCCTGGTCCTTGGATCAGGCAGGGCAGGGGTGCGCTTTCCGTGCGCACTCGGCAGAGATCTCTCTTCCCCCTGGCTCTACACCTATTATCTTTATGTTTTATTTTTATCATTATATCCTTAATTTTCTAATGTTTTGGTTTAGAAGCTATTTAATTTTTGCATTTTCTTTGATTGTTGTGTCAATGTCTTCTACTATATCTTCTGTCCCTGAGATTTTCTCTTTTGTCTCATGTATTTTGTTTTTGATGCTTGCATATATGACTCCTGATCTCTTTCCTTGTTTTTTTTATCTCCATGGTTGTCTCCTTTAGTGATTTCTTTATTGTTCCTATTTTTATTTTTAATTTTTTTACCTGTTTTTGTTTTTCTGTAGCCCTTTTAGTGATTTTTGTGTTTCCTCTTTAAGGGCTTCTACTTCTTTACATGTGTTCTCTTATGTTTCTTTAAGGTGATTATTCACGTGCATCTCAAGACTTTCCATCTCCAACATGAAGTATTATTTTAAGTCTAAATTGTGTTTTTCTGGTGTTTTAGGATATCCACTACTTGCTATGGTGGGCAAACTGGGTTCTGATATTGCCAAATTGTCTTGTTTCCTGTTCTTTAGGATCTTGTGCTTGCCTCTTGCCATCTTGTTATCTATGATCCTAGATGATCTTTTGGTCTCTGTCTGGAGTTTGTATCTTCTGTGGGTCTGTGGGCTATGGGACCAGGAGAGACAATGTTCTTGGGTGTTCTGTTCTCTGTTGGTAGGCTCTGAGTTCTGATGGCAGTAGACTGCCTCTGGTTCTGGGCACAGATGAGGGCCTGAACAGTCCTTCCCAAGCAGCTCCAATATACATGTCCCCTGAGAGTCCCCAGTGGTCT
This sequence comes from Micromys minutus, assembly GCF_963924665.1. Classification (NCBI taxonomy): domain Eukaryota; kingdom Metazoa; phylum Chordata; class Mammalia; order Rodentia; family Muridae; genus Micromys; species Micromys minutus. The sequence continues at coordinate 73,710,734 of NC_137977.1, forward strand.
CTCCCCAGATAGTCTGTGAAGAGACAATGGAGACTCATCTGTGTACTTAAGAGGGATAGCACTTCTGAAGTTTCTCTGGGTGCTCACCAGCCTGCAGGCAGGCTGTGAGTCCTGATAATGGTGTCTGCCCTATTTAATAAAGCACATAAGCACTTATGTCATCCTATGAAATAATGACTGATAATTACCTTACCATTTTAGTGTGCTTTAGGCACTTTTTAGGTTTATTCTCATCATTCTATATTTATAAACAATTTGTTGAAACAGTAATTTTTGCTAAAACATATTAATATTTAGCAACTCAAATTTAATCCAGCTCACATTGCTAATTTTACTACATTTTAACAATATTTTGGAACTAAAATATCTAAACACGTCATACTTAAACATACAATCACATCTTTTTCCACATTTTACTAAAGTGAACAGTGTAATATAGTATTTTTGTAATAGATATTTGTCACACTTGTTTTCCTTTAGCTTTAAATTATTGGAGAATTTCAGAAAGTAAAAATTAGTTCACTAATTTGAAGTAAAATATGTCAAAGTTAAATATGAAAAGAAAAAACAAAGATGTTTCAACTGCATATATGTCAACAGCAATGCTAGAAATTTTTAAATGTGTCTAAAAATAGTTACACATATTTTAGAATGATAAAAAATAAAACATATTTACAGACTTAATGCTCTGGTAGAGTAAATTTATGCACATGCATAAGCAAAAATGTATGTATAACTGTTTTGGATGCTTGAATTTGCCTGCAACTGTGTACATGCATATAAGAACATTAATAATGCTATGAAATCAATCAGAAATATTATCACAATTTAAATGAAAAGGTCATTATTTTATACCTTGCATAACAAAGGTTACAATAAAAAGGCAAGTAGGCGAATATAATAGCAAAAGCACATCCTAGAAAAAAAGAGAATAGTCTAAACCTAAAACCATACACAAGAGAGATTTATTACAAATATCAAACCATATACTGGTCTTGCATTGGATTCTGTTAAACTTTTAAACCTATGGAATGTTTTATAAATATGATACTACAGAAATTCAAAATAAAACAGTGACATAATGGGGCTTTTAAAATATGTATCTTTTTACTGTGATTTTAGGAACAAAATGCTTATAAAAGATCTACATGATAGGACTTATTTGATTCAACAATATTATTCCAAATATGCAATATCATACTTTGGAAAGAAATACGCAAATACTTATAATACTAAACTACATTTGCAGTAGGAAAATAAACATGTTATTAGAGAACATCAGGCATGTTCAGGATAGTATGGCCATAGACTAATATTTTAAAACATCAATACTGAGGGCTGAAAAACTGGGACCAGGAACAGAACTTTGGAACTTCTGTTTCCACCCGGAGGCAACTTCAGAGTGCAGAACAGAGCCCAGACCATCTGCAACGCTGACCCCTAGTGCCTATGGGTTGAGAAACTGGTGAGTGGGAAATCTGGGTGGACAGGGAGCAGAGAGATTTCTGCGGACTGCGCACGCGGAGCTTGCCCTCCGAACTACCTGATCCAGGGACCAGAAACAAAACTTTGGAACTTCTGTTTCCACCCGACGGTGACTTCAGGGCACAGAACAGACCCGGCCAATCTGCCACGCAGACCGCCAGCTCCTAAGGATGAGAGACTGGTGAGTGGGAGATCTGGGTGGCCAGAGAGCAGAGAGATCTCTGCGGAGTGTGCACGCGGGGCGACCTTCCAACCTGCCTGATCCAGGAACCAGGAACAGAATGTTGGAACTTCTGTTTCCACCCAGCCGCTAATTCATGGCGCAGAACAGAGCCCAGACCATCTGCCTCGCAGACCACCAGCACCTAGAGCTGAAAAACTGGGACCATGAACAGATTTTGGAACTTTTGTTTCCACCCAGAAGTGACTTCAGAGTGCAGAACAGAGCCCGGCCAATCTGCAAAGCAGAACGCCAGCCCCTAGAAGTTTAGAAACTGGTGAGTGGGAGATCTGGGCGGCCAGGGAGCAGAGAGATCTCTGCGGACTGTGCTCGCAGAGTGCACCCTCAGACCTGCCTGATCCAGGGACCAGGAACAGAACTTTGGAACTTCTGTTTACACCCAGCAGCGACTTCAGGGCACGGAGCAGAGCCCAGCCCATCTGCCACTCAGACCTCCAGCTACTAAGGTTGAGAGAATGGTGAATGGGAGATCTGGATGGACAGGGAGCAGAAAGATCTCTGCGGAGTGCGCACGCGGGGCGCACCCTCCGACCTGCCTGATCCGGAGACTAGGAACAGAACTTTGGAAACTCTGTTCCCACCCAGCGACTCTGAGGCATAGAACAGGGCTGGGCCCATCTGCCACCTGGACCAGTGGAGAGCCAGGGACACAGACCAGATACAAGGGAGAGGCGAGAACATATCACTAACAACAAAATGGCAAGAGGAAAGCGAAAGAGTATATCCCGAGGAAACCAAGACAACCTGGCAACACCAGAACCCAGCTCTCCCATAACAGCAAACATCGGAATTCCAAACACTCCAGAAAAAAAAGACGCAGACCTGAAATCATACCTCAAGATGCTCATAGAAATACTTAAACAAGAATGGGAGGAAAAGCAAAAGGATTCAGAAGCTTTTAAAGAGGAAACAAGAAAAACACTCAAAGAACTCAAAGAACTAGAGGAAAACAGAACCAAAGAAATGAAGGAATGGAAGAGGGAAATTAAAACGGAAGTTGACATAATAAAGAAAACACTAAAAGAGATAACCCTAGAGGCAGAACACCAAAAAAAGAAATCATGAGTCACAGAAGCAAGCATTTCCAATAGATTACAAGAGATCGAAGAGAGAATCTCGGGGGCAAAAGACAACATTGTAAACATAGACAAAACAGCAAGAGAGGATGAAAAAAACAAAAAGCTCCTAACCCAAAATGTCCAGGAAATGCAAGACACAATGAGAAGACCGAACACAAGGATAATAGGAATAGAAGAGGGAGAAGAGTATCAACTAAGAGGCACAGTAAATATCTTCAACAAAATTGTAGAAGAAAACTTCCCTACCCTCAAGAATGAGAAGACCAAGAGCATAAAAGAAGCCTTCAGAACTCCAAATAGGTTGGACAAGAAAAGAAATACCTGCCGAAACATGATAGTCAAAACACCAAGTGCACAAAGCAAAGAAAGAATACTAAAAGCAGTAAGGGAAAAATGTCAGGTAACATATAAAGGCAGGCCAGTCAGAATCACACCTGATTTCTAAACAGAGACTATGAAAGCTAGAAGAGCCTGGACAGACATCATGCAGACCCAAAGAGAGCACAAGTGCCAGCACAAGCTGCTATACCAAGCAAAACTATCAGTCATCATAAATGGAGAGATGAAGATATTTCAAGACAAATCTAAATTTACAAAATATCTGAGCACAAACCTAGCACTACAACGAATTATAGGTGGAAAACCCAATATAATGAGAGAAAATACAGCCTCGTAAAAACAAGAAAACTCCTAAACAAGAAAACTAAAAGAAGAAAAAGACACAGACACAACTCAACCCACAAAAGCAATAATGGCAGGAAACAGAAACAACTATTCCTTGATATCTATTAACATAAATGGACTCACTCCCCAATAAAGAGACATAGGCTATCAGACTGGATACATAAACAAAATCCAGCCTTTTGCTGCATACAGGAAACTCATCTCAGAGACAAAGACAGACACTATCTCAGAGTAAATGGGTGGGAAATAAAACTTCCAAGCAAACAGCCCCAAGAAGCAAGCTGGAGTGGCTATTCTAATATCGAATAAAGTAAATTTCCAACCAAAAGTTATCAAAAAAGATAAGGAAGGACACTTTTTACTCATTATCGGGGAAATCTGTATGGAAGAACTCTCAATTCTTAACATATACACTCCAAATAAAAAAGCACCCACATTCACAAAAGAAACCCTACTAAAGCTCAAAAAATACATTTCACCCAACACAATAATACTGGGAGACTTTAATACCCCACTCTCACCAATGGACAGATCATGGAAACAGAAACTGAACAAGGACACTGTAAAACTAGCAGAGACTTTGAACTAACTAGAAATAATAGATATATACAGAATATATCATCCTAAAGTAAAAGAATACACCTTCTTCTCACCACCCCATGGCACCTTCTCAAAAATTGACCACATAATTGGACACAGAACAAGCCTCAATCGATATAAGAAGATTGAAATACTCCCATGCATCCTCTCAGATCACCATGGTCTACGGCTGGTCTTTAACAACAACAAAGACAACAAAAACCCTACGAACACATGGAAACTAAACAACGCTCTGTAAAACGATAGCAGGGTCAAAGAAGAAATAAAGAAAGATATTAAGGACTTTCTAGAATTCAACGAAAATGAAAAGACAACATACCTAAACCTATGGGATGCAATGAAAGCAGTACTGAGAGGAAAACTCATAGCCCTAAGTGCTTCCAAAAAGAAACTGGAGCGATATTACATCAGCAACCTGACAGCACAGTTAAAAGCCCTAGAACAAAAGGAAGCAGATATACCCAAGAAGAGAAGACTGCAAGAAATAATCAAAATTAGGGCAGAAATAGACCAAATAGAAACAAAAAAAAACCATTTAAAAAAATCAACAAAACCAAGAGTTGGTTCTTTGAGAAAATCAACAAGATTGATAAACCCCTAGCCAGACTAACTAGAGGGCAAAGAGAGAGTATACAAATTAACAAAATCAGAAAGTAAAGTGGAGACATAACAACTGAAACTGAGGAAATTCAAGAAATCATCAGATGCTACTACAAAAACTTATACTCCAAAAAATTGGAAAATCTCGAGGAAATGGATGAATTCCTAGATAAATACAAGATCCCAAAGTTAAACAGGACCACGTAAACCATCTAAATAATTCTATAATACCTAAAGAAATAGAAGAAGTCATCAAAAGTCTCCCAACCAAAAAAAGCCCAGGTCCAGACGGGTTCAGTGGAGAATTTTATCAGATATTTATTGCGGATATAACACCAATACTCTCCAAACTATTCCAAAAGATAGAATCAGATGGAATACTACCCAACTCATTTTTTAAGGCTACAATAACCCTTGTACCTAAACTACACAAAGACCCTACAAGGAAAGAGAACTTCAGATCTATCACACTTATGAACATTGACGCAAAAATACTCAACAAAATACTTGCAAACCGAATCCAAGAACACATCAAAATGATCATTCATCATGACCAAGTAAGCTTCATCCCTGGGATGCAGGAATGGTTTAATATAAGGAAATCGATGAACATAATCCACCATATAAACAAATTCAAAGATCAAAATCACCTGGTCATCTCACTAGATGCTGAGAAAGCATTTGACAAAATTCAAAACCCCTTCATGTTAAAAGTCCTGGAAAGAACAGTAATCCAAGGTCCATACTTAAACATAATAAAAGCAATATACAGCAAGCCAACAGCCAACATCAAACTTAATGGCGAGAAACTTGAAGCAATCCCACTAAAATCAGGGACTTGGGAAGGCTGCCCACTCTCCCCCTACGTAATCAACATAGTACTGCAAGTCCTGGCTGGAGCAATTAGACAGCAAAAGAAGATCAAGGAGATAGAAATCGGAAAGGAAGAGATAAAAACATCACTCTTTTCCGATGACATGATAGTGTACTTAAGTGACTCTATAATCTCCACCAGAGAACTCCTACAGCTGATAAACAAGTTCAGCAAAGTGGCTGGATACAAAATAAACTCAAACAAATCAGTAGTAGCCTTCTTATACTCAAAGGACAAACATGTGGAGAAAGAAATTAGGGAAAACGTACCCTTCACAATTGTCACAAAAACTATGAAATACCTTGTTGTGACTCTAACTAAGCAAGTGAAGGACCTGTACGGCAAGAACTTCAAACCTCTAAAAAAGGAAATTTAGGAGGATCTCAGAAAATGGAAAAATCTCCCATGCTCATGGATTGGAAATATCAACATTTTAAAAATGGCCATCCTACCAAAAGCAATCTACAGATTCAAAGCAATCCCCATCAAAATTCCAAAACATTTGTTCATGTAATTGGAAAGATCAATGTGCAATTTCATATGGAACAACAAAAGACCTAGAATAGCGAAATCCATCCTCAACAACAAGAAAACATCTGCGGGAATCACCATCCCTTACCTCAAGCTATATTACAAGGCAATGGTGCTGAAAACTGCATGGTACTGGTACAGAAATAGGCACATGGATCAATGGAATAGAATGGAAGATCAAAAATGAGCCCTCATGTATATGGTCACCTGATTTATGACAAAGGAGCAGTAAACATTCAATTGAAAAAGGACAGCCTATTCAACAAATGGTGCTGGTCCAACTGGCACTCAACATGTAAAAGAATGAAAATAGACCCTTTCTTATCTCTTTGTACAAAGCTCAAGTGTAAGTGGATCAAAGATGTCCACATTAAACCAGATACACTAAAACTATTAGATGAGAAAGTAGGGAAATCTTTAGAACATATAGTCACAGGAGAAAATTTTCTGAACAAAACACCAATGGCTCAAGCTCTAAGGTCAAAGATTAACAAATGGGACTTAATGAGATTGCAAAATTTCTTTAAGGCTAAGGACATTGTCAAGAAAACAAAACGGCAACCAACAGAATGGGAAAATATCTTTACCAACACCACATCAGATAGAGGCCTAATATCCAAGGTGTACAAGGAACTCAAAAAGCTAGACACCAGAGAATCAAATAACCCTATTAAAAATGGGGTACAGAGCTGAAAATAACGTTTTCAGTTGAGGCACACTGAATGGCCGAGAAACATCTGAGGAAGTGCTTGACATCCTTAGCCATCAGGGAAATGCAAATCAAAACAACCCTGAGATTCCACCTCACACCAGTTAGATTGGCCAAGATCCAAAACTCAGATGACAGCAGATGCTGGCAAGGCTGCAGAGAAAGAGGAACACTTCTCCACTGTTGGTGGGGTTGCAAACTAATACAACCACTCTGGAAATCTGTCTGGCGATACCTCAGAAAATTGGATATAGTCCTACCTGAAGACCCAGCTATTCCACTTCTGGGCATATTCCCCAGAGACACTTTAATACACAGCAAAGATATATGTACCACAATGTTCATAGCGGCTCTATTTATAATAGCCAGAAGCTGGAAGGAACCCAGATGTCCTTCAGAAGATGAATGGATACAAAAATTGTGGTACATATACACAATGGAATACTACTCAGCCACCAGAAACAATGACTTAACCAAATTCTTAAGAAAATGGCTGCATCTAGAGAATATCATCCTGAGTAAGATAACCCAGTCCCAAAAGAACAGACATAATATGCAGTCACTGATAGTGGGATGCTAACCCCAGAGGCTTGCACTCCGCCAGAAACAACTCACAGACTGTATGAAGTCCAAGAAATAAAGAAAACAAAACAAAAAATATTCACAAAACAAGAAAACTTTAACTATTTCCATATTACATTTTGTTTTACATGTACTTTATGCTCATTGTAACTATTAAGTTTTCAATGCATACTATCAAACCTTGAAAAAAATCAAATACTGACTAAAAATATATTCATATAGTTTTATGTAAAAATTATGTTAAAATACGAAAAAAGTACTGACAAAAATGTATAATTTTAAGCAAAAAATATTTAAAATTTGTACATTTATCTTTGTTTTGTAAAATAAAGTTGTTTTAAAAAAAAAAAGAAAATGGCTGCATCTAGAGAATATCATTCTGAGTGAGATAACCTAGTCACAAAAGAACAGACATAATATGCAGTCACTGATTTTGGGATGGTAACCCCAGAGACTCGCACTGCCCCAGAAACAACTCACAGACTGTATGAAGTCCAAGAAATGAAGAAAACGGAACAAAACAAAAAAATCTTTATACAACAAGATAACTTTGACTATTTCCATGTTACATTTTGTTTTACATGTACTTTATGCTTATTGTAATTATTAAGTTTTCAATGCATACTATCAAACCTTTAAAAAAGTCAAGTACTGACTAACAAATATATTCATACAGTTTTATTAAAAAATTATCTTAAAAACTGAAAAAAAGTACTGACAAAAATGTATTGTATAATTTTATGCAAAAATGCTTAAAATCTGTACATTTGTCTTTATTTTGTAAAATAATGTTGTTATAAAAACATCAATACCTATATTTAGTCTTTACAGTTAAAGAAATGATATTTAAATTTTTAAACACCTAGCATTATTGATCATTTCAATTTATATTGTGGCTATTTGTAGTCCTGGGCACATTATGTTTTAAAAATATATCACCAAATTGTGTGTGAGTATTTGAATTTATTTTTCTTTTTAAGATTTGTTTACTTTATATGTATCTGTGTATGGGGTCTGTGTAAGTACCCAACATATGTTGAAGAGGCCATAGGGGTCATAAGAAATATCAAATGCCCAGGAACTGGTATTATATATATTTGGAAGTTAGCATATAGCTTTTGGTAACCAAATTGTATCCTCTGTAAAAGCAGAAAGTGTTCTTAACCACTAAGTCATCTCTCCATCTCCATGTGTATAAGATCTGTATGTGTTAAGGTGTGTGTGTATATGTGATATGTGTATAATGCTTGTATTTTATTTTTATATGTGAGTATGTATCTGTATATTTGCATGACATATGTGAAGTTCTCTAGTCCAGAGGAAGATGGATCCTCCCAGAGCTGGCATTTCCAGTGACTATGAACCTCCCATTGATGTGGGTATTTGGAACTGAACTCTAGTCTTCTGTTGCAGAAATAAGTACTCTTAACTGCTAACACTCTCCAGCACCATAGTTTCCATTTTTGCAGTAATTTACTTTTATCCCATTCTATGTAGATTAACATTAGTAGTATTTGTTTATTGTTTTATTCCATTGTTTATGTTTGGGATAAGTGGCTGTGTTCATTTCTGATATCACCCTTCTTTGAATTCAGCATTAAAGTTAAACTGATACAATAAAAAGGCTAAGAGCTTTTCTTTGTTACTCATGAGGACATGCTATGTTCTACAGACAGTATATGCTATCTATTATATGCCATAAATAATGAGTTCAAATATGAGTTATTCTGATTATAAGGGGTTGAAGAAGGTATATTTAATTTGATTAGTTTATTATAGTAAATCCACACAGGTTTTTAAGAGCGTTTGGTAGAGTAAGTTTCCAGGTCAATAATGTTTTTCATGTAAGATTTGCATTTATTAGCATTATTGTCATGGTGTTTCCTTTTCTTTAAAAACCTTTGCTTTATCAAAAAGCTATTTCTCTTATTCCTAATATTTTGTAACTATACTTTTTTAAATGCATGAAATTTATTTTGGATTTTACAGGAAAAAATGACAGAGTTTCACTGTTATCTCAGTAAGTCTTTCTGGTATGTTTGTGAATATTTGATTTATGTCCTTTATTAAACTCATTGGTAATTTTATGCATTTATATATTACATTCTAATTACATCCATTCCTACTCTCCATTGCTTTTGCACCCTTTCTTGTCATCCTCACACCTCCCTATAAGTCCCTTTCCCATGTCCATGCCTTTTTGTTTTGTTTAGTGATCTACTTTGTTTCATTATAAACCTGAGTGTGGTATATAAATGAATACAATAACAAGGTTTCCCTCAGACTCTATCGACAATGCATAGTTTTTCATGATGGGATAGGATTTATGATTCTCTTTCTCATCTCTCTCTTTCTTCATCTCTCTCCCTCCCTTACTTTCTCTATCCTTCTCTTTCTCCCCCCTGTCTCCTTATTGACTTGAATGTAACTTGACCACTTCTCTCACATATGTTCATGTTGTCATCATATGTTTTTCCATTGTGACAAGCTGTATCCTAAAACTGAGGGGGAAAAAAAATAAAACCTGCCTTCCTCAAAATGATTTTTCAGGTATTTTGTCATAACAACAAGAAAAATAATTAATGCATGTAGAAAGCAATGTCTTATTGCCTGGTTCAAAATGAAAGAGCTAGAATTCTTTGTTCAATACACTCTTTGTAAGTAGGATATATATATCACTTTCTCAGTCCAGACACAGCTATTTGATTCCTATACCCTTTGATGTTATAAATATCCATTGTCTTTGTAGGGTCCCTGGAGATTCAAGTAAATTTATCTTTCAGCCTTAAGCCCCATCAAACCTCTTTATTTAACCTATTTTACTTAAATTCATGTTTCCTAGTGCACAAATAAATCAGTTACATAAAGTGTATTTGTGATGAATGTGGCTACCTAGGGTCAAAAGTTGTCATTCTTTTGGAATTACATAGTTTAGAGCACAGATAGAAACTAAATCATAATCTCTCATCATGTCCTTAAATACAGAAAGTGGAAAAACATAAAATCACTGTGCACACACCTAAATTAACAATGAAGAGATACCATCTAACAGTAATTTGAGCTTGTAGATAAGTGGAGCAATAAATAGTGAGCAACAGAGCATTTTCTGCTCCCGGTGTAGAAACAATAAGTGAGAAGGTTGCAAAGGAAAACCACAGACAAAATGGGTGCCCTATAGGAAAATCTGAAGCACTCTACAGTGGAAAACACTAAACACACCAATGCCCAAGCATCTGTGACAAATGTGATAAAGTTTCTTTGAAAGAACAAGAGAAATTGATTTTCTGGCATCTGAATCATGCATTTCCAGACCTTAGGATTCAAAGAAAATAAGCGCTTGTTTTCAAAGGTACTCATTCTGTAGTGTTTTGTTATAGAAACTGAGAAAAATAATGGACCACTTTATCATGGACAGAATAAAAAATGCAGCATCCAGATCTTGATATTAAAAAGAAAACAAGAGGGGGCGCAGAACAAGGCTCGGCCCATCTGCCACCTGGACAAGCAGTTCCCAGAGATAAAGGCCTGGTGAGAAGAGGATCCAAGTAGCCAGGGGGCAGAGAGATCTCTGCCAAGTGCGCACTAAAAGTGCGCCCCTACCCTGCCTGATCCAGGGACCAGGAACCCAGCATTGGGACCTCTGCGGCTTTGGGGCGCAGAACAGGGCTTGGACCATCCGCCACCTGGACCAGTGGAGATCCGTGGACACAGACCAGGTACAAGGGAAAGGCAAGAACATATCACTGACAACAAGACGGCAAGAGGAAAGCAAAATAGCATATCCCAGGGAAATCAAGACAACCTGGCAACACAAGTATGCACTTCTCCCATCACAGCAAACAGCAGAATGCCAAACACTCCAGGAAAAGAAGACGCAGACCTAAAATCATACCTCAAGATGATGATAGAGATCCTTAAACAAGAATGGGAGGAAAAGCAAAAAGAATCAGAAGCTTTTAAAGAGGAGACAAGAAAAACACTCAAAGAACTCAAAGAACTAGAAGAAAACAGAACCAAAGAGAGGAAGGAATGGAAGAAGGAATTTAAAACGGAAATTGACACAATAAAGAAAACACTAAACGAGATAACCCTAGAGGTAGAACACCATTAACCTAACTAAAAGAATGAATGTGATAAGTTTTTGGGACAAATTTTATTCAAAGTCACAGCAAGTGCCTAGGAATAGGATGTCTTCACAGAATAAATGTGTTGTCTCCATTTTGTATCTGCTAGACCTGCCATTCTAGTATTATGAGACCAACTTGGAGGAGGAAGTGGTGTGGTACACACTTGGGTGACACCATAACATGCTTCCAGATCATAGTGTTCAGTGTCCTCTGAAGTAACTAGCTGCTGCCTCTGCTACCCTTGAACCCATGCACAGTCACCAGACAGGAAACAGTGAGCTCTGAATCCTAAACATGCGGACTGGGGATCTTATATGCTTCTGTGTGTAATTGTCAGATGTATAAAGCTTAATGTGCTGTGCTGTGTGTGTAAATATTTTATGTATTTAATACCGGTAACTGTTATATTTTGATGCCAACAAAGTTTTAGGGATAAAATGGTACTTTGCCAACGTCGAATGGCTTAAGCTGCAAGAAATGCATGAGAACTTCTGTATGTGAGGAAGGAAAAGAAAAATAAAGCGGGATCTGAAAGTTAAAAAGAAACAGGCTTCTAAAATAATAATAATAGTAATAATAATACTATAATAATAATAAAAAGAAAAAAGAGGAAGAGGATGAAGACAAAATAAAAACAAACCTAAAACAATGTTTTATGCACATGGACACTTGAAAAATATCATATAAGGTCAGGACACGTTTGAAACAAAAATACTGTGTCCATTGCCAAGGATACATATATCACATGACATGTACTGGCTAGCTTGATAGTTTTTTTTTCTCTTTTAAAACTTGTATGGAAATTGTTCATTGGCAATTTTGTATGTGTGTGTGTGTGTGTGTGTGTGTGTGTGTGTGTGTGTGTGTGTGTGTAGTGCACATTATGATCATTATCACTTACTCCCATTAACCTCTTGCCACTCTTGCTTTCCCTGCTCCTTACAAGTCTTCTTGCATAACTTTGATGTATTGAGTCCCAACAAATTTCAGCAGGATTATCTGTGTTACTATCCATTTGAGCTTGGTAGGTTCTGGAGTTTTTCAAGTTTAAAAAGAATATGATTTATGTGTGTATTACTGTTTATAGTTGTGATATTTACATTAGTTCAAGACTATAAGAGTGGTACCTCAGTACATTTGCAGTGTGCCCAGAAACCAGTTAGAAAGGCTCTTCTATCAGTAGCATTATCTTGCTTCTAGAAATTTATTTATATTCTTACCTATGTGAATTAAATTGTAAATAAAATGTGCTATCCCACTACACACTATAACTTTTAATAATATTCATGTGTTAAAAAGCTTTCAGTGACAGTCAAGTTAGAAACTTAAAATGCTTGGCAAGTGAAAGGATTTAATTTTGAATTAGTATAAAAAGTGTGAGGCCTTTCAGATGTGGTTTGAATTTTTTCTATAAGGAGAGAAATATTTCGTACATGTGAGTCAGTTAAAAAATTGACTAGTCAAATATGTCAGTGAGCCAAAGTCCACCTTGGACATTTGTTCAAATTCAAAAACAAATGTCAATGTGTATGGATCGATTATGTAAGAATCTTCAACTCACCTGACCTTTCAGAGAAAAGTTTCTAGACATTTAATGTAGAAGAAGGTAGTCCCCAAAAGATTTAATAAATGTCAAAGGAAATGTTTGAGTGCTTTTTGAAGTTTAGTTTTCAATGATTACTTATGACCAAAATTTAAAATAATTTGTAAGAAAAATCATATATGGAACTCAACTAAAGACAGGCAAAAGTCCTTTAAATTTTCTACATTTTTTCTTTAATTCAGGTCTCTGCCTCCATTATTTACCTCCCTAGCTCCTCAACTCCACAAAATAAAATAATAAGAGAAGTAAGCAACTCTCCCTTCACTCTTTCTCGTTGTCTTGTGAAGTTTACACCATGTCAGAGAGAAATGTCAGAATGACAAGTAAAATTAGTGGCTATAGGAGAAAAAAATCATTGTGGAATTTGGAACATCTAGTTCTAAAGAGTAAAATGAAAGGGTAGAACATAAGAACAAGTACAGAAAATTTTAAAAATGAAACGAACAACAAAAAAGCATAAAAGATTATGCTATAACTTTGAAAAAATCAAAAGAACCAAATAATAATAATAACAATAACAAAAATCTTTCCCTATGTCAGAAAAATAACTGTCTTTGTGAGAAAATATTAAACTATAAAACTAGTTTGTGCACCTTGGAAGTAATAAATATTATATTACTCAAAAATATAGAAGAGAAAATGTAAAATGCATAACAATTAAGCAGCTACAGCATAGAAAGAAACAAAATAGGAATAATTTATTTTGAATTATGTGAGTAGCTTCATGAAATTGTGGAAACAAAAATATCCAGACTTTGAAAAGATAAATTTGAGCAGGTTCATTTTATCTCAAAAGACTATTACTAAGTAGATAAAATGGTTCATATTCTCAAAGACATTGGGAATATTTTTCAACACACAAATATTCAGAGTGCAAGTCAAAAAATTTCACTAAAGATTTTCTTTCATTTAAAACTAGCTCTGTCAATAATTTCCAATCACAATTGTGTTATTGGTGCTCAGGCCACCTGCCACCAGGAACAGTGGAGTTCCAGGGACACAGGCCAGGTACATAGGAAAGATGAGAACAAATCACTAACAAGTTACTACACTGTTTTTATATCTACTTAAAATATATATGTTAATGTTATATCCATCATGCTTTTTTTTAATTGAACAACTATATTTTAAAAAACAAAGAGACCAGGAACAGATGAGATCCAGGGACACAGGCCAGGTACATGGGAAAGATGAGAACAAATCACTAACAAGTTACTACACTGTTTTTATATCTACCTAAAGTATATATGTTAATGTTATATCCATCATGCTTTTTTTTTAATTGAACAACTATATTTTAAAAAACAAAGAGACCAGGAACAGATGAGATCCAGGGACACAGGCCTGGTGAAACTGCACTCAGAGTAGCCAGGAAGCAGAGAGGTCTGTGCTGAATACTCAGAAAGGGTGCCCCCCAATTGGTCCAGGGGAGCAGGAACCCTGCCTTAGGGTCTCTGTTTTCACCCAGCAGGTCCGTGCATACAGAACAGGTGCTCAGGCCACCTGCAACCAGGAACAGTGGAGTTCCAGGGACACAGGCCAGGTACATGGGAAAGACAAGAACAAATCACTAATAAGACCATGTATAATCACGGACAACAATATGGCAAGAGGAAAGCAAAAGAACGTACCACAGGGAAATCAGGACAACCTGTCAACACCATAACCCAGGCCTCCCATCACAGTATGCCAAACACTCTAGAACAAGAAGAAGATTCAGACCTGAAATCATATCTAAAGATGATGATGGAGATACTTAAATAAGAATGGGAGGAAAAGCATAAATAAATAGAAGCTTTTAAAGAGAAAACAAAAAAAAAAAACACTCAAAGAAATCAAAAATCTAGAGGGAAACAGAACCAAAGAGATGAAGGAATGGAAGAAGGAATTTAAAATGGAAATGAAAACAATAAAGAAACCACTAATAGAGACAACCCTAGATGTAAAAAACCTATAAAAGAAATCAGGAGTCACAGATGTAAACATTTCCAACAGACTACATGAGATGGAAAAGAGAATCTCAGGGGCTGAAGACAACATGGAAAACATAGACAAAACAGCCAGAGAAGATGCAAAAGCCAAAAGGCTCCTAACCCAAAATGTCCAGGAGATCCAGGACACAAGGAGAAGACAAAACCTAAGGATAATAGGAATAAAAGAAGGTGAAGAATATCAACTAAGAGGCACAGTAAATATCTTCAACAAAATTGTAGAAGAAAACTTCCCTACCCTTAAGAATGAGATGACCATGTGCATAAAAGAAGCTTACAGAAGTCCAAATAGAGTGGACCAGAAAAGAAATTCCTCCCAACACATAATAGTCAAATAGTTGTTATTAAAACCAGCCTTAGACCATAGTGGTGTGATAGGATGCATCGGAGTATTTCAGTCTTCTAATATCTATTGAGGATTGTTTTATGGCCGATTATATGGTAAATTTTGGAGAAGGTGCCATGAGGTGCTGTGAAGAAGGTGTATTCTTTTGTTTTAGGATGAAATGATCTGTAGATTGTATTGAATCCAATTGGTTCATAACCTCTCCAAGTTTCACTGTGTGTTGTTCAGTTTCTATTTCCATGATATTTCCATTGATGAGAGTGTGGTGTTGAGGTCTCCCACTAATATTGTGTGGGGTGCAGTGTATTTTTTGAGCTTTAGTAGGGTTTCTTTAATAAATATGAGTGTTCTTGTATTTGGAGCATATATGTTAAGGATTGAGAGTTCCTCCTGACAAATTTTGCCTGTAATTAGTAAAAAGTGCCCTTTTTTATCTTTTTTGATAAGTTTTAGTTGAAAATCTATTTTATTCAATATTAGAATGGTTACTACCGCTTTTTCCTTCAGGGCGTTTGCTTGGGAGATTTCTTCCCAATCTTTTACTCTGAGATAGTGTCTGTCTTTGTCTCTGAGATGAATTTCCTGTATGCAGCATAATGCTGGATTCTGTTTATATGTCCAGTCTGATAGCTTTTGTCTTTTTATTGGGGAATTGAGTCCATTTATGTTAACAGATATTAATGTATACTGGTTGCTGTTTCCTGCTATTTTTGCATTTAGAGGTAGAATTGTGCCTGTGTGTCTCTTCTTTAGGTTTTCTTCCTTAGGTATTTTCTTGTTTTTACTAGGATGTAGTTTCCCTCCTTGTATTGGGTTTTCCACATATAATTCATTGCAGTGCTGGGTTTGTGGTCAGATATTTTTTAAATTTAGTTTTGTCCTGGAATATCTTGGTCTCTCTGTCTATGGTGATTGAGATTTTTACTGGGTATAGCAGCTTGGGCTGACACTTGTGTTCTCTTAGGGTCTACATGATGTCTGTCCAGGCTCTTCTAGCTTTCATAGTCTCTGCTAAGAAGTCAGGTGTGATTCTGATCGGTCTGCCTTTATATGTTACATGACCTTTTCGCCTTACTGTTTTTTGTATTCTTTCTATGCTTTGGGTACTTGGTATTTTGACTATTATGTGTTGGGAGGAATTTCTTTTCTTGTTTACTCTATTTGCAGTTCTGTAGCCTTTCTTTATGCTGATGATCATCTCATTATTAAGGGTAGAGAAGTTTTCTTCTATGATTTTGTTGAAGATATTTACTGTGCCTCTTAGTTGATATTCTTCTCCCTCTTCTATTCCTATTATCCTTAGGTTTTGTCTTCTCATTGTGTCCTGGATCTCCTGAACATTTTGGGTTAGGAGCTTTTTGGCTTTTACATCTTCTCTGGCTGTTTTGTCTATGTTTTCAATGTTGTCTCAGTCCCTGAGATTCTCTCTTCCATCTCTTGTAGTCTGTTCGAAATGCTTGGATCTATGACTCCTGATTTCTTTTTTAGGTTTTCTACCTCTAGGCTTGTCTCTTTTAGTGTTTTCATTATTGTTTCCACTTACATATTAAATTCCTTTTTCAACTCCTTCATCTCTTTGGTTCTGGTCCCCTAGTTCTTTTATTTCTTTGAGTGTTTTTTGTGTTTCCTCTTTAAAAGCTTCTATTTTTTTTATGCTTTGCCTCCCGTTCTTGTTTAAGGATTTCCATCATCACCTTGAGGTATGATTTCAGGTCTGAGTCTTCTTCTTCTAGAGTGCTTGGCATTCTACTGTTGCCAGGTTGTCTTGGTTTCCATTGGATAAGTTCTTTTGCTTTCCTCTTGCCATATTTTTTTTCTGTGGTTATACATGGTCCTGTTGTCAGTGATTGGTTCCTCTCTCTCCCATGTACCTGTCCTGTGTCCCTGGATCTCTGCTGATCCAGGTGGCAAATGGCCTTAGTGTTTGGTCCATACACACGGGCCCACTGGGTGGAAACCGAATCCCTATGGCAGAGTTTCTGCTTCTCAGAACCAATTGATGGGGGAGGCTCGATTTTCATGTGCTTGGCCCAGACCTCTCTGCATCCTGGCTACTTACAATGCAGTCTCATCTGGCCTGGGTCCCTGGATCTCCACTCTCTGAAGTGGCAAATAGCCTGAGCATTTGGTTCACAGGCATGGGCCCTCTGGGTGGAAACTGACTCCCTATGGCAGAGTTCCTGCTCTCCTGAGCCAATAGGAGGGGCACACTTTCCACATGCTTGGTCCAGATCTCTCTGCTCCCCAGCTATTTGCAGTGCAGTCTCACCAGGTTGTGTCCCTGGACCTCGGCTGTTCCAGGTGGCAAATGGCCTGAGCATTTGGTCCGCATGCACGGGCCCTCCGGGTGGAAACCGAGTCCCTACAGCAGAGTTTCTGCTCCCCTGAACCAATCTGGGGGCCGTGCTTTTTGTGCACTCAGCCCAGACTTCTCTTTTCCCCTGGCTATTTTCAGCGCTGTCTCACCAGGCCTGTGTCCCTGGATCTCCACTGTTCCCAGTGGCATATGGCCTGAGTCCCATCATGTTTTCATTTTATATAAAAATGTTCTAGTCATTTATATGTATATTATAGACTCTGTTCACTCCCAAGAGTTTGAAGTCCATGTTGCAATAAATTACAAATCATCTGTATCATATTTCACAAACACTAAGTTATAATTTGTTTATAAAATAAATAGATGATTCTTCTTAAACTTAAGGTTTACATGAATTCTAGAATATTGGACTTAATGTGAGACTTCACCATCTCTGTGTCTTGACAGAACAGAAAAAAATTATGTCAGTAGACTATAATAGTATACTATACTATTCATTTTATTATGCAATATTTATTAAGAGTATTTAAAGGATAAGTACATGAACTGGCCTCCAAGCTGACTGTCGAAGTACAATAATCCACATGGTTTAATAGAACTGACCTGGAAAAAATGTTCTTTGAGTTCCACAAGAGTCAGTGCTATGACAAGTTCTCATATACACACATATACACATATGTGTACACGCACAAAAAGAGTCAAGTAATTTTTTTAAAAAAGTAAAAGAATACCCAATGAGAGAGGTGATATTCGAAAACACATTCACATTATCATTTCATTTGATTCATCCAAGAACAATGTAACAATACTGGTTATTTTTATGTTTTCATAAATGAATCCTGGGTTGATGGTATTTGCCAATTCAATTGCTTGTAAACTCAACAATTTCATATGTATAGATTTCAATAGATGAAAAATACATTCCAAGCAAACAGAAATAAGAATCAGTGGGCATAAATAGCTGATAATGGACAAAGTAGGCTTCAAACCAAAATTATCTGGATGTTATAAGTAAGAATTCTACATACGCATCAAACATTCTTATTCAAAACATTGTGCATTAAATAAAAGGGCACACAATTTCATAAAGGAAATTTACCAAATCTAAAATCACATATTGACCCTAACACAGTGGTGGTGGTGGTGATGGTGGTGGTGGTGGTATGTGTGCGTGTGTGTGTGTGTGTGTGTGTGTGTGTGTGTGTGTGTGTGAGAAAGAGAGGGGGGGAGAGAGAGGGTGGGTCAGAGAGACAAAGAGAATTGGCTCATGTACTTATGGAAGCTAAATTTTACTTTCACAGCCAATAAGATGAGGAACAAATATATGCTCTCCATTTCAAGCCTGTGTAGAGATCTAATATCTCTCTTTAGTTTACTCAAATTTTCATTTTATTCAAAATGATACATTTGCATTAAAATGAAACTTGTTATATTTTTTTCACCAATTTCATTATTTGTCAGCTTCAGAAATACCTTCAAAGACACACCCAGAAGAATGTTCATTCAAATACCTAGGCAAATTATATCCCAGTCAAGTTTACACACAAAATTTAACCACAACACTTTATTTATGTAAGATTAGTGTTAGGTTTACATAATATCCAATGTATTACTGATTTAAAGAATATACAATGGCCACAAATAATTGATAAACATTATACATATATAACTACAGATAGTCAATTTGCATAAAAATGGAGGCATTAAATATGCACCTTTATTCCATTTTTATTTGAGTGAGACTTTTCTCAAGTAATACATCCTGATTACAGTTTTTCCTACCTCTACTCTTCACAGTTTTTCTCCACCTCCTAATCCACCCAGATACAGTCTCTTTCTGTCTCTCACTAGAAAAAAAAGACTGCACACACCTGTAATGCCAGCACTCTGGAGTTAAGAGACAAGTAGATATCTGAGTTGAAGACTGGTCTACAGAGCAAGTTCTAAGACAGCCAAGTATAAACAGAGACAAAAACATATTTTGAAAAAAAGAAAAGGAAAGGAAAGAGAAAAGGCTTCTAAGAGAATAATAAGATATGACAAAGTAAAATATAATAATATAAAATATTTTAAAAACTATAGCATCAAAGTTAAACAAGACAAACCATCAAAAAAAATAGAACCCAAGAGAAAACATATTATCAGAGACACATTAACATACTCAGGAACCCTACAAAAACACTAAAGTGGAAGTCATAATATATATGGAGAGGATCTGGTGCAGACTTGTGATTGCTGCCTCAGTCTTTATGAGTTCATATGAGCTTTGATCGTGTTGATATAAAGGGCTTCGTTTTCTTAGTGTTCTCCTTCCCCTCTGCCTTCTTTTCCTTAGCTTCCTTGGGGGATCTGGTTACTATATCTCATTTCACTGAATGCTCCAAGATTTCTCACTCTCTAATAATATCTGACTGTGGGTTTCTATATTTGTTCCCATCTGCTGTGGAAGAAAGCTTCTCTAATGATCATTGATAATATGTATATACCTTTCATTATTAGTCAATATGTAAAGACTTAAGGCAAATATGTATTTGTTGAACAAACTTACTTTGGCATATTTTTTCTTATAACATATAAATTATATATCTGTGTTTTTGGTATTTGTGTGTGGAGATCAGAGAATATACTGGAGTGTAGTACTCAGAAACACTGTTGATCTCTTTGGGACAAAAATCTTTCAGGTTTCTGGAACTCAGCAATTAGTCTATATTGAACAACCTGTGACTCCAGGGATACCCCTATTCCTGATTCCTTCACACTAGGATTATGAGTCCATACTCTCTGGTATTTTTGCATAGATGTTGGGGAACAAACTCAAGTTTAAAAACATGCTTTACCAACTGGGCTCTCTCTAGCCCCAGAGTCATTTCTGTTGTAAAGCAATTACTTTTGCCAAAATTTCTAAAAAGACTTAAAACTAGAAACTCAAAAACAAATGAAAGGAACTTTTCTTTTACCCAGTGTACTTGAATCATGCCAAAATTGACAGGGAAAAAATACCTCAGGCAACAAAATTCAGTCCAAGAACAGATGAAGAGATCAATGCAAAAAATATTGAATGTGACACATGAAAAATAATTGTTCCCATTTACTGTATGTACAAAGATTAAAAATAATTTTAAAAAATTATTAATTCATGAATGTACAAATGATATTTTATTAGCATTTGCTAGTACTTAAATATCTGATGCATTTGAGAGAAGCATCTTATTTTATTTTAAAAAATTAGCTAGGTTCAACGGAAGTCTTAGAGATCATTGGCTTTCCTCAATAATACTTTATTGAGACCAATACTTGATCCTTAATATAAGAATACTTATGTAAAAGTTAGCCATATCAATAAGGTTTCTTGGCTCTAACAAATAAATTTCTAAAAAAAAAAACCAAAAGATAGACTAACCATCCACATCTAACATTTAAATTTGAATTAATACAATCTATCCTGTTCCTCCATTTGTCACAATTTTACTATTTTCTGTACAACACAAGGCTAGAAGAAAATAATTACTACTATAAATAAACCATGTACAGTAATAAATAGCACATAGCTAGGAGTACTTCTAAAGGGCTGACTGATCAGGAATACTTTATTCTTACAGTTCATCTGAGGGAAGGTATTTTAAACACATTATTCCACCCCCTATAATTTAAATTTTTTTAAATGTGTTGCTCAAGGCACTAGTAGTTTTCTGGATAAAGAATTGTGGGCTCCCATAAATCATTCAAGCCTTCTTGGGTTTTAGTAAATATAAGGGGAATTAGAATGTTCTACATAGCTTTGTCTCAATGACCAGAAAGTGCAGCCAGTTTGTTTTTAAGTTCTTTCAGATTGCCGTTCTTTTTTTTCTAAATATTTCTTCATATTGAATATGATTTTACAGATTCTGTTTCTTAGGTTTAGTCAAAAAGAATCCAGAGTGTTTAAATCCATATCACTAATGGATTTCTGAATTAACCTGCTTGCATCTGTCAATACCATGTTTAAAAATCACATGAAAATTTCTAATTCTATACTTCTCTCAGAAACCAAAAGCTCTTGGATAGAATGTGCCATGTCAATAAGCAGTTTTGAGGTTTAATGACTTTAGGCAACTCAGATCAACACCCACCCCACTTCACAATAAGGTGACATTGATTCTTGAGTATCTCATATAAGTTCTCTGACTAAGTCATCTCCACTGGGATCATTTATATCTGCCAGGACGTTTCCACAGAGCTCTGTGAGTTTTCAGTTACATTATATCATCTCTTCCTGAAGGTAGTTCTCTAAAGAGAATCCACCCCACATACCTGAATTACCTGTGTACCATAGAACCAGCAAGTACTAGAG
Organism: Micromys minutus; assembly: GCF_963924665.1. Lineage (NCBI taxonomy): Eukaryota > Metazoa > Chordata > Mammalia > Rodentia > Muridae > Micromys > Micromys minutus. Next base: position 73,732,833 of record NC_137977.1, read on the forward strand.
TGACACACTTTATCTAACAAGTCCACACTTCCTAATATTTCCCAAACAACTCACTACTTGTGAACCTAGATTTGAAATAAAGGAACCTAGGATGGCCATTAACATTTAAACAAACCACACTGTCCAAGCCCCGTTTTAGAATATTTATCTCTGTGAAAAACTACATTTTTACTATCTTATCCATTCTTATACTATTAACATGCATACTCCCTCTCTGCCTGGTTAACTGCTTTCAGTCAGTGGTCAAGTCTCAGCAGTCCCACACCTTTACCATTCTTTGTGTTCACACAGCTTTATGTTTTATTTACCAAAAAATGCAATATGCTACATTTTATGTTTAAGTTTGCTGTTCTGTGTGTGTCAATAACTCTACTGCTCTATAGAATTCTCAGAACTAATTCCAGAATTAAATATATAGAATGTAGATGATTAATACTTCTTGAACAATTAATTGAATAAGATAATGAACAGAGAAAATATAAGCTAGTTGTTTTTCTTTTTGACAATTTCTTTATTCTACAAAACGATAAAATCTAGTTGGCAATCATAGGGAGAAAATAGCTCTTCTGTGATATTACCTAAATAAAATATTTTGTTTTAGAAGAAAAGCCACAGAGTGGGAGATCTGGGTGGCCAAAGAGCAAAGAGATCTATGTGGAGTGCACAGGCAGAGCGGGCCCTCCGAACTGCCTGATCCAGGGACCAGGAACAGAACTTTGGAACTTCTGTTTCCATCCAGCTGAGACTTGAGGGCATGGAGCAGAGCCCAGCACATCTGATACGTGGACCATCAGCTCCTAAGGTTGAGAGACTGGTGAGTAGGAGATCTAGGCGGCCAGGGAGCAGAGAGATTTCTGGAGAGTGTGCACGCTGGGCGCAACCTCCGACCTGCCTGATCCGGGGACCAGGAACAGAACTTTGGAACTTCTGATTTTACCCGGCATCGACTTAAGGGCGCAGAACAGAGCCCGGCCCATCTGCCACGCAGACCGCCAGCTCCTAAAATTGAAAAACTGGTGAGTGGGAGATCTGGGCGGCTGGGGAGAAGAGAGATTTCTGCGGAGTGCGCAGGCAAGGCGAACATACCGACCTGCCTGATCCGGGGACCAGGAACAGAACTTTGGAACCTCTGTTCCCACCCGGCGACTCTGAGGCATAGAACAGGGCTGGGCCCATCTGCCACCTGGACCAGTGGAGATCCAGGGACACAGACCAGTTACAAAGGAAAGTCGAGAACATATCACTAACAACAAAATGGCAAGAGGAAAGCAAAAGAGTATATCCCAAGGAAACCAAGACAACCTGTCAACACCAGAACACAGCTCTCCCATAACAGCAAACATCGGAATCCAAACACTCCAGACAAAGAAGACACAGACCTGAAATCATACCTCAAGATGCTCATAGAAATACTTAAACAAGAACGGGAGGAAAAGCAGAAAGATTCAGAAGCTTTTAAAGAGGAAACAAGAAAAACACTCAAAGAACTCAAAGAACTACAGAGAAACAGAACCAAAGAAATAAAGGAATGAAAGAGGGAAATTAAAACAGAAATTGACACAATAAAGAAAACATTAAAATAGATAACCCTAGAGGCAGAACACCAAAAAAAAAAAAAAAAAAAAAAATCAGGAGTCACAGAAGCAAGCATTTTTAATAGATTACAAGAGATCAAAGAGAGAATCTCAGGGGGAGAAGACAACATTGTAAACATAGACAAAACAGCCACAGAAGATGCAAAAAACAAAAAGCTCCTAACCCAAAATATCCAGGAAATCCAAGACACAATGAGAAGACCGAACAAAAGAATAATAGGAATAGAAGAGGGAGAAGAGTATCAACTAAGAGGCAAGGTAAATTATCTTCAACAAAATCATAGAAGAAAACTTTCTTATCCTCAAGAATGAGATGACCACGAGCATAAAAGAAGCCTTCAGAACTCCAAATAGGTTGGACCAGAAAAGAAATAACTCCCGACACATAATAGTCAAAACACCAAGTACCCAAAGCAAAGAAAGAATACTAAAAGCAGTAACAGAAAAAGGTCAGGTAACATATAAAGGCAGGCCAATCAGAATCACACCCGATTTCTCAACAGAGACTATGAAAGCTAGAAGAGCCTGGAAAGACATCATGCACACCCTAAAAGAGCACAACTGCGAGCCCAAGCTGCTATACCCAGCAAAACTATCAATCACCATAGATGGAGAGATGAAGATGTTTCAAGACAAATCTAAATTTACATAATATCTGACCACAAACCCAGCACTACAACAAATTATAGGTGGAAAACCCAATACAATGGGAGAAAATACAGCCTAGTAAAAACAAGAAAACTCCTAAACAAGAAAACTAAAGGAAGAAAAAGACACAGACACAACTCAACCCACAAAAGCAATAATAGCAGGAAACAAAAACAACTATTCCTTGATATCTATTAACATAAATGGACTCAACTCACCAATAAAGAGACATAGGCTATCAGACTGGATGCATAAAAAACATCCAGCCTTTTGCTGCATACAAGAAGCTCATCTCACAGACAAAGACAGACACTATCTCAGAGTAAAAGGGTGGGAAAAAAACTTCCAAGCAAACAGCCCCAAGAAGCAAGCTGGAGTGGCTATTCTAATATCGAATAAAGTAAATTTCCAACCAAAAGTTATTAAAAAAAGATAAGGAAGCACACTTTTTACTCATTACCAGGGAAATCTGTCAGGAGAAACTCTCCATTCTTAACATATATGTTCTAAATAAAAAAGCACCCACATTTATAAAAGAAACCCTACTAAAGCTCAAAAAATACATTTCACCGGCAGTCAACAGAATGGGAAAAGATCTTTACCAACACCACATCAGATAGGGGCCTAATGTCCAAGGTGTACAAGGAACTCAAAAAGCTAGACACCAGAGAATCAAATAACCCTATTAAAAATGGGGTACAAAGCTAAAAAAAACGTTTTCAGTTGAGGAACACTGAATGGCCGAGAAACATCTGAGGAAGTGCTAGACATCCTTAGCCATCAGGGAAATGCAAATCAAAACAACCCTGAGATTCCACCTCACACCAGTCAGATTGGCCAAGATCCAAAACTCAGATGACAGCAGATGCTGGAGAGGCTGCGGAGAAAGAGGAACACTTCTCCACTGTTGGTGGGGTTGCAAGCTAATACAACCACTCTGGAAATCAGTCTGGCGATACCTCAGAAAATTGGATATAGTACTACCTGAAGACCCAGCTATTCCACTGCTGGGCATATACCTCAGAGACACTTTAATACACAACAATGATATATGCACCACAATGTTCATAGCGGCTCTATTTATAATAGCTAGAAGCTGGAAGGAACCCAGATGTCCTTCAGAAGATGAATGGATACAAAAATTGTGGTACATATACACAATGGAATACTACTCAGCCACCAGAAACAATGACTTAACCAAATTCTTAAGAAAATGGCTGCATCTAGAGAATATCATCCTGAGTGAGATAACCCAGTCACAAAAGAACAGACATAATATGCAGTCACTGATAGTGGGATGCTAACCCCAGAGGCTTGCACTCCGCCAGAAACAACTCACAGACTGTATGAAGTCCAAGAAATAAAGAAAACAAAAAAAACAAAAAAAATATTTACAAAACAAGAAAACTTTAACTATTTCCATGTTACACTTTATTTTACATGTACTTTATGCTCATTGTAACTATTAAGTTTTCAAGGCATACTATCAAACCTTGAAAAAAATAAAGTACTGACTAAAAAATATATTCATATAGTTTTATGTAAAAATTATGTTAAAATCTGAAAAATAAGTACTGACAAAAATGTATAATTTTAAGCAAAAAAAATGTTTAAAATCTGTACATTTATCTTTGTTTTGTAAAATATAGTTGTTTAAAAAACTAAAAAAATAAAAAATAAAAAAAAAAAAAGAAATTGGTTGCATCTAGAGAATATCATCCTGAGTGAGATAACCCAGTCACAAAGAACAAACATAATATGCAGTCACTGATAATGTGATGCTAACCCCAAAATGCTCTGAACACCCAAGAAACAACTCACAGACTGTGTGAAGTTCAACAAAAATATATTTTTTAATTGAAATAGAACTGTACCGCATCCCCCTTCCTCCCTACAGCCCCTACAAGTTTCTCTCCTATCCCCTCAAAGTAATAACCTCTTTTCCTATATTATTGTTACATATATACCTATGTGTATGCATATGTACCCACAAATACTTAATTACAATCTTAAAATGTGTATTCGAATACTTTTATGCAAAATGCTGTAAATTTGTATATTTATCTTTGCTTTTTAAAATAAAGTAAAAAAAAAAAGAGGGAAATTAATTACTTGATGTTTCCATGATAACTGCTGTCAGAGAAAGTGTATCTCATGAGCACAGGCTCCAAGTACCATTTGATAGTTTTTTTTAACATATTTCTTTTGGAAGATTTATGTGTGCAAAATAAATAATATGTGTATTAAATATTAAAAAAAGAAAAAACCACATGGTCATCTTACTTGATACTGAGAAAGCATTTGACAAAATTCAACATCACTTTATGTTAAAACTCTTGGAAAGAACAGGAATCCAAGGCCTATCCCTAAACATTAAAAAGGCAATATACAGCAAACCAACAGCCAACATCAAAGTTAATGGTGGAAAACTTGAAGCAATCCCACAAAATGAGGGACTCGACAAGGCTGCCCACTCTCCCCCTATCTATTCAACAGAGTACTGGAAGTACTGACTGGAGCAATTAGACAGCAAAAGGAAATCAAAGGGATACAAATTGGAAAAGAAGAAGTAAAACATCACTATTTGCAGATGGCATGATAGTGTACTTAAGGGACCCCAAATATTTTACCAGAGACCTCCTACAACTGATAAACAAGTTAAGCAAAGTGGCTTGATATAAAATTAACTCAAACAAATCAGTAACCTTCCTCTACTCAAAGGACAACATGTGGAGAAAGAAATTAGAAAAAATAGTCACAATAGTCACAAAAAAATATGAAATACCTTGCTGTGACTCTAACTACGCAACTGAAGGACCTGTATGACAAGAACTTCAAACCACTAACAAATAATATCAAGGAAGATCTGAGAAAATAGAAAGATCTCCCATGATCATGGATTAGAAGGATCAACATTGTAAAAATGGCCGTATTACCAAAGCAATCTACAGATTCAATGCAATCCTAATCAAAATACCAACCCAATGCTTCACAGAGTTGGAAAGAGCAATGCACAATTTCATCTGGAATAAAAACAAAACCTAGAATACTGAAATCCATCCTCAACAACAAGAAAACATCAGCGGAAATTACTATCCAGGACCTAAATCTATATTTTAAGGGAATTGTGGTAAAAACTGCATGGTACTGGTACAGAAATAGGCATGGATCAATGGAATAGAATAGAAGATCCAGAAATGAGCCCTCATATATATGGTCACCTGATTTTTTACAAAAAAGCCATAAACATTCAATGGAAAAAGGACAGCCTCTACAACAAATGGTGTTGGTCCAACTGGCACTCAACATGCAGAAGAATGAAAATAGACCCTTTCTTACCTCCTTGTACAAAGCTCAAGTTCAAGTGGATCAAAGTTCTCAACAACAAACCAAGTACACTGAAACTATTAGATGAGGAAGTAGGGGAAAACCTAGGAACACATAGGCACAGAAAAAAATTTTCTGAACAGAACAACAATAGCTCATGCTCTAAAGTCAAAGATTGACAAAAGGGACTTAATCATATTGTAAAGTTTCTATAAGGCTATGGACACTGTCAAGAAAAGAAAATAGCAGCCAAGAGAGTGATAAAAGTTCTGTACCAACCCCACATCAGATAGAGGCCTAATGTTCAAGGTATACAAAGAATTCAACAAGTTAGACACTAGAGAACCAAAACAACCCTATTTAAAATGTGGTACAGAACTAAACAAAAAGTTCCCAATTGAAAAATATCAAATGACTGAGAAGCTTCTAAATAAGTGCTCCATATTATTAGCCATCAGTGAAATGTAAATGAAAACAACCCTGAGATTCCACCTCACACCAAACAGAATGGCTAAGATCAAGAATTCAGATGACAGCAGATGCTGGCAAGGATGCAGCAAAAGAGAAACACTTCTCCCCTTTTGGTGGGGTTGTAAACTGGAACAACCAGTATGGAAATCAGTCTGGTGGTTCCTCAGAAAATTGGACATAGTTCTACCTGAAGACCCAGTTATTCCACTTCTTGGCATATACCGCAGAGATGCTCCAACGTACAACAAATACACATGCACCACAATGTTCATAGCAGCCCTATTCATAATAGCCAGAAGCTGGAAAGAATCCAGATGTCCTTCAGTAGATGAATGGATGCAAAAATTGTGGTACATTTACACAATGGAGTACTACTCAACTATCAGAAACAATGACTTTATGAAATTCTTAAGAAAAAATGGATGCATCTAGAGAATATCATCCTGACTGAGATAACCCAATCACAAAAGAACAGACATAATATACAGTCACTGATAATTGGATACTAACCCCAGAAAGCTCTATACATCCCAGAAACAACTCACAGACTGTTAAGTTCAAAAATAGGAAAAAAAAAGAAAAGAAAAGAAAAAACTGTTGTGCTTAATCCTTACACACCAAGAAAACTTTGAATAATTCCGTGTTACATCCTGTTTTACATGTACTTTATGCTCGTTGTAACTAGTAAGATCTTAATGCACACAATCAAACCTTCAAAAAAAAGCCAAGCACTGACAAAAATGTATTTGTATATTTTAATGCAATAATGCTTAAAATTTGTTTTTAAGCATTAACATCTATCTTTGTTTTTAAAATAAAGTTGTTCAATAAAAAAGATAGTTAGTGATATGATGTTCACCAAAGCTATTAAAAGAATACAATAGAGAAAACTGACTCACAAATTCATGAAAAAAAAACCCTACTTCTTTAATAGATGAACTACTTTTATAATATTCTTTGCAATAAACTTTAATGTTTATACTTCTTTCTTGATATTAGGTTAAAACTAAAAGAGTTGTGACAAAATCTATTAAGCAGATGAAAATTGCAGGCAATAAAATGTAGATACAAACAGTGAGTCATTAACTGGATTATGAAAACTTTATGTACATGCTAAGTCAATTAATATTAGATTAGAAAGTATTTGCCAAGCTGTGTTTTTTGTTTGATATTTTTCTATAAATTCTTTCATAAGACCTTTTTATCTGATATTGCATCATAATACATTTCCAGCATTACTCTGTGAAATCTTCTTTTCACATAATTGCATTTTAAGAACTCAAAAAATTCATTGGTCATACCTCTCACTTCCGAAATAGCTGACACAATTTGACAGGCAATAAAAAAACCTAAATGTATTTTGACAATATTAAATATACTATTCAGTTATAAACATAAAGATTTCCATACACAAATACAACATGAAAAGAAAGTTTCCTTTCCAAGGGATAACTATAAAGTACAAAATACCTACACAGTTTTCTTTTTCTTTATTTTTTTAATATATTTTTGTTTTATTTTTAATTGAACAATTTTATTTTAGAAAACAAAGATAAATGTACAGATTTTAAAGGCATTTTTGCATAAAAGGATATGAATACATTTTTGTCAGTACTTGATTGTTTTAAAGGTTTGATAGTATGACTTAAAATCTTACTACTTACAATGAGCATAAAGTACATGTAAAACAAGATGTAACGTGGAATTAGTCAAAGTTTTCTTTCTGGGTAAAGATTAAGCATAATGATTTTTCTTTTTTTTTTTTTTTTTTTTTTTTTTTTGCCCTTTGTTTTCTTGAACTTCATATAGTCTATAAATTGTTTCTGGGGTATTCAGAGCTTTCTGGGATTAGTATCCCATTATCAGTGACTGCATATTATGTCTGTTCTTTTGTTACTGGATTACCTCACTCAGGATGATATTCTCTAGATGCATCCATTTTCTTAAGAATTTCATTAGGTCATTGTTTCTCACAGCTGAGTAGTACTCCATTGTATAAATATACCACAGTTTTTGTATCCATTCATCTACTGAAGGACATCTGGGTTCGTCCCGGCTTCTGGCTACTATAAATAGGACTGCTAAGAATATTGTGGTGCATGTGTCTTGGTTGTATGTTGGAGCATCTCTGGGGTATATGCCCAGAAGTGGAATAACTGGCTCTTCAGGTAGTACTATGTCCAATTTCTGAGGAACTGGCAAACTGATTTCCAGACTGGTTATATCAGCTGAACACCACCAACAGTGGAGAAGTGTTCTTTTTCCTCCACATCCTCACCAGCATCTGATGTCATCTGAACGTTTGATCTTAGCCATTCTGACTGGTGTGAAGTGGAATCTCAGGGTTGTTTTGATTTACATTTCCCTGATGGGTAATGAGGTCGCGTACTTCTTAGATGCTTCTCAGCCATTCGATATTCCTCAACTGAAAACTTTATGTTTAGCTCTGTACCCCATTTTTTAATAGGGTTATTTGATTCTCTGGTGTCTAGCTTTTTGAGTTCTTTGTATATCTTGGATATTAGGCCTCTATCTGATGTGGGGTTGGTAAAGATCTTTTCTCAATCTCTTGGCTGCCATTTTGTTTTCTTGACAGTGTCCTTATCATTACAGAAACTTTGCCATCTCAGTAAGTCCCATTTACTGAAATTTAACCTTAGAGCACAAACCATTCGTGTTCTGTTCAGAAAATTGTCTCCTGTGCCTAAGTGTTCTAAGATTTTCTATACTTTCTCTCCTAATAGTTTTCAGTGTATATGGTTTAATGTGGAGATCTTTGATCCACTTGAACTTGAGCTTTGTACAGGGAGATAGGAAAGGATCTATTTCCATTCTTCTGCATGCTGAGTGCCAGTTGGACCAACACCATTTGTTGAAGAGGCTGCCTTTTTTCCATTGAGTGTTTATAGCTCTTTTGTCAAAGATCAAGTGACCATATATATGCGGGCTTATTGCTGGATCTTCTCTTCTCTTCCCATGATACACGAGCCTATCTCTGTACCAGTACCATGCAGTTTTTAGCGCAATTGCTTCATTATATAGCTTGAGGTCAGAGATGGTGATTCCCACAGATGTTTCCTTGTTGTTTAGGATGGATTTCACTATTCTAGCTCTTTTCTTATTCCAGATGAAATTGCACATAGCTCTTTCCAACACTATAAAAAATTGGGTTAGAATTTTTATGGGGATTGCATTGAATCTGTAGATTGCTTTTGGCAATATGGCCATTTTTACAATGTTGATCCTTCCAATCCATGAGCATAGGAGATCTTTGCATTTTCTGAGATCTTCCTTGATTTCCTTTATCAGATATTTGAAATTCTTGTCATACAGGTCCTTCACATGCTTACTTAGAGTGACATCAATGTATTTCACATTGTTTGTAACTATTGTGATGGGTATCTTTTCCCTAATTTCTTTTACTCCACATGTTATCCTTGAAGAAGAGGAATGCTACTAAATTTTGAGTTAATTTTATATCAAGCAACTTTGCTGAACATGTTTATCAGCTGTAGAAGTTCTCTGGTAGAATTCTTAGGAACAGTTACATTCACTATCATGTTATTTGCAAACTGTGATGTTTTTACTACTTCCTTTCCAATTTGTATCCCTTTGATTTACTTTGGCTGCCTAATTACTCTGACCAAGAATTCCAGTACTATGTAGAATAGATAGGAGGAGAGTAGGTAGTCTTGTCTAGCCCCTAATTTTAGTGGAATTACTTCAAATTTCTTACCAATAAGGTTGATGTTGGTTATTGGTTTGCTGTATGTTGCATTTATTATGTTTAGGTATGGGATTTGGATTTCTGTTCTTTCCAAGACTTTTATTATGAAGGGGTGTTGAATTTTCTCAAGTGCTTTCTCAGCATCTAGTGAGATGACCATGTGGTTTTTTCGTTGTGTAGGTTTATATGGTGGATTGCAATGATGGATTTCCATATATTGAACCATCCCTGCATCCAAAGAATGAAGCCAATTTGAACATGGTGAATGATCTTTTTGATGTGTTCTTGGATTCAGTTTGCAAGGATTTTGTTGAGTATTTTTCCAACAGTGTTCATAAGTGATATTGGTCTGAAGTTCTCTTTCCTTGTAGAGTCTTTATGTGGATTAGAAATATAGGTTATTGTAGCCTCCAAAAATGAGTTAGGTAGTGTTCCACCAGACTCTATTTTGTAGAATAGTTTAGAGAGGACTTCAGGGCACAGAACAGAGCTCGGCCCATCTGCCACCCAGTACAGCAGTTCCTAAAGGTTTAAAGACTGGTGAGTAGGAGATCTGGGCAGCCAGAAAGCAGAGGATCTATTTGGAATGCACACAGAAAGCACACCCCCCACCCTGCCTGATCCAGGGACCAGGAACCCAACATTGGAACTTCTGTTTCCACCTGGCAACTCTGGGGCGCAGAACAGGGCTCAGTCCATCGGCCACCCGGACCAGTGGAGACCCAAAGACACAGACCAGATACAAGGGAAAGGCAAGAACATATCATTGACAACAAGATGGCAAGAGGAAAGCGAAAAAGTATATCCCACGGAACCTAGACAACCTGGCAACACCAGAACACAGCTCACCCATTAGAGCAAACATAGGAATGCCAAACACTCCAGAAAAAGAAGACGCAGACCTGAAATCATACCTCAAGATGCTGATAGAGATACTTAAACAAGAACGGGAAGAAAAGCAAAAAGATTCAGAAGCTTTTAAAGAGGAAACAAGAAAAACACTCAAAGAACTCAAAGAAGTAGAGAAAACAGAACCAAAGAGATGAAGGACTGGAAGAGGGAATTTAAAACATAAATTGACACAATAAAGAAAACATTAAACTAGATAACCCTAGAGGTAGAACACCTAAAAAAGAAATCAGGAGTCACAGAAGCAAGCATTTCCAATAGGTTACAAGAGATCGAAGAGAGAATCTTGGGGGCAGAAGACAACATTGTAAACATAGAAAAAACAGCCAACGTAGATGCAAAAAAGAAAAAGCTCCTAACCCAAAATGTGCAGGAAATCCAGGACACAATGAGAAGACAGAACCTACGGATAATAGGAATAGAAGAGGGTGAAAAGTATCAACTAAGAGGCACAGTAAATATCTTCAACAAAATCGTAGAAGAAAACTTCCCTACCCTCAAGAATGAGATGACCTCAAGCATAAAAGAAGCCTTAAGAACTGCAAATAGGTGGTAGCAGAAAAGAAATTTCTCCTGACACATAATAGTCAAAACACCAAGTGCCCAAAGCAAAGAAAAAATACTAAAAGCAGTAAGGGAAAAAGGTCAGGTAACATATAAAGGCAGACCATTCAAAATCACACCAGATTTCTAAACAGAGATTATGAAAGCTAGAAGAGCCTGGACAGACATCATGCACACCCTAAAAGAGCACAAGTGCCAGCACAAGCTGCTATACCCAGCAAAACTATCAATCACCATAGATGGAGAGATGAAGATATTTCAAGACAAATCAAAATTTACACAATATCTGACCACAAACCCAGGACTACAATCAATTATAGGTGGAAAACCCAATACAATGAGGGAAAATACAGCCTAGTAAAAACAAGAAAACTCCTAAACAAGAAAACTAAAAGAAGGAAAAGACACAGACACAACTCAAACCACAAAAGCAATAATAGCAGGAAACAGAAACAACTATTCCTTGATATCTATTAACATAAATGGACTCAACTCCCCAATAAAGAGACATAGGCTATCAGACTGAATACATAAACAAAATCCAGCCTTTTGCTGTATAGAGGAAACTCATCTCAGAGACAAAGACAGACACTATCTCAGAGTAAAAGGGTGGGAAAGAAACTTCCAAGCAAACAGCTCCAAGAAGCAAGCTGGAGTGGCTATTCGAATATCGAATAAAGTAAATTTCCAACCAAAAGTTATCAAAAAAGATAAGGAAGGACACTTTTTACTCATTACCGGGGAAATCTGTCAGTAGGAACTCTCAATCCTTAACATATATGCTCCAAATAAAAAAGCACCCACATTCATAAAAGAAACCCTACTAAAGCTCAAACAATACATTTCACCCCACTCAATAATAGTGGGAGACTTTAATACCCCACTCTCACGAATGGACAGATCATGGAAACAGAAACTGAACAAGGAGCTCGGACCATCTGGTGCGCAGACCGCCAGCTCCTAGAGCTGAAAAACTGGGACCAGGAACAGAACTTTTGAACTTCTGTTTCCACTCGACAATGAGTGCAGAACAGAGCCTGGCCCATCTGCCACGCAAACCACCAGCCGCTAGGGGTTGAGAAACTGGTGAGTGGGAGATCTGGGCGGCCGGGAGCAGAAAGATCTCTGTGGAGTGCACAGGTGAGGCGCACCCTCCGATCCAGGGACCAAGAACAGAATTTTTGGCACGTCTGTTTCCACCTGGCGGCGACTTCAGGGTGCAGAACAGAGCCCAGCCCATCTGCCACACTGACCGCCAGCCCCTAAGGTGGAAAAACTGGTGAGTGGGGGATCTGGGCACCCAGGGAGCAGAGAGATCTCTGCGTAGAGTGCACGCAGGGCACACCCTCTGACCTGCCTGATCCAGGGACCAGGAACAGAACTTTGGAACTTCTGTTTCCAACCTGCAGCGACTTCAGGGGGCAGAACAGAGCCCGAATCATCTGCCGCGCAGACCACCAGCTCTTAGGGCTGAAAAACTGGGACCAGGAGCAGAACTTTGGAACTTCTGTTTCCACCTGGCGGTGACTTCAGAGTGCAGAACAGAGCCCGGCCCATCTGCCACGCAAACCACCAGCCCCTAGGGGTTGAGAAACTGGTGAGTGGGAGATCTGGGCGGCCGGGGAGCAGAGAGATCTCTGCGGACTGGGCACGCGGGGCACACCCTCTGACCTGCCTGATCCGGGGACCAGGAACAGAACTTTGGAATCTCTGTTCCCACCCAGCGACTCTGAGGCATAGAACAGGGCTGGGCCCATCTGCCACCTGGGTCAGTGGAGATCCAGGGACACAGACCAGATTCAAGGGAAAGGTAAGAACATATCACTGACAACAAAATGGTAAGAGGAAACTGAAAGAGTGTATCCCAATGAAACCAAGACAACCTGGCAACACCAGAACACAGCTCTCCCATAACAGCAAATGTCGGAATTCCTAACACTCCAGAAAAAGAAGACACAGATCTGAAATCATACCTCAAGATGCTGATAGAGATACTTAAACAAGAACAGGAGGAAAAGCAAAAAGATTCAGAAGCTTTTAAAGAGGAAACAAGAAAAACACTCAAAGAACTCAAAGAACAAGAGAAAACAGAACCAAATAAATAAAGGAATGGAAGAGGGAAATTTAAACGGAAATTGATACAATAAAGAAAACACTAAAAGAGATAACCCTAGAGGCAGAACACCAAAAAAAAGAAATCATGAGTCACAGAAGCAAGCATTTCCAATAGATTACAAGAGATCGAAGAGAGGATCTCAGGGGCAGAAAACAACATTGCTAACATAGACAAAACAGCCAGAGAAGATGCAAAAAACAAAAAGCTCCTAACCCAAAATGTCCAGGAAATCCAAGACACAATGAGAAGACAGAACATAAGGATAATAGAAATAGAAGAGGGAGAAGAGTATCAACTAAGAGGCAAAGGAAATATCTTCAACAAAATCATAGAAGAAAACTTTCCTATCCTTAAGAATGAGATGACCACGAGCATAAAAGAAGCCTTCAGAACTCCAAATAGGTTGGACCAGAAAAGAAATACCTCCCGACACATAATAATCAAAACACCAAGTGCCCAAAGCAAAGAAAGAATACTAAAAGCAGTAAGAGAAAAAGGTCAGGTAACATATAAAAGCAAGCCAATCATAATCACACCCAATTTCGCAACAGAGACTATGAAAACTAGAAGAGCCTGGACAGATCTCCACATTAAACCAGATACACTGAAACTATTAGATGAGAAAGTAGGGAAAACCTTAGAACACATAGGAACAGGAGAAAATTTTCTGAACTAAACATCAATGGCTCAAGCTCTAAGGTCAAAGATTAACAAATGGGACTTAATGAGATTGCAAAGTTTCTGTAAGGCTAAGGACATTGTCAAGAAAACAAAACGGCAGCTAACCAAATGGGAAAAGATTTTTACCAACTCCACATCAAATAGAAGCCTAATATCCAAGGTATTCAAAGAACTCAAAAAGCTAGACACCAGAGAATCAAACAATTCTATTAAAAAATGGGGTACAGAGCTAAACAAAACTTTCTAAATTGAAGAATAATGAATGGCTGAGAAACATCTGAGGAGGTGTTCAACATCCTTAGTTATCAGGGAAATGCAAATCAAAACAACCCTGAGATTCCACCTCACACCTGTCAGATTGGCCAAGATCCAAAACTCAGATGACAGCAGATGCTGGCGAGGTTGCGGAGAAAGAGGAATACTTCTCCACTGTTGGTGGGGTTGTAAACTGATACAATCACTCTGGAAATCAGTCTGGCGATACCTCAGAAAATTGGTCATAGCACTACCTGAAGACCCAGATATTCCACTTTTGGGCATATACCCCAGAGACAATTTAATACACAAAAATGATACATGCACCACAATGTTCACAGCAGCTCTATTTATAATAGCCAAAAGCTGGAAAGAACCCAGATGTTCTTCAGTAGATGAATGGATACAAAAATTGTGGTACATATACACAATGGAATACTACTCAGCCACCAGAAACAATGACTTAACCAAATTCTTAAGAAAATGGCTGCATCTAGAGAATATCATCCTGAGTGAGATAACTTAGTCACAAAAGAACAGACATAATATGCACTCACTGATAGTGGGATGCTAACCCCAGAGGCTCCCACTGCCCCAGAAACAACTCACAGACAATGTGAAGTCCAAGAGAAAAACAAAACAAAAAAAAAAAAAAAGTCATGCTCAATCCTTACACACCAAAACACATTGACAAATTCCGGGTTACACCCTGTATTACATATACTTTTTGCTCAGTGTAAAACAAACAAAAAAAAAAAAAAAAAAAAAAAAAGGAAAAAATGATATGTTCTACAACATTCTTTTCTTTTTGTTAAACTCTCTAAAATGTTTTTCTAAAGTCTTGGACAACCAGGGGACTATTGCCTGCAAATTTTTCACTGCCTTATTTCCCATGTGGAAAGAGTTTGGTTAAATTCTGTGTATTAGAAATACTGTGCTTCTCCTTTAGATGTTTTGTCTACTATTGTTTTTTCTAGGAAACCCCATTGTGTTTTTTATTGTTTCTATGTGCCCTTTTACCAATAAAAGATGGTCTATGAAAAAAAAATTGAAAATTATTCTTTAAGCTTGCTTCTCTTTAGTACTATATTTATCAGCTTAAAAAGAACTTTAAGTTTTAATATATCACATTTATTGAAAAGAACTTTTGTGTTTGCTTTTAAATAAACAATATTTTCTAAAAGATAGTACTGTTTAATTTTTAATTATTTTCTGAAATTACACATAGTTACTATAAAATGATAAAATTAAATGTTTGTGTTTGAATGCATTTTCTTAATGAAATATATAATTTAACTTTCACTAATTAAAAAGTAATCTGAGTTTCATTCATAATAAAATAATATCCTATAAAAACAGAATAAATATCCTTTAGAAACAGAATGATATCATCTTGCTTTTTACTTACACTTTCTCTGACAAATCTGTCACCATGTTCTATAGTTTTGTTAAAACCACAGCTGTCACACAAGAATAAACATATATTTTAAATATGATCTCTGGCATAACATAGACAAAAATACCTGAATAATACCAATTCTTATGGGAAAGACCTCCTAATATTTGTTTCTAAAATAAAGTTCTCAATTTTAAAAATTACCTTTTTTGTTTTGCATAGAAAAGGATGCTCTTCCAAAAATTATATTTGAAGCCTCTATTTAAAGAAAAAGGAGAAGGAAGAGGAGAAGAAGAAGAAGAAGAAGAAGAAGAAGAAGAAGAAGAAGAAGAAGAAGAAGAGGAGGAGGAGGAGGAGGAGAAGGAGGAGGAGGAGGAGGAGGAAGAGGAGGATGAAGAAGAAGAAGAAGAAGAAGAAGAAGAAGGAGAAGGAGAAGGAGAAGGAGAAGGAGA
>NC_137977.1:73749173-73929173 GCF_963924665.1 Micromys minutus
AGGAGGAGGAGGAGGAGGAGGAGGAGGAGGAGGAGGAGGAGGAGAAGGAGAAGGAGAAGGATAAGAAGGAGAAGAAGAAGAAGAAGAAGAGGAAGAAGAAGAAGTAGAAGAAGAAGAAGAAGAAGAAGAAGAAGAAGAAGAAGAAGAAGAAGAAGATGAAGATGAAGAAGAAGTAGAAGAAGAAGAAGAAGAAGAAGAAGAAGAAGAAGAAGAAGAAGAAGAAGAAGAAGAAGAAGAAGAAGAAGAAGAAGAAGAAGAAGAAGAAGAAGAAGAAGAAGGAGAAGAAGAAGAAGAAGAAGAAGAAGAAGAACCTTTTCATCGTTCTATTATCTGATGCATTCAGAACAGGCAAATCTATAGCTCAAATTTATCAATAGTAGTAACCTAAGTAAATTATCAAACAAACAAGCAAATAAACAAACAACAAATCTTCCAAATCCTTCAAACAGAAGTTCATTGTCATTTTCAATTAAGTTAGAAGGCATAACTGCTGCAACCTTCATGACCAAAACAATCTTTGTTCTTTAGGTATTTTAGCACATTTTCTGAAATTTAGTCTGAAGTCATAAATATAGGGAGCAGTGAAGAAAGACTGCTTAATTCACACTGGGTTTCTTTTTGTCTGAAGAAAATGTTCTAAAATGATCATAAGTGATGTCACACTGCATATCTTACAAGTGAGTGAATTTTATAATTACAGTGAAGAAACTCTATGTGATGTGAGCTATATTTCAGTAGGTGTGCTAGAATATTTATGCAGCAGTGACTGTTGATGTGACAAATACCATATCAGTTGTGCCTGATAACTTTCCTAAAAACCCCAAAGAAATGTTTGAAAGACTTGAAAGAGTTTTATACAGCCCACCCTGGAGTTGAACTAACAGAGGATGAACTTGACCTCCTGATCCTCCAGCTCCATCTTCCAAATGATAGAATAGTAAGCATAAACCACCACATCTTGTTTTTGCAAGAATGCAAAATTCACTCAGTACTTTATGTGTTGTAAATTTAACCCTGACAACAAAGTTTCTAGTGTGAGATTTCATAGTTCTCAAACTGTTAATACAGAAATGAGTGCTTGATTGTTTAGCCGTAATACTGGTTGTATTTTATAGAAATAAATTACTCCAAAAATGCTCTATTTTATAAGATCTTCACTAATTTTGTAGCTTAATTTTTATTAATACTACCTCTAAATTTATTGAATATACAGTTTTGGAAAGAAATTTGACCTGTGTGGATTTTACCATAATCAAATAGCTGAAAGAATCACATTTCTCTTTTGGGACTCTGTGCCAGTTGATGTAAGCAAGTTATATATCTAGAATCAGCAAAAGCTGCATATGTAGTGGGGATGGAGGATGTGTCTGCAAATAAGCCCAAGTCAGCTATTTGATTTTGGTATTTTTTTTTTCCTGCCTTAGACCTGCAGTCTTCATTTTCCACACGGATTAAGCCCACTGGTGTATCTACTGACCATTTCCAAGTGTCACAGACTGAAAAAACAGAAGAATCCACAGGACTGAAGCATTAATTGTTTCTATTATTAAGGTGACTACATCATGGGGGAAAAAAGGCAAAAATCATATACTTAGTACCAAATTCAAGTTCTCATTACCAATACACTTAAATAACTGGGTGGTGGCAAGAGCACCACCTAGCGGATACTAAGGAGGTAAAGAAAAAAATGTACAGTTTGGGAGCAGAAATTTGGAGAAAGAAAGCAAATATTTATCCATAATAAAAAAGACAATACTTCAGAAAGTAGTTGGGACGGGGTATTAAGTACCAGTTACATAAAAATGCTATTAAGTTTAAAAAACATAATGACCTTATGGTAACTACTGGGATTTCTATGCATGCTTTCAAACCTCTAAAAGAATTAAGTAGTGACAAAATTATTCATATAATGTTATGCCAAAATGTCTTTAAAAATCTGTAAATGTATCCCTTTTTTTAAATAAAGCGGTACAGAATATTAAAAAACATAATGACTACATGTAATAATACTCTTTTTTTTTTTACACCTCTTACTGTATATCTTGCTCCGCTCTTTCTATGAGGGTGACTAAAAATTACAAGATTTTTTTAATTATTTTATTAGATATTATCTGTATTTACATTACAAATGTTATCCCTTTTCCCTCCACCACTCCCATCCTCCCCTCCACTTCTTTCCATGAAGGTGCACCTTCTCAAAATAACCACTTTCACCTCAGTACATTGGCATTCACCTACATTGGGAAAATATGCCTTCATGCAACCAAAGACCTCTTCTCTCTTTAATGCAAGACAAACCTATACTCTGCTAAATATGAAACTGGACCCATAGGTCTCTGTCCATGAGTACTCAATGGTTGGAGTTTTAGACCATGGGAGTTATGGAGGGTTGTTTGATAATGTTGTTCTTCCCATGAGGTTGCAAACCATTTCAACTCCTCCAGTCCTTTCTCTAACACCTTCATTGGGGTCCCCATGTTCAGTCCCATGGTTAGCTGCAAGCATCCTCACTGTATCTGAATGACTCTAGTAGAACCTCTGAGGAGGCATCAATCTCTGTTTCCTGCCAGTAAGTATTTCTTGGCATCAGCAATAGAGCTTGGATTTGGTGGCTACATATGGGGTGTATCCCTAGGTGAGGCAGTTTTTGGATGATCTTTTCTTCAATCCCTGCTCCTCTACTTGACCTTGTATTTTTCTCCCATTAGTGTTTTGTTCTCCCTTCTAAGAAGGACTGAGGCATCCACCATCTTGCCTTCCTTCTGTTTGAACTTCATAATTCTTGTGAATTGTTCATTGAGTATTCTGTGCTTTTTGCAGCTAAGATACATTTATCAGTGAGTACACACATACCATGTGTGTTCTTTTGTGATTTGGTTACCTCACTCAGGATGATAGTTTATAGTTCAATCCATTTGCCTAGGAATTACATAAGGTCATTGTTTCTAACAGTTGAGTACTACTCCATTGTGTAAATGTACTACAATTTCTGTACCCATTCCTTTGTTGAAAAAATTCTAGATTCTTTTCAGATTCTGGCTATTATAAATAGACCTGATATGAACATAGTGAAGCATGTGTCCTTGTTATAGGTTGGAGCAACTTTTGAGTATATGCCCAGGAGTATAATAGGTGGGCCTTTAGGTAGTACTATTTTCAACTTCCTGAGGAACTTCCAGACTTATTTCCAGAGTAGCCATATCTGCTTGCAATCCTACCTACAATGGAGGAGTGTTCCTCTTTCTCTACATCCTCCACAGCATCTGATGTCACCTGAGTTTTTGATCTGAGCCATTCTGACTGGTGTGAGGTGGAATTTCAGGGTTGTTTTTATTTGCATTTTTCTGATGACTATGGATGTTGAGCATTTCTTTAGGTGCTTTTCAGCCATTCACTATTCCTAGGTTGAAAATACTTTGCTTAGCTCTGTGCACCATTTTTTAAGTAGGATTGTTTGATTCTCTGGATTATAACTTCTTGAGTTCTTTGTATACATAGAATATTAGTATTTTTATATAATATTATATAATAATTATATTATATATATTTATTATTGTATTATATTATTATATATTACTATATAATATTATATAATGTTTATATATATTTGTAAATATTAGATATTAGGACTTTATCAGATGTAGGATTGGTAAAGATCCTTTCCCAATCTGTTGGCTGCTGCTGTTTTGTCTTCTTGACAGTATCATTAGCCTTACAGAAATTTTACAATTTCATGATGTCCCATTTATCAATTCTTGATCTTAGAGCATAAGCCATTAGTGTTCTGTTCAGGAAATTTTCCTCTGTGCCTGTATGTTCTAAGCTCTTCCCTCACTGTCTCTTTTAATAGTTTCAGTGTACATGGTTTGATGTGGAGCTCTTTGATTCACTTGCACTTGAGCTTTGTACAAGGAGATAAGAATTAATCCATTTACATTCTTCTGCATGCTGACTGGCAGGTGAACCAGCACTATTTTTTGAAGAGGCTGACCTTTTTTAATTGAATGTTTTAACTCCTTCTAAAATTATAGCTTTTAATATACAGGTTTTAGTTATTCTTCCACACTGTTCTGACTTTCCATGAATGAAGCTAAAATAAAAAACCTTGTAAACACTCAAACTTATATAGCATTTGTAATGTGCAAATTTTAAAGCTTGTATCTTATAAACATGGCTCTCTGAAATCTATTCTCAACAATAAAAGAACTTCTGGGGAAATCATTATTTCTGACCTCAAGCTATATTACAAAACAATTGTGATAAAAAACTAAATGGTATTGGTACAGAGATAGGCAAAACTCAAGTGCAAGTGGAACAAAGACCTCCACCTAAAAGCAGGTACACTGAAATTATTAGAAGAGAAAGAGGGAAAGAGCCTAGAACTCATAAGCACAGGGGAAAGGTTCCTAAATAAAACACCAGTAGCTTATGCTCTAAAATCAAGAATCAACGAATGGGACATCATGAAATTGTAAAGTTTCTGTAAGGCTAAGAACAATGTCAAGAAGACAAAACAACAGCAGCCAACAGATTGGGATAGGATCTTTACCAATCCTACATCTGATAGAAGGCTAATATCCAATATATACAAAGAACTCAAGAAAATAGACTCGAGAGAATCATACAATCCTATTTTAAAATGGGGTACAGAGCTAAACAGAGAATTCTCAACTGAGGAATATCTAATAACTGAGAGACACCTAAAGAAATTCTCAACATTCCAAGTCATTAGGGAAATGCAAATAAAAACACCTCTGAGATTCCACTTCACATAAGTCAGAATGGCTAAGATCAAAAACTTAGGTGACACCCAATAGTACTACGTAAAGACCCAGCTATTCCACTGTTGGGCATATACCCCAAAGATGCGCCAACATATAACAAGGACACATCCTCCACCATGTTTATAGCAGCCTTATTTATAATAGCTAAAAGCTGGAAAGAAGCCAGTTGCCCTTCAATAGAGGAATGGATACAGAAAGTGTAGTACATTTACACAATGAATTACTACTCAGCTATTAGAAACAATGACTTCATGAAATTCCTAGGCAAATGGATTGAACTAGAAATTATCATCCTAGTTATCTAGTTGTGAGGTAACCCAGTCACAAAAGAACACACTTGGTATGCATTCACTGATAAGAGGATACTAGCCCCAGAAATCTCAGAATATCCAAGAAACCATTCATAGAACTTAGGAAGCTCAAAAAGAAGAAAGGATAAAATGGGATGCCTCAATCATTCTTTTTTTTAATTGAACAACTTTATTTTAAAAAACAAAGATAAATGTACAGATTTTAAGCATTTTTGCACAAAAGTATATGAATACATTTTTGTCAGTACTTAATTTTTTTTAAGGTTTGATACTGTGCATTAAAATCTTACTAGTTACAATGAGCATAAAGTACATGTAAAACAAGATGTAACCAGGAATTAGTCAAAGTTTTCTTGGTGTGTAAAAATTAAGCATAATGGTTTTTCTTTTTTTTTTTTTTTTTTTTTTTTTTTTGGCCTTTGTTTTTTCTTGAACTTCATATAGTCTGTGAGTTGTTTCTGGGGTGTTCAGAGCTTTCTGGGGTTAGTATCCAATTATCAGTAACTGCATATTATGTCTGTTCTTTTGTGACTGGGTTATCACACTCAGGATGATATTCTCTCTAGATGCATCAGTTCTTAGAAGGGAGAACAAAACATTCACGGGAGGAAGTATAAGATCAAATAGAGGAACAGGGACTGAAGAAAAGATTATTCAGATGCTGCCTCATCCAGAAATCCACTCCATATGCAGCCACCAAACCCAAGCAGTATGCTGATGCCAAGAAGTACTTACTCATAGGAATCAGATAAAGATCCCTTCTCAGGGGCTCTATCAGATTCATACAGATGCAGCTGAGCATGCTTGCAGCTAACTAGTGCACTTAACACTGGGACTGCAATGAAGGTGCTAAGGAAAGGACTGAAGGAGCAGAAAGGGGTTGCAAACTCATGGGAAGAACAACATTATCAACTAACCAAACCCTCCACAACTCCATGAACTAAAACAGCAACCATTGAGCACACATTGAGAGACCTATAGCTCCACGTGCATATGTAGCTGAAGATAGCAGTGTCTGGCATCAATGTGGAAGAAGCCAGGGAGGGCACATTCTTACAAGTTAGGGGAATGCCAATGCAATGGGGTGGAGAGGGTGCACCTTTGTGAAGACAAATCGAGGGAGGGGGGAAGGGAGCAGGATAGAAGAAAGTAATAACAACTCAAATGTAAATACAGCCTCAAACTATCTATGTAGCTAAAAACAGCTTTGATCATCTGGTCTTTTGACCTCCATCATTGGAGGGTTGAGACTATTGGAATGACTACCATGCTCTGTTTTACTTGTATCCAGCATCAAAACCAGGGCTTAACACATCCTAGCTAAACACTCTACCAACTGACCTAAAACTTTTATCTATAATTTAATGTTTTATGGATGAGTCTAAAGAGTTCTGCTAACTCACCAAAATTTTATTACAATGCTTTTATAATATTCATATTGTCCTTATTGGAAATATGGAACAAATTCCAATGATACTTTATTTTGTAAATTAGACATTGTTTTTTAATTTTATAGGCTGTTATTCAAAAATCTTGCAAATAAGTTTAAAAATTATCACTAATATTAGCTAGACTTAGTCTATAAATCTTCATAACTTATATACAGTTAGAAGTGGCATTCAAAATGGTGACTGTGAAGCTTCATTTTAAATTTTGTACTTTCAGTATCCACAGCCAAAACCAAAAAAGAAAAAAAGAAAATCTGTAACAGAATAAAATTTTTAAAATATTTAAGTTTATATACTATCATAACTGTTGTCTATTACTTTCATCTAGTACACACCCCTGTATAGCTGTCTTTTCTCGCTCTCTTTTCTTCATGTTACATTATACCCACATTTTCATCTGTTTACATATATACATATTATGAAAATGTTTTCAGTGTAGTATTATGTCTTCTTTTTACATTGATTGTAACTTTAGTATTATATTGCAAGGTAAAGTGCCTCAAGTGGCAATTATACATAATAAAATATTTTTCAAGTATTGTCTTTTTGTACAAGGTTATTAGTTTATGCCTTCCAGTATCTTGAATGATCCCTGAGAAATACAGGAAATGTTTGCTAAAAAGTATACCTGCTCATGATTGTTAACTACTGTGGTGAGGATATATAAGACTAATATTACAGTCCCTCATCCTCTGAGCACTAAAACTGTCTTTCCCATATAAACTCCCCAGGACACAATCCTAACTGAGCCTTATTCAGATAGAACTCAGATCACCAGGGTGTAATGAGTATCTTAAAAGGTGGCCCCAACCTAGCAACTGGACTTGTGTCTGACTCTAGTAGATAAAATACTGAAAAGGCATGTTTATTTTAATCCTACAGGGGCACAGACTAGGTATAAATGTAATTGCTTGGTTTTTATGCTCATTTTCTATTTTGTTTTTATTTGTTCTCTTTAAGTTAAATTTTATGATAATAAACTATCATGTTGTCTCATCCAAATAACAAAAGTTTCTCTGCTAGTTCCTACATGGATTATTTCTACTGCTGCTTTTCAAGAACTCACATATAAACATCATCTCAGGCAGCACTAGTGAATATACTAATGAAAAGTGATTTACATTTGCTTCACACCTGATCCTGCGAAAGGTTTTGTTTTTGAGTGTGTAAATGTACCTTTAAATGAAATTGTCCAAAAAAAGAAAGTTTATAAAGTGCTAAAGTTAGAATCTATTAAAAATTTAAAAATTAGATACAGATATCAAAATGTGAGTATAAAAATGAGTGTATCGACCAGGAACAGTGGAGATCCAGAGACACAGGCTTGGTGAGAATGAGTTCTTACTACCCAGGGAGCAGAGAGATCTCTGCCGTGCACGCGGAAAGTGCACCACTGCCCAGCTTAATCCACGGACCCAGGAACCTGGCATTGGGCCCTCGGTTTCCAACCTGTGTCTTTTGGGTGGAGAACAGGACCTCAGACCACCCACCACCAGGAACAGCAGAGACCCAGAGACACAGGCCAGGTACAAGGGAAAGACAAGAACCAATCACTGACAACAGGATGTCAAGAGGAAAGCAAAAGAACATACCCCAGGGAAACCTAGACAACCTCGCAACACTAGATCCCAGCTCTCCCATCACAGCATAGAGCAGAATGCCAAACACTCCAAAAAAAGAAGACTCAGACACGAAATTCTACCTAAGGATGAGGATAGAAATCTTTAAACAAGAACCGGAGGAAAAGCATAAAGAATTAGAAGCTTTTAAAGAAGAAACAAGAAAAACACTCAAAGAACTCAAAGAACTAGAAGAAAATAGAAGCAAAGAGATAAAGGAATGGAAGAAGGAATTTAAAACAGAAATGGACACATAAAGAAAACACTAAAAGAGACAACCCTAGAGGTAGAAATCCTAAAAAAGAAATCAGAAGTCACAGATGCAAGTATTTCCAACAGACTACAAGAGATGTAAGAGAGAATCTCCGGGGACGAAGACAACATTAAAAACATAGACAAAACAGTAAAAGAAAATGCAAAAACCAAAAAGCTCCTAACGAAAAATGTCCAGCAGATTCAGAACACAATGAGAAGAACAAACCTAAGGATAATAGGAATAGAAGAGGGCAAAGAATATCAACTAAGAGGCACAGTAAATATCTTCAACAAAATCCTGGAAGAAAACTTCCTTACCCTTAAAAATGAGATGAACACAAGCAAAAAAGAAGCCTACAGAAAACCAATTAGGTTGGACCAGAAAAGAAACTCCTCCCGACACATAATACTCAAAACACCAAGTGCCCAAAGCAAAGAAAGAATACTAAAAGCTGTAAGGGAAAAGGTCATATAACATATGAAGGCAGACCAATCAAAATCACACCCGATTTCTCAACAGAGACTATGAAAGCTAGAAGAGCCTGGACAGACATCATGCAGACACGAAGAGAGCACAAGTGCCACCCCAAGCTGCTATACCCAGCAAAACTATCAATCACCATAGATGGAGAGATGAAGATATTCCGAGACAAAACTAAATTTACATAATATCTGATCACAAACCCAGCACTACAACTAATAATAGGTGGAAAACCCAATACAATGAGGGGAACTACATCATAGTAAAAACAAGAAAACTCCTAAGCAAGAAAACCAAAGAGAAGAAAGACACACAGGCACAATTCAACTCACAAAAGCAATAATAGCAGGAAACATCAACCAATATTCCTTGATATATATTAACATAAATGGATTCAACTCCACAATAAAAAGATATAGGCTATAAGACTGGATACATAAACAAAACCCAGCCTTTTGCTGAATACAGGAAACTCATCTCAGAAACAAAGACAGACACTATCTCAGAGTAAAGGGTTGGGAAAAAAAACCTTCTAAGCAAACAGCCCAAAGAAACAAGCTGGAGTGGCTATTAAAATATCGAATAAAGTAAATTTCCAACCAAAAGTTATCAAAAAAGATAAGGAGGGAAACTTTTTACACATTTCAGGGAAAATCTGTCAGGAGGAACTCTTAATCCTTAACATATATGCTCCAAATACAAAAGCACCCATATTCATAAAAGAAACCTACTAAAGCTCAAAAAATACATTTCATCCCACACAATAATAGTGGGAGACTTTAATAGCCCACTCTCACCAATGGACAGATCATGGAAATAGAAACTGAACAAGGACACTGTAAAACTAGCAGGGACTGTGAACCAACTGGAATTAATAGATATCTACAGAACATATCATCCTAAAACAAAAAAATACACATTATTTTCAGTGCCTCCTGGCACCTTCTCAAAAATTGACCACATAATTGGACACAGAACAAGTCTCAATCGATATAAGAAGATTGAAATACTCCCATGCATCCTACCAGATCACCATGGTCTAAGGCTGGTCTTTAATAACAACAAAGACAACAAAAAGCCCATGTACACATGGAAACTAAACAATGCTCTATTAAACGATATCAGGGTCAAAGAAGTAATAAAGAAAAAAAATAACAATTTTGTAGAATTCAATGAAAATGAAAACATGACATAGCCAAACATATGGGATGCAAGTAGAGCAGTACTGAGAGGAAAACTCATAGCTCTGAGTACTTCCAAAATGAAACTGGACAGAGCATACACAAGCAACCTGACAGCACAGTTGTAGGCTCTAGAACAAAAGGAAGCAGATACACCCAAGAAGAGTAGACTGCAAGAAATAATCAAACTTAAGGGAGAAATAGAACAAATAGAAACAAAAAGAACCATTCAAAGAATCAACAAAAACAAGAGCTGGTTCTTTGAGAAAATTAGCAATATTGATAAACCCTTAGCCAGACTAACGAGAGGGCAAAGAGAGAGTATCCAAATTAACAAAATCATAAAGGAAAGTGGAGAAATAACTACTGAAACTGAGGAAATTCAAGAAATCATCAGAGCCTACTGCAAAAGCCTATACTCAACAAAGCTGGAAAATCTGGAGAAAATGGATGAATTCCTAGACAAATACAAGATACTAAAGTTAAACCAGGATGAGTTAAACCATCTAAATTATCCCATAACACCTAAAGAAATAGAAGCAGTCATCAAAAGCCTCCAAACTAAAAAGAGCCCAGGTCCAGATGGGTTGAGTGCAGAGTTTTCTCAGACATTTATTGACGACATAATACCAATACTCTCCAACCTATTCCACAAAATAGAATCAGATGGAATACTACCTAATGCATTTTTTGAAGCTACAATAACCCTCATTCCTAAACCGAACAAAGACCCTACAAGGAAAGAGAACTTCAGACCAATCTCACTTATGAACATTGATGCAAAAATACTCAACAAAATCCTTGCAAACTAAATCCAAGAACACATCAAAAAGAACATTCACCATGATCCAGTAGGCTTCATCCCTGAGATGCAGGTATGGTTTAATATACAGAAATTCATCAATGTAATTTGCCATATAAACAAACTCAAAAAAAAAAAAAAAAAAAAAAAAAAAAAAAAAAAAAAAAAAAAAACACTTGGTCAACTCACTAGATGCTGAGAAAGCATTTGACAAAATTCAACACCCCTTCATGTTAAAAGTCTTGGAAAGAACAGGAATCCAAGGCCTATACCTAAACATAATAAAAGCAATATACAGCAAACCAACAGCCAACATCAAACTTAACGGTGGGAAACTTGAAGCAATCCCACTAAAATCAGGGACTAGACAAGGCTGCCCAATGTCCCCTACCTATTCAACAATTATTGAAAGTCCTGGCTGGAGCAATTAGACAGCAAAAGGAAATCAAAGGGAAACAAATTTGAAAGGAAGAAGTACAAACATCACTATTTTGCAGATGACTTGATAGTGTACATAAGCGACCCTACAAATTCTACCAGAGAAATCCTACAGCTGATAAAAAAGTTCAGCAAAGTGGCTGTATATAAAATTAACTCAAACAAATCAGTAGCCTTCCTATAGTCAAAGGAAAAACATGTGGAGAAAAAATTAGGGAAAAGATACACTTCACCGTAGTAACATAAAATATGAAATACCTTGGTATGACTAACTAAGCAAGTGAAGGACCTGTGTGACCAGAACTTCAAACCTCTTAAGAAGGAAATCAAGGAAGATCACAGAAAATGGAAAAATCTCCCATGCTCATGGATTGGAAGAATCAATATTTTAAAAATGGCCATATTACCAAAAGCAATCTACAAATTCATGCAATCCCCATAGAAATTCCAACCCAATTTTTCATTGAGTTGGAAAGAGCAATGTGCAATTTCATTTGGAATAACAAAAGACCTAAAATAGCTAAAACCATCCTCAACAACAAGAAAGCATCTTTAGGAATCACTATCCCTGACCTCAAGCTATATTACAAGGCAATTGTGCTAAAAACTGTATGGTACTGGTACAGAAATAGGCACGTGGATCAATGGAATAGAATAGAAGATCTAGAAATGAACCCTCACGTATATGGTCACCTGATTTTTGACAAAGGAGCTGTAAACATTCAATGAAAAAAGTACAGCCTATTCAACAAATGGTGTTGGTCCAACTGACACTCAGCATGCAGAAGATTGAAAATAGACCCTCTCTTATCTCCTTGTACAAAGCTCAAGTGTAAGTGGATCAAAGATCTCCACATTGAAACATGTACACTGACACTATTAGATGAGAAAGTAGGGAAAGCCTTAGAACACATAGGCACAGGAGAAAATTTCCTGAACAAAACACCAATGCTTATTCTCTAAGGTCAAAGATTGACAAATGGGACCTATTGAGACTGCAAAGTTTCTGTAAGGCTAAGGACACTGTTAAGAAAACAGGGACAGCAGACAACAGAGTGAGAAAAGATCTTTACAAACCCCACATCAGATAGAGGCCTAATACTCAAGGTATATAGAGAACTCAAAAAACTAGACACCAGAGAATCAAACAACCCTATTTTAAAAAATGGGGTACAGGGCTAAACAAAAAGTTCTCAATTGAGGAATATCTAATGGCTGAGAAGCATCTAAGGAAATGCTCGACATCCTTAGCCATCAGGGAAATACAAATCAAAACAACCCTGAGATTCCACCTCACCCCAGTCAGATTGGCCAAGATCTAAAACTCAGATGACAGCAGATGCTGGCGAGGTTGTGGAGAAAGAGGAACACTTCTCCACTGTTGGTGGGGTTGTAAACTGATACAACCACTCTGGAAATCAGTCTGGCGATTCCTCAGGAAAATGGACATAGTACTACTTGAAGATCCAGCTATTCCACTTCTGGGCATTTACCCCAGGGACACTCCAATATACAACAAAGACGCATGCACCACAATGTTCATAGCAGCTCTATTTATAATAGCCAGATGCTGGAAAGAATCCAGATATCCTTCAGTAGATGAATGTATACAAAATTGTGGTACATTTACACAATGGAGTACTACTCAGCTATCAGAAACAATTACTTTATGAAATTCTTAAGAAAATGGAAGCATCTAGAGAATATCATCCTGAGTGAGATAACTCAACCACAAAAGAACAGACATAATAAGCAGTCACTGATAATGGGATACTAACCCCAGAAAGCTCGGAACACCCCAGAAACAAGTCACAGACTGTGTGAAGTTCAAGAAAAAAAAGTAGGTCAGTTTTTCACCCTCTGTATGCATTAGTTCAGCTACACTGCTTTGTATGATTGTGTTGCTTTGGCTGTGATCTGAGAATGGTGCCTTTATTTCATCTTTGTAGACCAAGATCCTACTTTCAAGACAACAACTATGCTTTTCATATTGTTTCAGCTTTTAACAGTTTTTTTATATTTTAAAGGCCCTGTACTCTGATTAGCTTTTAATTTTCATCAAACTCCCTTAGTTTCACAACTGTTTCTGTTCAAAGGGGTTTCTGATAAAGAACAGCTAAGAACACAGACATAGAAAAACAAATTATGCATTTTAACTATTTATCTGAACCCCCCCCCAGATGTTGATTAAATAAATAAAGGGGGAAAAACTTATATGTCTTGTAAAACATGACTATGAAATTCAAAGATTTCTTGTTTGCAAAAAAAATTCAAAGGTGCATTACTTGAATTTATTAAAATGTTGGGTTTAAAATCCATTGGATTTGCCTGTATAAAGGGTCCCTTTGCTTCACTGATTGAATTATTGTATCTCGGCAGTGGAAAAGGGTGTGTTCATTAGCATACCAGCTGGGGTGAGTGCTCTAAAAACATCCCAGATGATCATGATCAGGGAATTTAGGTAAAAGAACAGAACATTTCATTTGTGGACAACAACCCTGCTGAGGCCATCAGGACTGAGAGGGAAGTATAAGACCGCAGTTCTGAGGTCAGGCAGGAGATGCTGGGTACCCCAGTCTTGTGAAGGGGATGATGATGTTGTGGTTAAACACGGGACTGGAAAAAGAGGGGTTAAAAAGTGGACATTCAGAAATGAAAGAACCAATTACAAAAGGAAAAACTGGACATTAACCAAAGACGTTACATTCCACTGTGAGGCAATCAAGAGGAAAAATAGAGAAAAGAAGTCTCAGGAATATAATTTGCACTGAGTAAACTCTTAAAAAGTGTTAAGGAAGCTTTTCTTGTAGCATTTCCTTCCCAAAGGAGATGAGACACAGATGGTATTGAGAAATAAAGACAGGACACTCGGTGATGTTTTGATACAAAGTACAAATAATAACCAGAGGAAGATGTTCCCGAAAATGTCCCAGACCGAGGAGTAAATGATTCTGTCATTAATATTGCAAGATTAAGCCTCTCTCTTGTTTTGGGGAGAATTAGAATGAGTTCATGCAGAATAAAGCAATTACCACACATGAGCTCAAGAGAAGGTTCCCTGCCTCCCCATGGCATTTGTGGCTTCGTACCATGAAATCAGAGTAGACTCAGGCATGTCATTGGAATTCCAGAAAGTTGTGAAGTCTATATTTCAGTGTGGAATGGGCTTTTTCAATTTCAGGAATGAATTCAGGAAGGTTTAGATTTAGCATAATGGGGATTCTTACTTTAAGAAGGCCAAACTGTAAATTACTAGCTCAGATGCAAAATGTGTATCGTGTGGGTGTGTGTGCTTGTGTGTGTGTAAGCAGATTGGAATAAAAATAAACTAGAACAGGAAAAATCCTTTAACCATTTAAAGATACAATTGTTTCATTAATATTTACTTATATCTGATTAAATATTCATGATGCCTTGCCTAAAAGAAAAAAAGAAAAAAAAAGAAACGGGGTGGGGATCTAGTGACATACCTGTGGTGTCTATCCACAAATCAAAGTCTAGGCTGACATTCTGGCCTTCCTTACCTCCTCTATTGTGCTGTCTCCTAGGCTTTTCCAGATTCCAGCTCACTCCTCTTTATAAACCATCAAGGCCTTTTCCCCTGCCATTTCTTTTGCTTCTCTCACTGCTATTCTCTCTGAAAACAGTCCTGGCTATGTCTGGTCCATTTCGTTGTTGTTGTTCTGAGGCTGCTTGTTTTTGTTTTCTCTCTCTGCGAATATGCCTCTCTCTCTCTCTCTCTCTCTCTCTCTCTCTCTCTCTCTCTCTCTCTCTCTCTCTCTTCTCTCTCTCTCTCTCCCTCCCCCTCCTCCCTCCCTCCCCCTTCCCCCCTCCTCCCTCCCTCCCCCCTCCCCTTTCCCTTCTTCCCTCCCTCCCTCCCTCCCTCCCTCCCTCCCTCCTTCTCTCTCTCTCTCTCTCTCTCTCTCTCTCTCTCTCTCTCTCTCTCTCTCTCACCTCACCACAAATGGAGAAGTCATTTACATTTTGATAGTTTCTTTACTGTGCTATCACTTACATAGACAAATTTTAAAATGTGAACAGTATTTTCACATTTATCAAAATATAGCTTACATTGTGGGAAGAATAAGTCATGTTTTAAAATGAGATAAGACAGTTATTTGTAATCAATGTTACTACCATTAGTGTCTGAGCTTCTAAACTAAATTCCATAGAAATGATCACTACAACCTTTAAGATTTCATAACCTAATTACAGCTCAATGTTTATAAACTTGCGAAGGAGGAGCTAAATAAATATGAACTTTAACATAAAAGCAGAACTTTGAATAAAATCATACCTTTTCCCCATTGTTGTCATTGAATGTTAAGTATTTCTGCTTTTTTTCAATTAATTTCTTTTCACTTCTCTAAATGTCAGTGATTCAGGACTGACTTCCTTCTGAAGCACACCAGACTTTAAACACAGGTGAAGAGCTGAAGGGTCTCAAGCACAATTCTTGCAGCCCTAACAATTGCTAATCTTTTAATTAGTTGGCTTTGACTGGGCATGTATTTGATCTAAACATTTTAGACATTTGTGAAGTTTTATGCTTGTGTTCTCAGATTCCATATACTGCAATAGCCAAAGTCAACCTGTAATTCCTACATTTCCAAAGGACAAGGTAACTAAATGCTGGAAGTTGGAGTTGGAAAAATAACAATTTCACATGGGAAATAAGGTGGCACTATGGTTTTGCCATTAAAAAGAACTTAGAATCAATCACGCTTTGATATTCACTAAGATCTCAGAGTGGACCTGAACAGAATGTGTCCTGATCAGAAATTAATTAATTAAAGTTTACTCCAAATTTAGCTCAATTGCAAATCTCAGGTTTAAGAGTTGACCGGTTGGAAAGAATACTAAAAGCAGTAAGGGAAAAAGGTCAGGTAACCTATAAAGGCAGGCCAATAAGAATCACACCCGATTTCTTAAAAGAGACTATGAAAGCTAGAATAGCCTGGACAGACATCATACACACCCTAAGAGAACACAAGTGCCAGCCCAAGCTGCTCTACCCAGCAAAACTATCAATCACCATCGATGGAGAGATGAAGATATTTCAAGACAAATCAAAATTTACACAATATCTGACCACAAACCCAGCACTACAACGAATTATAGGTGGAAAACCCAATACAATGAGGGAAAATACAGCCTAGTAATAACAAGAAAACACCTAAACAAGAAAACTAAAAGAAGAAAAAGACAGAGACACAACTCGACCCACAAAAGCAATAATGGCAGGAAACAGAAACAACTATTCCTTGATATCTATTAACATAAATGGACACAACTCCCCAATAAAGAGACATAGGCTATCAGACTGGATACATAAACAAAATACAGCATTTTGCTGCATACAGGAAACTCACCTCAGAGACAAAGACAGACACTATCTCAGAGTTAAAGGGTGAGGAAAAAAACTTCCAAGCAAACAGCTCCAAGAAGCAAGCTGGAGTGGCTATTCTAATATCGAATAAAGTAAATTTCAAACCAAAAGTTATCAAAAAAGATAAGGAAGGACACTTTTTACTCATTACCGGGAAAACCGGTCAGGAGAAACTATCAATCCTTAACATATATGCTCCAAATAAAAAAGCACCCACATTCATAAAAGAAATCCTACTAAAGCTCAAAAAATATATTTCACCTTACACAATAATAGTGGGAGACTTTAATACCCCACTCTCACCAATGGACAGATCATGGAAACAGAAACTGGACATGGACACTGCAAAACTAGCAGAGACTTTGAACCAACTAGAATTAATAGATATATACAGAACATATTATTCTAAAGTAAAAGAATACACCTTTTTCTCACCACCCCATGGCACCTTCTCAAAAACTGACCACATAATTGGACACAGAGCGAGCCTCAATTGATATAAGAAGATTGAAATACTCCCATGAATCCTCTCAGATCACCATGGTCTACGGCTGGTCTTTAACAACAACAAAGACAACAAAAAGCCCACATACACATGGAAACTAAACAACACACAGTTAAATGATAGCAGGGTCAAAGAAGAAATTAAAAAAAGAATTGAGGATTTTCTAGAATTCAACAAAAACGAAAACACAACATACCCAAACTTATGGGATGCAATGAAAGCAGTGCTGAGAGGAAAACTCATAGCCCTAAGTGCTTCCAAAAAGAAACTGGAGAGAGCTTACATCAGCAACCTGACAGCACAGCTAAAAGCCCTAGAACAGAAGGAAGCAGATATACCCAAAAAGAGTAGATGGCAGGAAATAATCAAAATTAGGGCAGAAATAGACCAAATAGAATCAAAAAGAACCATTGAAAAAATCAACAAAACCAAGAGTTGGTTCTTTGATAAAATCAACAAGATTGAAAAACCCCTAGCAAGCCTAACTAAAGAGCAAAGAGAGAGTATCCAAATTAAAAAATCAGAAAGGAAAGTGGGGACATAACAACTGAAACTGAGGAAATTCAAGAAATCATCAGATGCTAGTATTAAAATTTATACTGCAAAAAATTGGAAAATCTGGAGGAAATGGACGAATTCCTAGACAGATACAAGATCCCAAAGTTAAACCAGGACCAAGTAAACCATCTAAATAACCCTATAACACCTAAAGAAATAGAAGAAGTCGTCAAAAGCCTCCCAACCAAAAAAAGCCCAGGTCCAGACGGGTTCAGTGCAGAATTTTATCAGATATTTATTGCGGATATAACACCAATACTCTCCAAACTATTCCAAAAGATAGAATCAGATGGAATACTAACTAACTCATTTTTTGAGACTACAATAACCCTCGTACCTAAACCACACAAAGACCCTACAAGGAAAGAGAACTTCAGACCAATCTCACTTATGAACATTGATGCAAAAATACTCAACAAAATCCTTGCAAACCGAATCCAAGAACACATTAAAACGATCATTCATCCTGACCAAGTAGGCTTCATCCCTGAGATGCAGGAATGGTTTAATATAAGGAAATCCATCAATGTAATCCACCATATAAACAAACTCAAAGATCAAAATCACATGGTCATCTCACTATATGCTGAGAAAGCATTTGACAAAATCCAACACCCCTTCATGTTAAAAGTCCGGGTAAAAACAGGAATCGAAGGTCCATACTTAAACATAATAAAAGCAATATACAACAAACAAACCGCCAACATCAAACTTAATGGCAGGAAACTCAAAGCAATCTCACTAAATTCAGGGACTCGACAAGGCTGCCCACTCTCCCCCTACCTATTCAACATAGTACTGGAAGTCCTGGCTGGAGCAATTAGACAGCAAAAGGAGATCAAGGGGATACAAATCGGAAAGGAAGAGATAAAAACATCACTTTTTGCCGATGACATGATAGTGTATTTGAGTGACCCCAAAAATTCCACCAGAGAACTTCTACAGCTGATAAACAAGTTCAGCAAAGTGGCTGGATACAAAATTAACTCAAACAAATCAGTAGCCTTCCTGTACTCAAAAGACAAACATGTGGAGAAAGAAATTAGGGAAAACGTACCCTTCACAATCGTTACAAAAACTATGAAATACATTGGTATGACTCTAACTAAGCAAGTGAAGGACCTGTATGAC
Source organism: Micromys minutus (assembly GCF_963924665.1). Classification (NCBI taxonomy): domain Eukaryota; kingdom Metazoa; phylum Chordata; class Mammalia; order Rodentia; family Muridae; genus Micromys; species Micromys minutus. The sequence goes on from NC_137977.1 coordinate 73,768,076, forward strand.
TAGAACTTCAAACCTCTAAAGAAAGAAATTGAGGAGGATCTCAGAATATGGAAAGATCTCCCATGTTCATGGATTGGAAAAATCAACATCTTAAAAATGGCCATCCTACCAAAAGCAATCTACAGATTCAATGCAATCCCCATTAAAATTCCAACCCAGTTCTTCATGGAATTGAAAAGATAATGTGCAATTTCATATGGAATAACAAAAGACCTAGAATAGCGAAATCCATCCTCAACAACAAAAAAACATCTGCGAGAATCACTATCCCTGACCTCAAGCTATATTACAAGGCAATTGTGCTGAAAACTGCATGGTACTGGTACAGAAATAGGCATGTGGATCAATGGAATAGAATAGAAGATCCAGACATGAGCCCTCATGTACATGGTCACCTGATTTTTGACAAAGAAGCAGTAAACATTCAATGGAAAATGGACTGCCTATTCAACAAATGGTGCTGGTCCAACTGGCACTCAGCATGCAAAAGAATGAAAATAGACCCTTTCTTATCTCCTTGTACAAAGCTCAAGTGTAAGTGGATCAAACATGTCCACATTAAACCAGATACACTGAAGCTATTAGATGAGAAAGTAGGGAAAACCTTAGAACACATAGGAACAGGAGAAAATTTCCTGAACAAAACAACAATGACTCAAGCTCTAAGGTCAAAGATTAACAAATGGGATTTAATGAGATTGCAAAGTTTCTGTAAGGCTAAGGACATCGTCAAGAAAACAAAACGGCAACCAACAGAATGAGAAAAGATCTTTACCAACACCACATCAGATAGAGGCCTAATATCCAAGGTATAAAAGAAACTCAAAAAGCTAGACACCAAAATCAAATAACCCTATTAAAAAATGGGGTACAGAGCTAAACAAAATGTTTTCAGTTGAGGAACACCGAATGGCCAAGAAACATCTAAGGAAGTGCTCCACATCTTTAACCATCATGGAAATGCAAATAAAAACAACCCTGAGATTCCACCTCACAGCAGTCAGATTGGCCAAGATCCAAAACTCAGATGACAGCAGATGCTGACGAGGCTGCGGAGAAAGAGGAACACTTCTCCACTGTTGGTGGGTTTGCAAGCTAATACAACCACTCTGGAAATCAGTCTGGCGATACCTCAGAAAATTGGATATAGTACTACTTGAAGACCCAGCTATTCCACTTCTGGGCATATACCCCAGAGACACTTTATTACACAACAAAGATATATGCACTACAATATTCATAGTGGCTCTATTTATAATATCCAGAAGCTGGAAGGAACCCAGATGTCCTTCAGAAGATGAATGGATACAAAAATTGTGGTACATTTACACAATGGAATACTACTCAGCCACCAGAAACAATGACTTAACCAAATTCTTAAGAAAATGGCTGCATCTAGAGAATATCATCCTGAGTGAGATAACCCAGTCACAAAAGAACAGACATAATATGCTGTCACTGATAGTGGGATGCTAACCCCAGAGGCTTGCACTCCCTCAGAAACAACTCACAGACTGTATGAAGTCCAAGAAATAAAGAAAACAAAACAAAACAAAAAAAATTTACAAAACAAGAAAACTTTAACTATTTCCATGTTACATTTTGTTTTACATGTACTGTAGCTCATTGTAACTATTAAGTTTTCAAGGCATACAACCAAACCTTGAAAAAAATCAAGTCCTGACTAAAAAATATATTCATATAGTTTTATATAAAAATTATGTTAAAATCTGAAAAAGTACTGATAAAAAATGTATAATTTTAAGCAAAAAATGTTTAAAATCTGTACATTTATCTTTGTTTTGTAAAATAAAGTTGTTTTAAAAAAAAAAAAGAAATAGGCATGTGGATCAATGGAATAGAATAGAAGATCCAGACATGAGCCCTCATGTATATGGTCACCTGATTTTTGACAAAGGAGCAGTAAACATTCAATGGAAAAAGGACAGCCTATTCAACAAATGGTGCTGGTCCAACTGGCACTCAGCATGCAAAAGAATGAAAATAGACCCTTTCTTATCTCCTTGTACAAAGCTCAAGTGTAAGTGGATCAAACATCTTCACATTAAACCAGATACACTGAAACTATTAGATGAGAAAGTAGGGAAAACCTTAGAACATATAGGAACAGGAGAAAATTTCCTGAACAAAACCACAATGGCTTAAGATCTAAGGTCAAAGATTAACAAATAGGACTTAATGAGATTGCAAAGTTTCTTTAAGGCTAAGGACATTGTCAAGAAAACAAAACGGCAACCAACAGAATGGGAAAAGATCTTTACCAATACCACATCAGATAGAGGCCTAATATCCAAGGTATACAAGGAACTCAAAAAGCTAGACACTAGAGAATCAAATAACCCTATTAAAAAATGAGGTACAGAGCTAAACAAAATGTTTTCAGTTGAGGAACACCGAATGGCTGAGAAACATCTGAGGAAGTGCTCGACATCCTTAGCCATCAGGGAAATGCAAATCAAAACAACCCTGAGATTCCACCTCACTCCACTCAGATTGGCCAAGATCTAAAACTCAGATGACAGCAGATGCTGGAGAGGCTGCGGAGAAAGAAGAACACTTCTCCACTGTTGGTGGGGTTGCAAACTAATACAACCACTCTGGAAATCAGTCTGGCGATACCTCAGAAAATTGGATATAGTACTACCTGAAGACCCAGCTATTCCACTTCTGGGCATATACCCCTAGAGACACTTTAATACACAACAAAGATATATGCACCACAATGTTCATAGCAGCTCTATTTATAATAGCCAGAAGCTGGAAGGAACCCAGATGTCCTTCAGAAGATGAATGGATACAAAAATTGTGGTACATTTACATAATGGAATACTACTCAGCCACCAGAAACAATGACTTAACCAAATTCTTAAGAAAATGGCTGCATCTAGAGAATATCATCCTGAGTGAGATAACCCAGTCACAAAAGAACAGACATAATATGCAGTCACTGATATTGGGATGCTAACTCCAGAGGCTTGCACTCCCCCAGAAACAACTCACAGACTGTATGAAGTCCTAGAAATAAAGAAAACAAAAAATATATATATATATATTTACAAAACAAAAAGACTTTGACTATTCCATGTTGCGTTTTGTTTTGCATGTACTTTACGCTCATGGTAACTATTAGGTTTTCAATGCATACTGTCAAGCCCTTGAAAAAATCAAGTACTGACTAAAAAATATATTCACATAGTTTTATGTAAAAATTATTTTAATATCTGAAAAAACTGTACTGACAAAAATGTATAATTTTAAGCAAAAAATGTTTAAAATCTGTACATTTATCTTTGTTTTTTAAAATAAAGTCGTTTAATAAAAATAGAGTTGACCGGTTGTATTTCATTTCCTTTAACTCTATAATACATTTCTACATGTAGAATAAAATCATTGTTTTGTTATGCTACATGTAGAAATTTTTAACACATTATAAAATAAGAAATATACATAGATATGTGTGGCTAAGTATTACTAGTTTAGTTTTTAAGTACTTCAACCTGTTTAATAAAATTGGGGATATTTGTTTGTGTGTGTGTGTGTGTGTGTATACACATTAAAATTATATATATATATATATAAATTAAAAAGTCAATATAATAAATGTTTATAATTTTAAAAGTCAAACAATATCAACTAGTAAAAACACCAAGTATTAACATATTATACAAATGTAAATTAAAATGAAATTATTTTAAAAAAAATAAAAAATAAAAAAAATTATTTATAGTCATTGAATATAGACCCAACTTATACTGTAAAAAAAAAAAAAACTATTTTTCTCATAAATATCAAGCAATCTAGTGTATATTTTCAGATTAGATACTGAAAATCATACTTGAATCATACACTTTAAATATGTATATTTTTGGAAACCAACTCAAAGCAAAGTTTTTTAATCGATATGAATTATATAGAAGTCATCTATATACAAGGGCTTAGGAAGGTAAAGCAAAATTATCAGGTCTGCACTGCACACTAGTGGCAAGAAATAATACATGCATGTGAACTACTTTGAAATTAAAGTTAATAATTGTATGTTACACTGAAACTTTACTCAGATCTTCATTGATTGTCATCACTGAAGTCAGCCTGATATGAAGAGAATATAGAATTTCCCAGTCTTCACTACTCCTCCACATCTGATCATAACCTTTTCCCAATCTTCACTCACTATCTTCTGGTAATCACTATTCTATTTTTAACTTTATTGAGATATTTTTTAGTTTCATGTATTTCTGGGATTTACAAAGTTTTTTTGTTACTGTGCCTGATTTATTTCACTTACCACAATGATCTCTAGTTTTATCCATCCTATTATAACTAACAAAAATTTCAATTTATATTTGTGTTATAAGAATAGGAATATATATATTTTTAATGAAATTTAATGTCAGAATTTTGTTATTTATGAAGACAGCTTCTTAAATAAAATAAAAGACTTTAGAATATATGGCAAAAAATAATCAAATGCCCACTTCCTCGGTGGCTGAAATGACTGATTATTTTATGTAGTTGTGCTCACTAAATATTGCATTATTGGTATGCTTCTTTTTTAACAACTTTATTTTAAAAAACAAAGACAAATGTACAAATTTTAAACATTTTTTGCATAAAAGTATATGAAAACATTTTTGTCAGTGCTTGGTTTTTTTTTTTTTTTAAGGTTTGATAGTGTGCATTAAGATTTTATGAGTTACAATGAGCATAAAGTACATGTAAAACAGGATGTAACCTGGAATTAGTCAAAGTTTTCTTGGTGTGTAAGGATTAAGCATAATAGTCTTTTCCTTTCTTTTCTTTTCTTTTTTTTTTTTTTTTCTTTGCTTGAACTTCATATAGTCTGTGGGTTGTTTCTGGGGTGTTCAGAGCTTTCTGAGGTTAGTATCCAATTATCAGTGACTGCACATTATGTTTGTTCTTTTGTGACTGGGTTATCTCACTCAAGATGATATTCTCTAGATACATCCATTTTCTTAAGAATTTCATTAAGTCACTGTTTCTGATAGCTGAGTAGTATTCCATTGTGTAAATATATCACAAATTTTGTATTCATTCATCTACTAAAGGACATCTGGGTTCTTTCTAGCTTCTGGCTATTATAAATAGAGCTGCTATGAACATTGTGGTACATGTGTCTTTGTTATATGTTGGGCGTTCTCTGGGGTGTATGCCCAGAAGTGGAATAACCGTGTCTTCAGGTAGTATTATGTCCAATTTTCTAAGGAATCGCCAGACTGCTTTCCAGAATGGTTGTACCAGTTTACAATCCCACCAACAGTGGAAAAGTATTATTGGTATGCTTCTAAAAGCATCTGTTGTACATGTCAAGCATCTACAGAAAATTCTTAAAAGAAATTAAATAGCTGGCCCTAGTCACTCAGGAAGTAAAAACTGAAAAATTATCAATACTTTGTGGTCACAAGGCTACAGAATAAATGAGACCCCATCTCAAAAATCCAAAAGAGAAAGAAAGCAAGCTGAGAGACAGAAAATAAAACCAGAAAATCAGTGTGATTTAGAACAATGCTTCCTGTGTCCTTTCCTGAATTTGATTGAGCTCACCATTTGTAAGTGATCCCACAGATTTTTTTTTTCTTTAGGCAATAAAGATCTATTACTTAAAAAGAACTCAAAGAGCTAGACACCAGAGAATCAAATAACCCTATTAAAAAATGGGGTACAGAGCTAAACAAAACGTTCTCAGTTGAGGAATGTCGAATGGCTGAGAAATATCTGAGGAAGTGCTCCACATCTTTAGCCATCAGGGAAATGCAAATCAAAACAACCCTGAGATTCCACCTCACACCAGTCAGATTGGCCAAGATCCAAAACTCAGACGACAACAGATGCTGGCGAGGTTGTGGAGAAAGGGGAACCCTTCTCCACTGTTGGTGGGGTTGCAAACTAATACAACCACTCTGGAAATCAGTCTGGCGATACCTCAGAAAATTGGACATAATACTACCTGAAGACTCAGCTATTCCACTTCTGGGCATATACACCAAAGACACCTTAGTACACAACAAAGATATATGCACCACAATGTTCATAGCAGCTCTATTTATAATAGCCAGAAGCTGGAAAGAAACCAGATGTCCTTCAGTAAATGAATGGATACAAAAATTGTGGTACATTTACACAATGGAATACTACTCAGCCACCAGAAACAATGACTTAACCAAATTCTTAAGAAAATGGCTGCATCTAGAGAATATCATCCTGAGTGAGATAACCCAGTCACAAAAGAACAGACATAATATGCAGTCACTGATAATGGGATGCTAACTCCAGAGGCTTGCACTGCCCCAGAAACAACTCACAGATTGTATGAAGTCCAAGAAATAAAGAAAACAAAACAAAACAAAAAAATCTCTATACAACAAGAAAACTTTGACTATTTCCATGTTACATTTTGTTTTACGTGTACTTTATGCTCATTGTAACTATTAAGTTTTCAATGCATACTATCAAACCTTTAAAAAAATCAAGTACTGACTAAAAATATATTCATACTGTTTTATTTAAAAATTATTTTAAAATCTGAAAAAAGTACTGACAAAAATGTATTGTATAATTTTATGCAAAAAATGCTTAAAATCTGTACATTTATCTTTGTTTTGTAAAATAAAGTTGTTTTAAAAAAAAGATCTATTATTAACCATTCTGTCTGCATTGCTTAACATATGTACCTTTTATGCTATGTTCCAAAGAAAGAAACCCTAGATTTCCCCAAATCCCTTCTACCACATTCCCAAGAACATGATTACATTTGGTACATTAGATTTTTTTCAGTTATTCACAGTTCCAAATTTCCAGAGAAACAAAGCTGATTTCAATTGTTCTGCTTCTTTTCTAATGCTGCACTCATTCTAAATCATTTAAGAATGAGAAGAAAGAGTTTTGAAATAACTGAAAGACTCCATGAAAAATTGTTTTCTTTTTTCCTAATTTTTTATATTTATCACATAAAAGTGTTGATAACTGCCAGGTGTCAGATTGGTAAAGATCCTTATCCCAATTTGTTAGCTGCTGTTTTGCCTTCTTGACAGGGTCCTTAGCCTTACAAAAACTTTGAATTGCTTGAGGTCACATTTGTTGATTCTTCATCTTAGAGCATGAGCCATTGGTGTTTTATTCAGGAAATGTTCCCCTGTGTCTACATGTTCTAAGCTCTTCCCCATTTTCTCTTCCAATAGTTTCAGTGTACCTGGTTTTATGTGGAGGTCTTTGATCCACTTGGACTTGAGTTTTATACAAGGAGATAAAACAAGATCAATTTGCATTCTTCTGCATGCTAACTGCCAATTGAACCAACACCATTTTGGAAGAGGTTGTCCTTTTTCCATTGGATGTTTTTAGCTCCTTTGTCAAAGATAAAGTGACCATAGGTGAAAGGTTCATTTCTGGGTCTGCAATTTTGTTCCATTGATCTACCTGCCTATCTCTGCAACAATATCATGCAGTTGTTATCACAATTGCTTTGTAATACAGCTTGAGATCAGGAATGGTGATTCCCACAGAAGTGTTTTTATTCCTTTCTTTTCTTTTCTTTTAATTGAACAACTTTATCTTAAAAAACAAAGATACATATAGAAATTTTAAAAGAATTTTCGCATAAAATTATATGAATACATTTTTGTCAGTACTTGATATTTTTAAAGGTTTGATAGTATTCCTTAAAAATCTTACTAGTTACAATTAGCATAAAGTACATGTAAAACAAGATGTAACCTGGAAATAGGCAAAGATATCTTGGCATGTAAAGATTAAGCATAATAATTTTGTGGCCTTTTCTTTTCTTGAACTTCATATAGTCTGTAAGTTACTTCTGGGGTGTTCAGAGCTTTCTGGGGTTAGTATCCAATTATCAGTAACTGCATATCATGTCTGTTTTTTTGTGACTGGGTTACCTCACTCAGGATGATATTCTCTAGATGCATCCACTTTCTTAAGAATTTCATAAGGTCATTGTTTCTGATAACTGAGTAGTACTCCATTATATAAATATACCACAGTTTTTGTATCCATTCATCTACTAAGTACATCTGGGTTCTTTCCAGCTTCTGGATATTATAAATGGGGCTGCTATGAAGTACACATTGTAGGGCATGTATTTTTGTTGTATGTTAGAAAGTCTATAGGGTATATTCCCAGAAGAGGAATAACTGGATCTTCAGGTAGTACTACGTCCACTTTTCTAATGAACGGCCAGACTGATTTCCAGAGTAGTTGTACCAGCTTACAACCCCTCCAGCAGTGGAGGACTGTTCCTATTTCTCTACATTCTTGCCAGCATGTGCTGTCATCTGATTTTTGACCTTAGCCATTCTGACTGGAATGAGGTGAAATCTCAGGGTTGTTTTGATTTACATTTCCTTGATGACTAAGGATTTCTAGCACTTCCTTAGATGCTTCTCCGCCATTAGATATTCCTTGATTGAGAACTTTTTGTTTAGCTCTGTACCCCATTTTTTAATAGGACTTCCAGTATTATGTTGAATAGGTAGGGGGAGAGTGGGCAGCCTTGTCTAGTCCCTGATTTTAATGGGATTGCTTCAAGTTTCCTACCATTAAGTTTGTTGCTGGCTGTTGGTTTGCTGTATATTGCTTTTATTATGTTTAGGTATAGGCCTTGGATTCCTGTTCTTTCCAAGACTTTTAACATGAAGGTGTGTTGAATTTTCTCAAATGCTTTCTCAGAATCTAGTGAGATGACCAAGTGGTTTTTTTTTTTTTTTTTTTTTTTTTTTTGATTTTGTTTATATGGTGGATTACATTGATGGATTTCCTTATATTAAACCATCCCTGCGAAATGCAAATCAAAACAACCCTGAGATTCCACCTCACACCAGTCAGATTGGCCAAGATCCAAAAATCAGATGACAGCAGATGCTGAAGAGGCTGCGGAGAAAGAGGAACACTTCTCCACTGTTGGTGGGGTTGCAAACTAATACAACCACTCTGGAAATCAGTCTGGCGATACCTCAGAAAATTGGATATAGTACTACCTGAAGACCCAGCTATTCCACTTCTGGGCATATACCCCAGAGACTCTTTAATACACAACAAAGATATATGCACCACAATGTTCATAGCAGCTCTATTTATAATAGCCAGAAGCTGGAAAGAACCCAGATGTCCTTCAGAAGATGAATGGATACAAAAATTGTGGTACATTTACACAATGGAATACTACTCAGCCACCAGAAACAATGACTTAGCCAAATTCTTAAGAAAATGACTGCATCTAGAGAATATCATCCTGAGTGAGATAACCCAGTCAGAAAAGAACAGACATAATATGCAGTCACTGATATTGGGATGCTAACTCCAGAGGCTTGCACTCCCCCAGAAACAACTCACAGATTGTATGAAGTCCAAGAAATAAAGAAAACAAAAAAAAATTTACAAAACAAGAAGACTTTGACTATTTCCATGTTGCGTTTTGTTTTGCCTGTACTTTATGCTCATGGTAACTATTAGGTTTTCAATGCATATTGTCAAGCCCTTGAAAAAATCAAGTACTGACTAAAAAATATATTCACATAGTTTTATGTAAAAAATTATTTTAATATCTGAAAAAACAGTACTGACAAAAATGTATAATTTTAAGCAAAAAATGTTTAAAATCTGTACATTTATCTTTGTTTTGTAAAATAAAGTTGTTTAAAAAAAAGAGCATTATAGTGAAAACATTGATGGATGGAGTGAATTTGTAAAATGAATGACTTTGATAAAGTTTTATGCACAGGCAAAAGTATTCCTCAAAAAAAAAAAAAAATCCCTGCATACCAGGGATGAAGCCTATTTGATCATGGTGAATGATCATTTTGATGTGTTCTTGGATGAGTTAGGTAGTGTTCTATCTGACTCTATCTTGTGGAATAGTTTAGAGAGTATTGGTATTAGGTTGTCAATAAATATCTGATAAAATTCTGCACTGAACCCGTCTGGACCTGGGCTTTTTTTGCTTGGGAGGCTTTTGATGACTGCTTCCATGGAATGTATGCACCTAGAGAATATCATCCTGAGTGAGATAGCTCAGTCACAAAAGAACAGATATAATATACAGTTGCTGATAATTGGATATTAACACCAGAAAGTTCTGAACATCCCAGAAACAACTCAGACTATATGAAGTTCAAGAAAAGAAAAAGAAAAAAAGAAAAGAAAAAAACCATTATGCTTAATCTTTATACATCAAGAAAACTTTGACTAATTCCAGGTTACATTCTGTTTTACATGTACTTTATGCTCATTGTAACTAGTAAGATCTTAATGTACACTATTAAACCTTTAAAAAAAGAAAACACTGACAAAAATGTATTTGTATACTTTTATGCAAAAATACTTAAAATTTGTACATTTATCTTTGTTTTTTAAGATAAAGTTGTTTTTAAAAAATGAAGGAGAATATCTAAAACGCACATGCTAAAAAAAAAGAAAATGCAGTTTAGATTATAGACAGACAGACAGACATGTATCCAGATTAATCTCTATGCCAGAAAGATAATAAAGTGCATGCTTACTTATAGATAGAACAACAAGCTATTCAAAGTTAGTACTCTCCTGTAACATCTGTCTCTTAATGAGCCCTAAAAACAGCATCTCTTGAGGCAGGTGACTATTTTCTTCTGTTCTTCCCAGAAGACAGGTTTACATAGGCTACCATAGCAACCACAGCTAACCACTTACTGTGAATGACTTTTTAAACTTAGTGTGATTTTCTTTGCAATAATCTTGCTTTGGAAGAGCATGGCTTTGTGCAAACTCAACTTAAATTCTAAATAAAGAATAGATTCTGTCATTTTTTTTTCATTTTGCTTGTGTGTCTGTAACCATTCCTAAAAGACAGAGGCATAACTTGCATGTTAGAACCTTTGATGCTGAAGCATGTAATTCTAACACATCACCATTTTTGTCGCTAACAAAAAAAAATAGGTAATTCTAGGCTTCAAGCTTAGTTTTATAGAAAGCTTTTAGCAATAAATCATCATAAAAATGTAAACACAATAGAACCACTTGATCTAGTTTCAATGTTCAATTATAGAGTGCCCCACAAGAATGGTAAATATTCATTTGAGACCATTTTTGGTGGCTTTTAATTTCCAAAATTTCACTTTACTCATCTATGAAGAAGGGCTACCAGCTCAATACAATTAAGGTTATAGAGGGTTTTTTTGTTATTGTTGTTTTGTTTTGTTTTTTGCAACCTATGCCATGCATCTTGTTAAAATCTGTTTTGTTTATATAGGATTTTGGTCAAGGCAAACTATTAAAAACACAGCCTCTAAATTTGGTGGTTGTTAATATTTTAAGTAGGATAATTTCCACCACAAAACATCCTTAATGTTTTACTAGGAAAGTATTATTACACTATATTCCATCAAAATCATGTTTTCCATGCCTCTTTTTAACAAGTTTTTAAAATGTTTTCAAATTTCTACAAATAAAATGTCCTCCCTTTCTCTTTCTAAATATTACAATTAAAAACCCCACACCATGTCAGCTCCCAGTAACCACACAAAAACTGCTATGGGTGTTTTTTTTAAGTTGTAAATTTGACATACTAATAAAAAAAGAGAAGTGATTCATATTCTTCCAATCTTTTTTTTTTCTCCATGATTCTTAGTAAACCACAGTTATTGTAAATTCTAGAGCTTTATTTTTAAACTACAACACAAAGACAGAGTTGTGTTTCTCTGGTCACCTGCTGTCTTTGGTGTCATGTTGAGTTACTTAAGTAAAACAACACTCGGAAATTCACACAAGGATCATAAACAGGGTGTATTGAGCCTGCAATTTTCTCTGGCCCTGTACTTCTTTCCCTCAGTTCTTACATCTTTTCTCTATAGTTCTTATAAATTGAATGCCTTGTTTTGTACCCTACATTTTTTTATTCAATCTGTAAGAGGGTTATAGTAAAAAAAGAAAAGAACATCCCCAGGCTATCACTTATTGTTCAACTGGCATACCCCTAATCTATAACCTTGTAATGGAGATGGCAACAATCAGTTAAAATACAGATTTATATCTATAGTTGGGTGGCTGTTTTTAATCCTCCTGAATATGGGGTGGGGGCAGTTCAAAGGATATTTGAGGCCTTAGACTGATATTTATATGATATTCTGAAACTTAAGAGAAAATTTGAGAATGGAGATGTTGTCATATTATCTGTGGTAAGTGAAAATTAATATGAATGTCACTTGGTTTAAAAGCCTTTGAGAAATGCCACTCTTTCAGAACAATAAGATTTTAAGATATAGTTACTATTACTGGCACACTTGGGAGATCTTCCATAGAAGTACTAGAAATACCCCAAACATGCAGGATACTCACAACATCTTGTTTGTGGTGTTTAGAACATAGACAGAGATCAAGATATCATCTAGTAAGCAGTCTAGTGCATCAAAATTAGTTTTCCCATTTTATAAATGTTCACACTTTAATAACAAAGATGATATCAAATAGAAAACATTTCTCAGGTTTCATGCCTTAGACTCAGGGCTTCTATATCCTATCTGATATAAATCCTAGCATTCAAGCTGGCTGCATCTAGTTTCTAGGATTCTCTGATTGACTGAAGGGATCAGGGTGAAGAAGCTCTTTCTGTTTGAGACAGGATTCAACAAAATATGTGTTTAGTAACCTTAATTGTGTCCTCTTCTTAACCTCCTTAGGATTATAAATGGAAGAGCTTATATAATTTTACATCTTCAAATGTCCTTCTTGGAAGTGACAGAACAATATATTCCTGTGGGGAAGAGGAAAAACTAACTAAAACTCAGTCAAAATACCCCCTTGTGTGGCTGTTTGTAGTCCTCCTGAATCTTGGAGGAGAAACTGAGGGAAGTTGAGGTCATAGACTGTGGACTTTGCACAGATAAGCCCCCTATTGCCATACTTGCTAGCAAAGAGTCTATGCCTGGGCCCTGATGACCACCTGCAACACTGTCTGAAGTAAAACCTGAGACAGAGCATGGCCTGAGATGGAAGAACATCCTTGGGTAGACTCTACCAATTTAAGATTTGCTCTATTTATCACTGAGCTTCATGCGAACCTGTTCAGTGGGCTGTCTGATGCAGTTTTTGGAGACCCTAGAAACTGGGGGTTATCTGCTCACTGAAAGAAGAAGGCCTACCTCTTTGAAAGAACCAGCCTAGAGAAGGCCCTGGCCTCTGAATGTGTGTCAGATCTCCACTGAGAGAAACTCTAAATCTCATTCTTTATATAAAGCCATCTTGAAAAAAAATATTCACATGGATGGGGGAAGATTGAGGAAAATGGAGTCTGAAGAAAGAATGCATACAAAACCAGAACTTTTCTCTAGAGAAGTCAGACTGGAGAGTGACTCAGAGAATTTCCACAAAAAGTTATTCTAGATTTTACCTGGGGCTGTAACCCTGCCTGTCCCTTGGTGCCTCGGACTCACCCAGAAGAGCTCCTTTGAATGGTTCTTCATGGAGTAGATAATCCAGAGCCTCAGCTTGGACTAGCCAGCTTCAGGGATTCATGCACTTCTGTGGAAGACTTTGCAGCCACTTGAACTGCTGGGGCTGCCACTGCTTGCTGACAAATTTCTTGTGCTACTCATATTGTGTTAACCCAACTATCCTTTATAGGATATAAGCTTGAGTCATGCATGTTGGAGAGCCTACTAATGTGATCCAGCTTTCCTTCCTTTCCCTCTTGCTGTGGATCTTTTTCCAGTATCATCCCTACACAGCAAGAAAAACTCCTTTAAGTGAATCAATGCACCCTAGTCCATCTGAAGGCTCCCTTACTAACTGGGAGATCCAAAAGTTTTCAAATGCACCAACATGTACTCACAGAAGCAGCCCTGTTTTACTTTGTCAGTTATATCTGAGTACAGCTGGATGTGTATCCACCCACATCTATTTATTGTACACTTATTATGTAAGTGTTCAGGGTTCTTTTTTAATTTGGGAAAAGTTGGTAATTCAAAAGTTATTTTTCATCTATGAAAATAAATGCTAATGGTGATATTCAGCAATGCCAAAGTGTAAAGGAATAACTCAATACCAAATGACTCAGGTATGGTTTTGGGGGCTTTTTTGTTTGGTTGATTGGTTGGGTTTTGTTTGTTTGTTTTGGTTTTTTTTTGTTTCTGTTTTGTTTTGTTTTGCATTAGTCCCCCAATTGGTAAAGAAATGATATAAAGGGAAATCTTTCTTATACCTTCACCATTTGGAACTTGACCCCCAAATTTCTCCTTGAAAAGGGAGGAGGATTTATAAAGACACACATTGATTATTGATTATCTCACTCTACAACTGATAGCTGTACCATGAATACAATTGTTAACAAGAAGTCCATCCCAAAGACCCAAACATCTTTAGGTGAATAAGGAGAAATGAAATATTTCACTGTGCCTAGGACAATCAAAGTAGAAAAATTTGATTATATATAAATGAAAAAGTTTCTCATAGTTATCTTAGAATACTAAAACCAAATGACTAAGAAACTGCAAGTTTTTTTTTTGTTTTTTGTTTTGTTTTGTTTTGTTTTGTTTTGTTTTTTGCTGTTTCAAAAAGCTTTATTGTTTTCTTGGTCCAAGACTTGGGAGAGGCTCCAGGGTAGTTACGAAGTGGCCTAGTGGCTTTAGAGGTTCATTCAGATGGAGGTCCTGAGGCGGCTGGTGAAGCAAAGGAGAGAGCCCCGTGGAAGGCACAGAGGCCTCCTAGTCATGCTTGAGAGTGAGGTGCTCAAAAAGATACACGCCCAAAGATCCCTGGGGCACTCCAGTCTGCGCTGGCTGTAGCCCTGCCAGCCGACGGAGGTTGGTCAGGTGGTTGCCCATCTTCTTGATGAGCTTCACCTCCTTATCCAGGAAGTGGCTTTCCAGGAAGTCACAGAGATGCGGGCCTGCACGGGCAGAACCCAGGGCATGCAGATCCAAGAGGGCCTGGTTCAGGTTCTTCTCCAGGGCCAAGGCAGCTTCCATGGCCTCCAGAGTTTTACCACACTCATCTTGAGATGGCTTCTGCACATCCTGAAAGAGTGCATGGCCCCCACATTCGTTCTGCAACTTGAGGAGACACCCGGTGCCCTCGCCCTAACCCTCGGCCAATTCGAGGAAGAAGTGGCCTACACCCTCTAAAGCCACGTCATCCCGATCGAAAAAGAAACTCAGAGAGAGGTAGGTGTAGGAGGCCTGCAGGTGCAAGTTGACCAGGCGGTTCACGGCAGCTTCCACATCGGTGGAATAATTCTGAGGGATCTGAGAAGTCATGGCTGGTCCAGAGTACGGGGCAGACCGATAAGACAGTGTTGGTTGGTCCTAAGAGCCGGAGACCGCAAGGAGATGGTCCCGGAGGCTGTGACTGGAGACTTGTAAGGCAGCTGGAAGCTAAGATGAGAGAGCTCCCGTTCAAACACTGTTGAAGCAAGACACAGACCCATGGGACCTCAAAGGCGCTGCTCCTATTTAAATGTTTTAAAGAAGTATTTAGTTGATTCTAAAGAATTTGAAATGTTTGTTTTTCTTTAATATTAAATATAATCAGTTTTATAACCAAGTTCCTTGAAAAGGGTTTGAGAGATACTGATTTTCATAAAGTCTGTACTTTTATTGGATGTACTAAGATTTAAAATTTTGAAGAGCATTTGAAAAGCATCCTTCCAAATTCATTTAACAATTGTCACATACCTGAATCAGCAGGATTCTGTAACAGACTATATACTGACTGTGTTATATATAATCAATACAGGAATTAATAGTTACTAATGTAAATAATATAATTGTTTATCCCTATGTTCATTGAAATAACCTAAAAGCAATGATATTTTAAATGGCCCAACTTAATTTTCAAAAGAAACTCACATATATAGGTCCTAAAAATTTTCCAAGAAAAGGAGTTTAAAATTTTTGGAAAGATGAGTGAGTCCAGATCAGTGAAGAAATATTCTAAGTATATAAGAACCCAAGATTTTCTTTAAAAGGTTAATGGATTCAGGTTCAGAGAATATGGCAAACAAAGTATAAGGCTTGGAATATGATAATATGGGTGTCTTAGTTAAGTTTATATTGCCCAGAGATAGCACCACCCACAGTGGAATGCATCCTCCATCATAGATCACTCACTGAGAAAATGCCTTACAGCTGCAACTGATCTCATAGAGGCATTTTCTCAACTGAGGCTCCTTTTTCTCTTATGACTCTAGCTTGTGTCAAGTTGACACCCACAGGCAACCAGTGCATGCAATGTTTGTGAATAACACAAATATATTCAATTTACTATGGTTCTGAGCCCATGAAGTGAAAACAAGGTACATATACACACACATACAAATATACATATAAGTCATCTGTATATACATACATATACATCATATATGTGTGTGTATACCTATCAAAGAAGCTAAGAAGATCAGAACATTTCTGGGATATATTTTATTACTCAATCCTGTGGTATGTCCATACATTTATTCCAATGATAAAGAACATAGCATTATATGTATCACTTAGAAGATATTGCATGGCTCAGTAGAATGACCCCATCACTGTGACATTCATCTAGATGAAATGAATAATACAGTTACAACCAGCAATCATCTTGAAATCAATATGAACTTAAACTTTCAGGAATATGAGCTATTATATGTTTATAAGTCCTTAACATTCAGAAGAAAAGATCATAGATTTTAGTAGTGTTGATCAGTAATGTGCAACTTAATTTGCATAAACCCCATAATTTTTATGTGTAGAGACAAAGAAGAAATGAATGAGATAGTCAGTCCACTGTAGGAATTATGAAAAAAATTACAAGTCCTTTTTTATGCAAAAGCAAACGGTTTATTTGTCCAGTACTCTGGGGAGGCTTATATCCAGAGGAGAGGCGACCCCAAAAGGCTGTTACAAGCAGTTTTTATACTTTTTAGGGGTGTAGGTTACATCAGCAAGGTTATAATTTAAATTCATTGGCTAAGCATATTGACCTTTAAACCTATTGGTTAGTGAGCATATGCATCAGGACCTTAACTGAGACTCTCCAGAGGGTCAGATGGCTATCATTCATCACATTTTACGATTCTCCAGAGAACTGTTTACTCAAGGAAGTCCCTTAGGCCAAGGCAGGGTAGGCTGGGCCATTGTTTCCACAGGGTGGGGGATAGAGAATTTCCCATTTCTTTCATTTTCCCTTTTTCTAGGCCACATTTCCAATCTTGAAATCAAAGGTCCTCCTCCTCCACATCCTCATACAGATGTTTGAGAACCATTATTTGCACAGTGTTAAGGCATTCCTTGATGAAATTCAAAATACAAGGACCAAACTTTAGGAGCAAACATAGGATGAGTCGTACCAGAGACGACACCTCGAAAACTGAGAGCAGCCCCCCTACCCCTGCTAGGCTTACAAGGCAAGTCCTATCAGCTAGAGATGTAGTCCACATCTAAGAAATCACCCCCTTAGACCTGGTGACCCACTTTAACTCCTGATTTGTGTAAATTAGCTGACAGGTTGGACTGGTAGGATATTCCCACTCAGAAACTGGGAGAAAGACTACCAGAATTTAAAAATGAACCCACATGATCCCCAAAGCCCTGTCCCAGGGGTGGTCTGAGAGGATGAGGATTAAGATGCAAGCACCCTCAGCTAAGGGGTAAATTGTTGGGATTCCATAAACCCCACCCCTCAGTTACCTAGCAACAGCCAGGTATACCCCAACCCTCAGTTACCTGGCAGTAGCCAGGTATGCTCTGCCCCAGTGACCTGACACTATAAACAAGGTTACTTGCCCCTCCTCCCTCTCTTGTGCCTCTCTTACTCTTGCTCTCTCTTGCTCTCCCCCTCCTTACCCCTCCTCTTCCCCTTCCCCCTCCCACGTGTTCATGGCTGACCTCTACTCCTCTACTCCTCTCTCTGCCTCTACTACCCTCTTAACTCCTCCATGACTTGAATAAACTCTATTCTGTACTATACTGTCATGTGGCTCGTCCCTCAGGGGGAAGGGATTCCCAACATGGGCCTCCCTTGCCTCCAGGCCTCACTGCATCTCCATGGGTCATATCTCTTCCACTCTCTTCATCCTTTTCCTAACATTGGTGTTGAAACCCAACACGTCATCTTTTAACAACATTGGTACCCCGTGACTTTTAACAACACAAGCTATGCCACATCCTGGTCTATGTGTGCCCCAAAAAGAAATAAGTCTTAAAGTGTTTCTTCATGATTATGAATACAAATCTAAATTATTTGCTTCCTCACAAATTTTTATTAGCACCTTCAAGTCCCTTGTGTTGCAGATGTGATTGCTGTCACATGTGCTTCAAAAGGTGGCAGAGAGGAGAGAAACTATGTCTATGCTCAGTATTCTTACCTATGAATATCTGAATGATTAGTACCCTAACATTCCCTGATTAAAGTGAGCCTGAAACAACAACTATTCTGACATTGGGGGTGCTCAGCCAGGGAGCTAGCCTGAGACTACACTTAGTCTGCCACTATGCAGGCTCTGGAAGATCCCAAGACTGGCAGCAACCCAGAGAACAGAAGAATCCTGCATGAGAGTACTAAGGGCACTGGGAAGACTGAGCCCAAGATGAACAACCTCTCATGGGGACATGCAAGTGGGCAAGGATTGAGCCTGAGATGACCACCAGCCAGGTGTTGCACAGGTCTTGGGGGGCAGACCTTTCCCAAAATGACTCCTGTCTGTTGTCCTAATACATGAACAGGGCATGGAGACCACTCCTGAGATGACCCCAGACACTCAGAGATTCCAGGCACCACTAAGAGGAACAAGTAAATGGTAGAGAAATGGAAGAGAAGGAGAAACAAAAGAATGTGGGTACAAACAAGAGTAGCAGACTCTATTTTCCTCATTCTTCCCCCATCTATGTGAATATTTTTTTTTCAAGATGGCTTTATGTAAAAAATGAGATTTAGAGTTTCTCTCAGTGGAGATCTGACACACATTCAGAGGCCAGGGCCTTCTCTAGGCTGGTTCTTCCAAAGAGGTAGGTCTTTTTTCAGTGAGCAGATAACCCCCAGTTTCTAGGGTCTCCCAAGTCTGCAACAGACAGCCCACTGAATAGGTTCACATGAAGCCCAGTGATAAACAAAGAGAAAACCTTGGATTTGTGGAGTCTACCCAAGGATGTTCCTCAGTATCATTGATCTAGCTCATTTCTTTGGCTTTTTTGTCTGTAGAACCTATAAATCATAAATGGATGCTGTTTAAATTTCACCAACAGAAAACAAATACACTATGTTAATATTAAGAGTTAATTTAACAATTAATTCTTCCTGTGGTTACAATACAGATACATCCTTAGTACACAACTTTAATGTCAATGATGTCCAATTGAGGCACAGACAAAATGATAAATCAAAGGAAGATTTGACAGAATGAGTCAGAGATGGGATACACACAACTCTTATGAGAACAGACAGAAAAGAAAAGCTACTTAAGAGCAGTGCTGGAAGAGGGTGAGCAGTTCTGTGAGTGCAGTTCAGTTTTGTTCCAGCAATGCAACTCAGTTGAATTCAGTTGAGTTCGTGCAGTTCATGCAATCAGGGCAGTCAGTGCAA
Source organism: Micromys minutus (assembly GCF_963924665.1). Lineage (NCBI taxonomy): Eukaryota > Metazoa > Chordata > Mammalia > Rodentia > Muridae > Micromys > Micromys minutus. The sequence continues at coordinate 73,787,654 of NC_137977.1, forward strand.
TTCACTTCATGAAGTTCAGAGGTAGTTTTTCCAAACAAAGTAATTCAGTGAAAAACTGAAGAAAGCCCATTTGAACCAGGCAGCTTGGAGAAAAGCTTAGAGCCAGAACAGCTGAGGTGAACCAACCACCCAGAGTTTAGAACAAACTAAAATGGGTGAGCTTATTCAGCAGTAAGCCTCTGAGACAATTACATTTAATTAATAAAAGTTACATTTATACTGTCCTGTCCTGTTTCCTTGTAGTAATCCACCACTTTTGGTTCTTACAATCTTTACTCCTTCACTTCTGTAATGATCCCTGTGGACTGGAAGAAGAGGTGAAATATTAATATCCCACTTATGGATGAGCATTTCATAGTCTTTCATTCTCTGCACCTTGATTAGTTATAAGTCTCTATGTCTTAGTAACTTTTATAGCACTATGAAGAGACACCATGACCAAGATAATTCATAGAAGAAAATTTCTAATGGGGACTTATAATTTCAGAGGGTGAGTCCATGACCATAATGGTTGGAAGCATGACAGTAGTAGACATGATACTAGAGCAGTGTGGAGGGCCGAAGGCTGTGCCCTTACAAGATGGCGCTGGTTTCCAGGTGCCATGAATCAGCTAAAGTGTGGTAAACAACCACTGGGCGCATGCGCAAAGAGTGGTGCGAGCCAAGTCACAGCCCATCCCGGGGCGTCACAATCAGGCCACTAGTGGGCAGCCAATCACACAGCGACACGCCACCCTAGGGGATATAAATTGGAGTGCTTTCTCCTGCCCGGGGTCTTCCTCTTCATGATGCAATAAACGCTTTGCTGCAGAAGGATCCTGGTGTTTCGTGTGCGTTCTTGCTGGTGAGACGGTAGCGCGGGACAGAGCAGTAGCTGAGAGTTTATATCTGAACCATAGGCAGGAGCCAACAGGAAAGCTAACTGGGAATGGTGCTGGTTTTTCAAACACACCTCCTCCAACCTCCATACCAATGCCATACCTCCTAATCCTTTCCAAAAAATTCTACTAACTGGGGAATCAAACATTCAGATGTATGAGCCTATGATCTTTCCTTAAGAACATCATTTTTATTTTTCTCTAAAGTTATTTATCTGTCTAATTTTCTTTCTCACATTTGCCTCTTCTGGGTTTTGTATCAACTTTCTACTAGCCTTGTTGGATAAATTGATGAATATTCTGTATTGCTCCTATTGTGGGAAGTTGAAAACAACAATTTGATAGCTACTTTTATGTGCCAGATTACTGCAATAAAGGATTTTCAGACAGGTGTTAAAATTTTATTCTGAGTGTATTCCGTAAAATTTCTGAAAATGTTTAATGACTGAATAAGAAACTTAGCAAAGTAAGCAGTCTTTTTCAGTCTGGGTGTGCATCATGCATATTCATCTTAGATAGAACAAAAAGGTGAAGGAGGGGGTGGGAATCCACACTGTGTTGGGACATTCATGTGTTTCTGCTGCCTGTCCTGAGTTCTTAGGCTTCAGAATTATACCACTCGTTTACACCTTAAATCATGGGTATTATCTTGTGAACCACTTCCAATAAAACTTTTCCTACTGTTTTTGCATTGCTGGGGAGTTATCAGTAATAACTGATTTTTAAAACAAAAGTAAGTAATAGATCAACATATTTTAATTACTGAGCCCTCTGCTTTCTTTATGAAATTATTTCAAAACTGAATTAAGTTATATAAAGGCTACTTCTAAACTTAATTTTATTCTTTAGTGTTTTCCCTATTTTTAAGGCTTGAGCTTTAAACATTTACATACCCATTTACAAAGTTGTCCATCCTATTCATTGTTGCTGCATATATAGTTGTATTGGTTACTTTTCTCATAGCTGTAATAACTTGAACTTTTTAATTTCATTGAATTTTTAAAATATAATTTGAGAGGATATTGTACTGGGGAAGGTGCTGAGGCAGAGGTAGGTAAAGGGCAACTGGTTACATTTCATTGGCAGTGAGGGAACAGAGAGCCCAGGTGCAGTGAAATTTGGAAGCCCTGATCTTAAGGCTGTTTTAGACAGCTAGGCATCATGTTCAGGTTTTAGAACTTCACTAAAGAACACTACCAACTAAGGAATAACTGCTCAAATACGTAAGCCCATGAGGGATACTTCTCACATATCGCCTTATCCCTTTCTTCCTCCCTTCTTCTACTCCTTTGCCTTTGCATGCTGTTTTCAAAACATAAATTCTAAGATCTAATTCAATCCAAATTTCCTGGTACCTCATTCTTATTTTCCTTTTTAAATCTCATCTAAGTCTTTGACTGCCATGGAGACTTACTTATAAAAAGTGTACTATTTTTATAAATCATAACGTTAGAAAAAAATGGAGCTGTAATATAAAATTTTTGTACTAAGGATTTCAGTCCACAATAATTAGAAAACAGTAAAAAACATAACCAAGATGTTATAATTAACTTGCCCTCTTTTACGTTTCTGAAGAAACAGTTCTTTTTATTCTTTCACATTTTCAAAAATGTTTATGAACTTGGATCACACACACACACTCGTTCCCTCCTGTCATACTGAAACTATTCTTGAAGACCTGCGTATACTTTTGTGTGGGGATTGGGGGTGGGAAGGTGGGTGTGATGCAGCTTTATTTTTGCTGCTTGCATAAGCATGGCAACCTATCACTTAAAAATTGTCACATATGCCGCCAGAGTAACTGTTAACTGTCCATAGTTCTCTCATCCATCATGGTAATGGACCAATTTATATAATATAAATAGGTTTTTACACAGAGGGTGTCAGAACTCAGCAATCTAGTCTTTTATTTAAAAAGACGATTTTCCATCTATTAGTGTACCATCCCGGTGTACAAGTGCGTTCACTGGACTTCGTAGCAATCTTAAAAATGTGACAAAACTGAGGTTTGCAGTGCATGTTGGACCCTACCTCACCGCAAGCACTAAGCTCGCCGGACAAGGTCATATGTGCATTCTGGGAAGAGTCCCATAGAACACTTGCGCCATCACAGGAAGAACCCAGCACGGACTTCCTAGCTTTTCTGTGCTCTTACTCAGCGAAGGAAACGTGAGAACTCGAGTGCGCGTGCGCACTGCTCGGGCGCATGCGTCGCGTTCCGCGCATGTTCACAGGCTACCACCGCTGGGCTACCGGGATCCTGAAGGAGGCCGGCCCACCCCGCCCCGCCCCGGTCAGGGTGGAAGCTGTCCTGAGTCTCAGGTCTTCCTCACTTTTTTTTCCGGGCAGGCGCGCGCTCATCGCGGGAGTCACGCCGTGCTCCATGGCGAATGCAGCGGGACGGAGGAGCTGGGCGGCCCTTCGGCTCTGCTCTGCCGGTGAGGAGCGCTCAAGGCGGTGGGGAACGGGTGGGAGGTTGGCCCGGAATGAAGCCGTGTTGGGCGGCGCCGTTGGGTATTTAGGATTTCTACTCTGCCTCCTTGGTGGGTCGGGCTTCCTCAGCAGGACTCTGCCTGATCCACCGCCCAGTGCCTAGAGGACACTACTACCTTCTCTGCGACCAAGAAGGTTCCTTGACTCCTTTGATGGAAGGACAAGGATTTTGAGCCCCAACTTGGTATAGGTTCTGAGTCTTGTTACAGTGGAAGGCTTTTCTTGACCAACCTGAGAGATGATGCCCAAGGGCAGATCCTGGTAAGAAGTCCAAGACTGACTTGAAGAGACCAAGAATCTTTAAAGCGCTCAGCCATCTACTTTCAGCACGGAGTATTTGGGTTCTTCAGGGTTCAGCCCTGACTGAGGCACCAATTTAGAACTAGGTGCTGCCCTGGAGTAAGTGTTAGAACTGGAGTCCAGTGTTTACCTTTTCTACCTATTTTGGGGAATTGCATTTGTACTTTTTATCGAGGGAATAAATGCCACTAGAGAAGGGAGAGTTATTTTTATCTCTAGGCCACCAGCAAATTAGTGAAAAGAAAAAGTTAAAACGAGTGGAAATATGTAGAAATGTGTATTATGTGTATTCACCTACACAGTGATTGCCTTTTGCAATATGAGTGCATGCAGAGTAAGTTTTTACTCAGTGGATGAACTTTTATGCTTTGTGTCATTTAAATCTTATAATGGATCATTGGTGAGTTGTTTTATTTTATTTTATTTTTTGGTAGATAGTAAAAAGGTTCAAATATTGTATAGGCAATTTAGACTTAAGGTAAAAAATCAAAGTAATAAATTATTTGCATTTTGTCCTTTCCAGTTATTTTACTTGATCTGGCTGTCTGTAAAGGATTTGTAGAAGATCTAAATGAATCGTGAGTATATATATATATGTGTGTGTGTGTATGTGTGTGTGTGTGTGTGTGTGTGTAAAATACTATTAAATTCTTTTTAACTTTGTCTAACTCAGATGCCATCTAAATATCCACATATGAATCTAATCTTTTAATAATAGGTGTCATGGTGACTGATAATAACATTGCCAATTTTGTTTCTGGAGATGTTTAATGTGCCTCCCATTTACATGCAAAATGGAGGAGTGCCCCAGAGAGTTTTGCTACTAGTTCTAAAAACCATCAAATGTTTTGATATCGCTTCTTTCTTTTGGTTTAATAATAAAGAGTTGGTGCTGGAATTCAGTGTTTATTCACAAGAACTTGCTCACAATAGGTGGGAAGTCAAACTTCATTGAAAAATTCAAGGTCAACTTTTTTGCCTTGACTGTAGCTGATAATCATCTCTTCCCCAGTGGGCCACCTGGGTTCCCTTCCCACACCAGATTTGGTATACAATTAGTCTCTGGAGGAACTTGTTGTCAAGGACATAGGCCTCCCATGCCAACCAAGCTCATATATACCAGAACTTCTAGCCTCCTTATTAGTATCTTTATTGGAGGCTTCACCTTTTTCATGTACTTTGCTACTAAAATGTGCTTATTGGGGTCTTTAACTTAGTCACTTTCCCACTTTCTCATTAGTGAGATGGATTTCCCTGACCAATGCATCTGCCTGATGCTTTCATGGTACTGTTTCATGATAGAAACAAACACTACATACCAAGGAGCTACCATCCTTTTTATCTCATATCTTTCATTGTGAATAGTAGGTGAATCAGAACTTGTTACTTCCACTTTTCCCTGTGTGTGTGTGTGTGTGTAGGTGTTTCTTTGTAGTATGTGTGCATGTGTGTGAGCACAGTCTTTGAATGCTTGTACAAAGGACAGATGGTTACTCTGGTAGTCCTACCCTTCTTTGTTATATCCTTAAGACAGGATCTTTCACTTAACCTGGGGCTTTTCAGTATCTAGCAAACCCCATCACTCTTCCTGGTTCTATTCCTGTAACACCAAGATTGCAGGTATAGTGTTAGCCTTATTTTGAGAGTGCTAGAATCTAAATCCTGATCCTGCTTGCACAACAAACTCTCTTACTCACTGAACAATTTCTGCAGACAATTTCAGCTTGTTCCTTGTGTCCATCAATCACAATGGTACCCAACTGTGTTGTAGAATTGCTGTTGTAAAAGCATGATTAATTGAATACAGTACTCTTAGGATTACTAAAAAGTATGAATATCCCATGGGCTCTAGTCATAGTGATGGGCATTGAGGTTGTCTTTGAAGATTGTTTATAGAAAGTACATATTTGAGGAAAACAAGAGAGTAGCTTTATTTAATTCAGTGATGGGGTTTATCACCTTTTCTCACTGTTCTTATAATGGTAACTCTGCCTGAGAAAAGGGAAGTTTCACTTTTGGTAATCATTTTGCTCCATACATGATGCTTACCTGAAAGGCTTTTCCATTGGGAAATATTAATAGGGTATCTTGCTTGTTGGCTGAATGTGAAAACTGAAACATAACTTGTGGTAGTGCCAGCCAATGTTGCCACTCAGATCAAGAAGACAGTGCCCCATGAAAAGGGAATTCCATTGTAAAAAGGCACCAAAACAATATGAAAAAGAAATGTCCCATTTGTTACATCCTGATGGAGGCTAAATATACTGTGCAGGGAGATTCCTGAAGCCTAAAGTCAAGCCATTCTTACCAGAAGAAAACATGTTGGACCCCTTGTTGTCTGTAATATTCATCTAGACCTGAGTCCTAGTCTCTGTGCTCTGTCATCCCATGCTGTGTGCTGCCTTACTCTTATTCTTTCTGGGGCCTGTATGGCAGATTTGCTTCCTGTTCAGGATTTCCAAGAGCATTGCATCTGATGGTGGCCCTGGGTTTTTGAATTGACTAGCTGATGGTATTTTACGAGTTCATTATAGCCTGGAATGAATCTCAGACATGTGATTCAAGTGTAGCAATTATGGATTTGTTTTACAAATACTTTCTGAGAACTGCATTCTTTACCAGGAAATAATGGGACTCCTTCTAAAATCATATAAAGAAAGGGCCAATCTTGTAAGCAATCTTTTCTAAGCTTCACCTAGCCCCCTACCCTAAATTTCCTTTACAAGTTTAAAATGGAATAGAGGAGTAAAGAGCTGAGACATAAACTATCATCCCTCAAGAGTCATGGAGATTAGTTTTAGTTTTCTGTAGATAACAAAGTCTGGATGCTTAAGTACTTATTTGCATGCATTTTATATACATCTTCTTTTGTATTTTAACTCATCCCTAGAGTTCATGTAACACCTAACAGAGTATAATGTAAATGGTTTTGCTGTATTGTTAGTGGAATAATGACAAGAAGTGAAAACTAATACTTGTTTAGTATAGAGGAACCCCTTGCTCAGAGTCTAATACCAGATAAAGGAAGCAGACTACATCTGTGGATTTCCTCCAAAATTCTTTTGTTAGAGTTTTGTTTTTTTTTTTTTATTCTTTGGTCATTTTTCAGTTTTATTTTTTAAAGTATTTACTGGATAGGATAAGGTTTAGCAGTCACTGAGTAAAATTTTTATAAAAAACTTTTATTTAGAGAATTTACTATGTATTGATAACTTCAGTATTCTTAAGTAAATTGTACATTTGTAAATTATGCTAGTTGCAATAATAAGTACTATTGGCAGGGATATTGTTTGTGAACATAAATATAAAATCAGATTTTTTTCATTTTAGATTTAAAGATAACCGAAAAGATGACATTTGGCTTGTTGATGTGAGTATGTAAATTTAAATATCATTTTTCGTCTCTATGCTAAGAGAACATAAGAACATGTTTTCTCAGATATTGCTATTTGTATTTCCTCCCATATGTGTATGAGTGTGATATGTGTGCATGTATGTATGCATATTTGCAAATGTATATTCACTTGTGTGTGTGAGTGTACATAATGTATGTCTGTGCCTATGAAGGCCAGTGATTGACACTGAGTCTTCTTCAGTTACTCAGCACTTTGTATAACACGAGATAGGCTCTTTCACTGATAGATCTCAAGATTTTCTCTATTTTGGTTAGGTGTCTTGCTCTGGAGATTCCCTTTCTCTTTTTCCTGTGGACTAAGATACATAATTTAAGTGGCATGTACCCAACTGGGTTGTACTTGTGTTTTTTTTTTTGTTGTTGTTGTTGTTGTTGTTGTTGTTTTTTGTTTTAATATCTATTTATTTATTTATTTATTTATTTATTTATTTATTTGCTGTCAGAAAGGAGTATCAGATCTCATTACAGATGGTTGTGAGCCACCATGTTGTTGCTGGGATTTGAACTCAAGACCTCTGGAAAAGCAGTCAGTGTTCTTAACCGCTGAGCCATCTCTCCAGCCCGTACTTGTGTTTTAGTTATCCAAATTCTCGTCCTTAGAAGAGTATGGCAAACTCTTTACTAGCCACCTTCCTACTCTTATTTAGATTTTTATATGTAATTGCCCCTAAGAACTTTCAAACTTTCTAACAAAGAAATTTATTTTTGATGAAATGCTGAAAGTAAGGTCATTCTGTGAGAAACTAGGACCATTTCTTTTTCTTTTTTCTTTTTCTTTTCTTTTTATTAATCATTCTAGTCATTTACATCTCACTTTCCGGTTAACTCTCCACAAAACCTCCATCCCACATTTGCCCTCTCCTCCCTCCCCTTTGACTCTATGAGGATGCTCCCCCCACCCACCCACCCTCTCCTGCCCCACCCCTCCAGCATTCCCCTGCACTGGGGCATCAAACCTTCACAGGACCAAGGGCCTCTCCTCCCATTGATGTCAGATAAGGCCATCCTCTGCTACATATGTATCTGGAGCCATGGATTTCTTTCTGTACACTCCCTGGTTGGTGGTATAGTCCCTAGGAGCTTTGGGTGGTCCATCCAGCCAATGTTGTTCTTCCAATGAGGTTTCAGTACCCCTCTGCTCCTCCAGTCCTTCAGCCGGCTCCCCCACCAGGGTCCCTGAACTCAGTCTGCTTGTTGATTCCAAGCATCCACATCTGCATTGGTTAGTTGCTAGCCAAACTTCCCAAGACCATTTCTTTTTCTTTCTTCTTTTTTTTTTTTTTTTCCTGGCGATTCCTCAGAAAATTGGACATAGTACTACCTGAAGATCCAGCTATTCCACTTCTGGGCATATACCCCAGAGACATTTTAATATACAACAAAGATACATGCACCACAATGTTCATAGCAGCTCTATTTATAATAGCCAAAAGCTGGAAGGAACCCAGATGTCCTTTAGTAGATGAATGGATACAAAAATTGTGGTACATTTACACAATGGAGTACTACTCAGCTATCAGAAACAATGACTTAACCAAATTCTTAAGAAAATGGTTGTTGCATCTAGAGAATATCATCCTGAGTGAGATAACCAAGTCACAAAAGAACAGACATAATATGCAGTCACTGATAGTGGAATGCTAACCCCAGAGGCTCGGACTACCCCAGAAACAACTCACAGACTGTGTGAAGTTCAAGAAAAAAAAAGAAAACAAAACAAAACAAAAAAAAAAAGTCATGCTCAATCCTTACACACCAAGAACACATTGACTAATTTTGGGTTACACCCTGTTTTACATGTACCTTTTGCTCATTGTAAATAGTAAGACCTTAATGCAGAGTATCAAACCTTAAAAAAAAGAAGAAAATAAAAAAAGCCAAGCACTGACACAATTGTATTTGTATACATTTATGCAAAAATGTTTAAAATTTTTTTATCTTTGTTTTTTAAAATAAAGTTTTAAAAAAAGATTTATTTATTATGTATACAATGTCCTGCCTGCATATATCTCTACACACCAGAAGGGGGCACCAGACCTCATTATAGATGGTTGTGAGCCACCATGTGCTTCCTAGGAAGTGAACTCAAAACCTCTGGAAGAGCAGTCAATGCTCTTAACCTCTGAGCCATCTCTTCAGCCCCAAGATCATTTCTTATAATGAAGTTATTGATTATATCTTAAGGTGCTTATATTATGATTTCAGTATGGACTTAAGTCATTTCTTTATTCTTTTAAGGGGTTGAGTTAATGTAACAGTAATACCAAATATATTTTCATACTAAAATTGAGCAAAATTAAAATTGGGGGTTTGCTTTAACATATATCAGAAAAACAAAACAGTATAACCTACAAAATGGAATAAGATAGCAGAATTGGTGACTATTAAGGATAGAAGATAAGGCTGAAGAGATGACTTGGGTGTTAAAGGCTAGGCTCACAACCAAAATTATAAGAGTAGAAGATAGAGCTTGAGAATTTACTGCTTAATTTTTTCTCTTTTTATTTATGTTTGAACATTTCCATAGTATCAAGTTTGAAAATAAGCCTCATTTCATGAAAATTCATAAATATTATGTTAACATCATATAACTCAAGAACCTAATTAAACTCAGTAGAACAGTAGAACTCAGCAAACACACCTACCTCTGTCAAATTTTTGTACTAAGAACAGATGTTTTCCATGAACATAGGTTGTATATGGTATAGTGCATGAATGTTTATTTAGTGGTCTTATGTAAATATGGACACATTTTCACAGAATCAAAGGTTTTGAATCAGTGTTTCCATTCTAAATAGGTATCAATAATTAATTAAAATGAGGTTAAAATGTTAGTTTTGAGGTATTTATCTACATTCATGTATTTTATTTTGTTATATTGCCACTTAAAACTATCTTGTCTGAAACCGATTAATATTAGATTACTTAAATAAATTCTTTAAATTTATGGTTGATCTTCATGGTGTTACAGCTCTTTAGTGTGTTTTCTTTCTTTTTGTGTAGTTCTATGCACCCTGGTGTGGCCATTGTAAAAAGCTGGAACCAATTTGGAATGAAGTTGGGCTTGAAATGAAAAGTATTGGTTCTCCAGTTAAAGTTGGAAAGATGGATGCTACTTCGTATTCTAGTAAGCTCATAGTTAAAAATTTTATTGTTCAATTAATGGAAGTATTTTAATTATAACAATTTTCAGGGTAAGTAGAAGAGATGTTTTGTCATGTAAAGTTATTTTAATAATTTAAGATTATATACTTTGAGCTAGATGAATTAGCCATTAAAATTTTAATATACAGTGTGAGCTTATTCTTAATCATAACATAGACATGCAAGCCATTTTTTTCCTACTTGAGTCCACACTGATGATAATATATTATAGGAGGCAACCACAGGAAAGTTGAATTTGTAAGTATAAGCTGAGGAAAAAAGATAGAGCAATAAGTAGACATTTAAAGGATGGATTGAGAAAAAATATAAGTGAAGATTAAGAAGATTTTTGAAAGTTGAAAATGAGATTAATGAATGAGTGCAGAAACTGAATGAATCTGAGACAAGTACATGACACTACATAAGCCAGATCTGCCCTGCTCCATGTTTTCTATACTCTTATGTAAGCTATTTTCATGTTCCATTGTCAAAACTGAGTTGTGACAGAAACTACATGTCCCCATAACCAAATGTTTACTAAGTGGTCTTAAGGGAAATGATAAAAGAAGAAATTAAGCTCAGAGAAGTTTGGGGTATGATAGCAATTTGAAGAGCATGACTTCAGAAAAAGCAAGATTGACACTGCCAATTGCTTTTGTGTGTGACACTGGGAAAGCATCTAAAGATCCTAAGCTTTGCCTTTATTGGTAAACATTTAATTGTGATATTTCTTTTACTGGCTATTTTGAAGATTAAATGATGTGACACGTTAGCTCCTTTGTGTTCAATAAGATTGGTTTCCTTGTCTTTTACTTATGTAAGTAGAATTATGTATATGGCAATTTGTGTGCTTGCTCTCTTTAAAACAAAACAAAAATGTGACAGGAGTTTTCTCTGTAGTTCAGGCTGGCTGGAAAATTCTCTTATGTCCTAGAACTCAAGTCAGTCCTCTTCCTCAGTGTCTCAAGTACTAGATTCTAAGAATGAACCAACATATCCAACCTAAGTCTGTGCACTTAATTATTATTATTAAACCATTAATTTATTAGTTATTAAACCCAGTTATAACTATTCCATCTCAGCATAATTTACATGTGTACCATGATGTTAGCAAAATACTCTGAATTTTGAATTTTGAAAAAATTCTTTTCAAAAATTCATGTTAGATTATTAAGTAATTATAAGAAAATATCATGCTTTTTTTTTTCCTTTGTGAGATTTTAATACTTCAAAACATTCACTCAGGTTTATATAAATATACTTTTTTTCTAAGTAAAAGTCTCATGTTACTTAGTTTTCTCGGTTTAAAAATAACTTAGAAATATTTATTCTTTTTCTTATCAAGGCATTGCTTCAGAGTTTGGAGTTCGAGGTTATCCAACAATTAAGCTGTAAGTCAAGTGTTACATATTTAGATCTACATTTTTAGTAATCCACTCTGCTTACATTTTATTTATTATAGTATTTTCCTTGAAGGTTGAAGGTTTGTGTTCAGCCATTGTTTTTAAGCCAAGTGCATGATCAGAGGTTAGAGTAATACTTATACATCTTCATATTTAAGTTTGTGGTACCCAGCTAATTCAGTAAATATGTACTGAGGGTTTACTGTGTAAACATACACTTACAGGATAAGGCATACATTCATTAATTATGAAAGGTCTCTTGAGGAGCCCCAGTCTGTGTTCGGCTTTGCCACTGCAAATCACATCTAACAGATTTCATTCTTGTATAAAGAGACTAATTTCATTTAAAAAAAAAAAAAAAGAAAGAAAGAAATCGAGAAGAAAATTGATAGATGATCATTTTAATCTGTGGGTATTGATCAAGTCTGCTAGAGAAATTAAGTTGAAAAAAATGGTGTGGTGATTCTAAAGAGAATTGTTTTACAATGATTTTGCTGTATTTTCCTGTTATTTTCATTAACCATATTTTGGCACTGTGAGGTGCTAAGCAGTTGTTTTCAGAGTGTTTTGTTTTTTAAGTTAGCTGATTTTCTCTGATATTTTAAAACCCCAAATTTTACAATTTTGAGTAAAATATATTATTCTAGTGGGTTTTGTTGACATTTTCCCTTGTGTTTTTTTAAATGTTATTCTTCTATTACATTGTGCATTAATGGTGCTTCTGGCGTTTATTATTATTCTTTTTTATGTGTACATTTGGCTAAATATTAATTTATTCATTAACAGGTTTTATGGAAGATAATCTGTGTTTTAGGAAAGCTATTTTTATGCCTCATTCATGATACATATTGGAGGTTTTACCACCACCAAAATACTCTAGTTCCTAGTCCTTTTTTATTTTCCTCTTGATGGAGAGTAATTAAAGTTACTCTGATTTAAGCTCTTGATTGTAAATGTGAAAATTGCTCACTTTTTAGAATATATATATACTGTAACTTTACATTACAAAATAAAATGTAACCCTGTTTTGTGCGTGGAATGCAGCCTTTTCTTATGAATCTTAAGTTACAGCTCTTACACAAGTGTGCTGCTCTTAAAACTTTCTCTTACTTAGTGTTTTATACATTTTAAGTATATACTTTATGAGATGGGGATTAAGACTAAATATGAAGACAGTTAATTTCAATTTTTACCTTTAATTTTTAAGATTAAAGGGAGACTTGGCATATAATTACAGAGGACCACGAACTAAAGATGATATAATTGAGTTTGCTCACAGAGTATCTGGGTAAGTTGATTTTAATATTTGAAAGAAAATGTATTTTAGTAAACCACATTGGATATACATATTTTAGAAATTTTATGTAATTATGAAAATATAGTTATGTAACATATGTAGTGAAATTCTATAAAGATATATCATAATTTGTAGTATATGTTAATTTTGTGTTTAAGACCATTTTGCTTAGATTTTTTCTCCAATAAATTGTAATACATTTAAAAATTTTTATTACATATACAATTTATATATGTAAATTTATTTATATTATGTAAATTTACTTATAAATTTATAAAAGACATTTTCAGCTCCTATCTTACCTCCCTCTCAGGGATTCTTGTAAATGTGACTAGTACCCCATCTTATGAATGTACTTTTTCTTTCTCTCAAAATATCATGTACTTTTAGATCTTCACTTAAAGGAAGCACTTAATTTCCTTTCTTTAGTATCTAGATTTACAGTGTCACTAACTTCTATACTTTGGGTCCATTGACAGAGTAAGGATTACTTGCATATAAACCCTGCAATTGCATGCAGATGGGCAGGTCATGTATCCAACATACATATACTGGACAAAGGGATGATTCACTGGCTTTCTATGTACTCTTTGAGAGAATCCTGAATACAGTAGGGTTTCCCATTACTCAGAACAGTGCACAGTTTAATTTATGAACTGTTTCCTGTGGAAGTTTCTACTTAGTATTATTAGATCATAGTTGTTATGGGTAATTGGAAACATGAAAAATGAAATTAAGAAAATCAGTTAGCAACTTTATGAATCTTAATTTTTAGAAATTTTTATGTTGGGATGTCATATATCAACTTATATTTCTTGTTTTCTAATTTTGGAGTTTTTAGAAAAGCTCAGAATATTATTGTTCTTATAGACTTGGGATTTCATCCCTAGTTTGTGGTGCTAAAAATATTTTTAACTGCATCTGAATTAATTTTCCTTTCTTTCACATGTTTTTTTTAATGCAGCTTGCAATGTATTCTAGCAGTATTTGTTTAGCAAGTGACATAGCTGAAACCCACTGAACCACTAACCCTAACCCTGATCTTATTGCTGATCAGAAAATAGATTTTTCCACTGACAATTCCTAATGTTTTAAATTTTATTTTTGTCTTGCTAAGATGTAGAGAATATCAGTGTTTATATTTATAATGTTTGTATCTTTCTGAAGGATATTTGTCGAGATCAGTTAATCTATTGGCTTTGAAGTTCTAGGCACTTTAATACCTTAACAAAATATATTGGTAAATAAATAGCTTGAGGTTAAAACAGGATGGGTCTGTTGTGTAAAATGAAGCCTCAAAATATTTGTGTAAATATACAGAATTAAGAATGATCGTTATTAGAGTTTGTGATGCTTGTACATATAGTTTCAATTGTATTTTTTTCATTGTGATTGCATGTTTCTCTTCATTTTCTTTATGAATAAATAAATTTTGAACTGAATTTATTTGAAGTACTGTGAGTGGTATGCACTTGACTCCCATGTCTTCAGATAGCTTTATATTTCGCAGTTATTGAGGGCATTTTTCCTTAACCTGGGGAAGAGACTCTCCTGATGTGAAAGCACCTCTAGAGTAGAGGCAGTTTCATGACTCACTTCCAGAGTTGCATCACTTCCTGTTTAATTACAAAGGATTGAACAGAGGCTAGAGGAAGTGATGCAATGACCTTAAGAACTGAGTTCACTTTTACAAAATAAGGTTCTGTTCATTTTATAAGTTTTGTGGACTGAAACTATAATTATACTAAATTTTAAAAAAGAAAGCTGTTTATATTCATTTAACTGCTTTATAAGTGATATATTTTATAGTAACTTTTAATGTAATTAACCACTTTTTAAAAAATAATTGAATAATAAATTTTATAGCATAGTTTTCTCTTCGTGCTAGTGTAACTATTGCTTCCTTTTTTATGAAAATAAATAGTAACATAAATTAGAAGGTGAGGGTTTTGACCTCTATAGGATTCTTAAGAAGTATGTAATATTTAAATTGACACATATTACATAAATATTAATTCTTGTTGACTCCTAAGATACTATTTCATGATCTGTTTGTTTCTGAGGGTATGCTTTTGAAACTGAAAGAATTCTCAGGTGAATTGTCTTGCTTAAAGCCAAGAACTGTAAGCAGATGATCATTCTGTGTCTCACTAATCAAAAACTAATATTGATAATGTCTAAAAAAAAAACGTATTTGGAACTGGCAGATTTAATTTTGAGTACATATGAAGTGTTATATGTAGTACACAAATACCATAGGCTGAATTTTTACTTGGGTGGGTTTGGTGCTATACTTAAGTGCAGATAAACATTGCTAAAACATTAAATATGATCAGCTGTCACATAAATGGGAATGAATTATTCACTATCTTTAGCTCATACCCATTTGTTTTGTTTTCATACAGGGCTCTAATTCGGCCTCTTCCAAGTCAACAAATGTTTGACCATGTACGGAAAAGGCACCGAGTATTTTTTGTTTATATTGGTGGAGAATCACCCTTGAAAGTATGAAATTATCTTCTTCCTTGTAAACAGACATATTGTTGTAATTTTATTTGCTGTGAAGCTGTGGTTTTACCAAAACTTTAAAACAAAATATTTTAGTTTAAGTATTTTTCACAATGAAAACACACTTTAATCTCTTACTAAATTTGCAATTACAAAATTCAAGTAAGTAAAATTTGGGTAAATATTGCCTGCCTTATGTTACTGACCAGATGAATTAATTTTGCATCACTTTTAACACTTTAAGTGAAAGACTGAAAACTGCAATGCAGATATTACCTTTTTAAAGCAAAGCACTGTGCCTGTTTATGTAATGTGTGTGTGTGTGTGTGTGTGTGTGTGTGTGTGTGTGTGTTTTGTACATAACTTCCTTACAGTCATCACTGTCATTATTCATCATTGCTAATCTCTGTTAATAAATTGACTTCATTATAATTCATCAGTTCTCTTTGAAGGGGGGAATAGGAGCATTTAGTTGCAATGATTGTTTGCCTTGACAACAGTGTATTTGATTTGGCTTCTTTCACTGAAAGGGGACATGGTATGAAATTCTTCTACTGCTTATGGATAGCTTTAAGTATTAAAAGGGAAATAAAATGTGATCTTTTATATTTAAGATATTCTTTTTATGTGTGTGTTATCATAGGAGAAATACATAGATGCTGCTTCAGAGTTAATTGTATATACATACTTCTTTTCTGCCTCAGAAGATGTGGTTCCTGAGGTAATTTTAAAATTTGATTTTGTGATAATAATTTATTCTTAAGCATTATGATTTGATTTTACATGTCAAATTTATTCATAATGTTGTATGAAAAGAAAATTTTTACTATTGATGTCAGACTTTATAATTCATGAACCAATACTTCTACATTCATGGCACTTAGAGATTTTGGTTACATTAGGGACTTTTTCTCTCTATGAAATAATAATAAGCAGTGATATACATCAAACCCCAAAGATGCTTTTAAGTAGTAAGTTATATGTAGGCTGTAAATAGTCTTTTTCTGGTTCCTCACACCAACAGCAAATAAATAAATATTACACAAACAAGATTTCAGAGATGCCACCCAAAAGTAAATGGACAGCGTGAGAGTTGGGATGTGTAGGGGTGAACAACTCTTCTGCAATTTTTGATCTAAAAATAAAGGAAGAAAGGGATGTGTGTCTAAGTTGAACTAAAACCTGCCTCATGGAGGTCTATGGATAGAATGTATCAGAAACAAGGAGGAGATAGTACAAGACAAGTATAAAATAGTACAAATACATGCCCAAGACAAGAGCATACCTTAAATACTTGAGAAACAACTCAATAGCCAGTACTGTGAAAAGGCGATACAAGCACAGTTGAAGATCAAAAGAAACTCAAGTCTGTTCATTTGAAAATGTTTAGAGCACAGTCCAGTGGACAGTGTGAAAGTAGGTCCAGGGATTGGTTGACCTTTGAGCTTAAGAGTCAATAAGCAGGATAATATCAAATAACTTATAGTGTCCCTTTAGTACAATGTTTCTTCCTTATGAGGCAATGCTATAATATAGTTCCTCATGTTTTAGTGACCCCCAACCATACATTTTCATTGCTACTTAATAACTGTAATTTTGGTACTGTTATGAATCATAAAATGTAAATATCTGATATGCAGGATATCTGATATACAACCCCTGTGAGATAGTAGTTCATCCTCAAAGGGGTCTCAACCCATAGGTTGAGAACCACTTCTTTCTTACATATCTAGGTTTTTATGTTATAAATGGAATTCCTTAATAATTTCAGCTTCTTGAAGAACCTCAATTTTTGCCAATCTGAATCCACTCCAGTTTTTCTAGTCAGAGCAGATCATGTTCATACCCTTAATTTGTCATATCTTCTTTTTTAGATATAACCATTAATTTTTATATTTACAGTTAGATTTATTTTTAGCACACGGGTTTGTAACTTTTGACAAACACAGATAGTTGTGTAACCACTACCTCTTGAAGTTGTAGAATTACCTGAACAGGATACTGTATAACTGGAGGTAGAGGCAGGAGCTCAAGACCAGCCTGTACTACATGAGAGTTTATATTTAAAAAGAAAGTAGTAGAAACATTGAGAACAGACCCAGCACCCACTTCAATGTGATAGTAAACATCAAAGTATCTAGGAGAGAGAGGGGGGAGACGGAGGGAGGGATAGAGGTTGGGGGAGAACTGGATTATTCCTTTTAAGCCCTTTTAGGAATGGCCACTTTATTCCTTTGAAAGGGAGCAATGCCTCATGCTGAAAATAGAAACTTTGTATCATTTTGGTGGGTGATTGTCTAAGAGCTGGTGGATATAGTCATTTTTGAGAGTATTTTCACTACCAGAGGTAGTTCTTTTTATGACATATAATTGTTAGTCATATTGTAGCATTATCATAAGGTCATTTATTCTATTGCCTCTATTCTGAGATGTACCTGAATTCCTTTTATTTACTGTTATTTTCATGTTTCATGCACATATAGGAACTGCCTAGCCAAATTATTTGCCTTCTGATTGTCATAATACATACAAATAAGAGATTCTTTTAGGCCTTATGAATGACAATTGTGTTTTAAAAAGCAGTTTGGAGAGTACTTGTTACCTATTGTCATTCATAATTATCCTGAAGGATAGATACTGCCATAGGCTTTATGTTTCTAGGATGAGGCATTTGACTCTAGATGAAGTGACTGAGTATCACACAGCTGGTGAGTGGTGGAGCATGACATCCTTAGGTCTGTTGTTGAAGCATTGGTCCTGCTGTCCTGTGCTCCAGAATCAACTCCAGTTTTTCCTACTCAGAATGCTGTTCATAGTCTTTTAGAAACTCTTAAAGAGTAGTTCTTGGTCTGTCTCATATCAAGCAGGATATTTCTAGGGAAGTATCTGAAAACATTCATATGAAAAATTTGGCTAAACTTAAAATTGTGCTCTTTTTAGTCTTTAGTTGTTGTGTGTGTGTGTCCTAGTTTCTTTCAATGCTTTTGAAATTGTGGTCCCTAATTGAATTGCTAGTATTAAAATTCTGATGTTTTTCTGCAGTATGTGACACTGAAAGAGATGCCTGCTGTGCTTGTTTTCAAAGATGACACTTATTTTGTTTATGATGGTAAGTTCCAAAGTTTTAACTCACATAAAGCCTTTCATAATTAAAACACTGTTATAAGGAGGCATTTATAAAAGATTTTCTAAGTGCCACCAGTGTCACATTTGATAGAGTGATCTTTTAAGCCTTCAGTAGTTTTCCAGTCAGTGTACCTTTATATCTTAGTTGCTACTAATGATTTTATGTGCATGTGAGTGTGCATGTGTGTGTGTGTTGTGTGTGAAATTATTTGCCACTTTAAGAAATAAGCTGTATTCTATTTCTATGCATTAAAGTGTTCAGACTTAATTTTAGGAGTCTGAACTTTCATCATGCATAGATAAAATAAAACATCCTCAACAGAATGGAACCTTTATACCCTGTTTGAGTATTTTTCCTCCTCTGACAGAAAACATTTTCTAAAAATGAATATTTTATTTCATTTTAATTTTATTTTTATATCTTTCATACATCATAAAAAGAATTATATATTAAAACCCTAATACAGTAATATAAATGGTTAAGAGGACCTTACTGCAGTTGCTTCAGTTTTATTGTTTCTTTTTTAAGCATTTCAAAACAAATCCCAATGGCATTTTGTCACTGTTTCATTGATCTTCTTTTTTTAAATATGGGCTATATTTTTTTTAGGTAATTTCTTGGTTATTGGACCACTGAAGGAAAAAAAATATTTTCATTGTTTTAGTCAAGGAACATGTTATTTTGATAGCAGAGCTAAGAAAACTAAGCATCTCTATTTTGTACTGTGTCTAATTGAACTTTAAGTTCTTGATATATAATTGTCATTACTGCATGCTATAAATTACTACACAGTAGGTGGATTCTATTACTTAGCATAATATAATAACTGCCTAATATTATATTGTTATTTTTATCCTTTAAATGATTTATACATTGAATAGTATGGCAGATAAATAAATAAATGTTATACACCACTACAACATTAGATAAGGAGGTCTGTGAACAGCAAGTCTGTTCATAAGCTCACTCATTCAGGGGATAGTTATTGAATGCTTATAATTATCACCAAACAGTGAACTGAACTTGAAAGAAACTTGAGCATATAAAAATAGAAAAAAAAGAAAACATATGTATGTCTTTATCTACCTTCTTTTAGATTATAGAACTGCTAGCAGAAGTACTCACTATATACTTGACCATTGTTGCTATTTTATGTATTTTTAAAGTGTTTTTTTTTTCTCCCAAGTTAAGATCTAGCAGTATGTAGATTCAGCCATCAAATCTCTTATTCTAGTTCATCTAAGAGGTTGGTAGCTTAGAGAACTACAGTTACCTTTGATTCTTTTTTTGAAATTAAAAAAAAAAAAAAAAAAAAAAAAAAGAACTGGTCACACTTGCCTAAAAAAAGTTCTTCTCCTTTCACCTCACTTTCTACTTCAGATGATTTTTGTGCTTGAGAGAAAAGTAGTAGGGGAAATTCCAGAGGGTATGTACATGATCAGCTTTGTTACCAAACTTTGAATCTGCCTGAAGCCTTCAGGTGGACAGTAGATCTCATAATGCCTCAGAGTTTATTCTGTTACCAGTTATTTATGAGTCTGGAATCATTTGGATATTACTTCAGTGGTAGTTTTTCTGAAGAGTTTTAAATTCATCATGTTGTACAGTCCTCAGGATATTTACCATTGCCATGGAATGAAGATCCTAGCCCAGTAATCAACTTGCAGTTTTAGGTTCAGTTTTCTAATTTCTAAATCTAGCCCTATAAATAATTTCAATTTGGCATTTATTTTATAGATTTGATTGCTTAAGATAGTTTATTTAGCAATGTAAGTGACAGGAAAGGAAGGGCACACCTTTCAGTCAGTGAGTACAATATAGTCAATTAAAGACATTTACTCTTAATGGTTTCTTCATGCCATTGTCCTGTTTCCTGAAGTATTTCAGAACTGTATTTTTAATCAGGATGTAATAGTTCCTGTCTACATAAAAAAGGAAGTATTTGATGTTGAAATACAGCTAATGTACTGTGTCTTATGTGTGTGTTTAAGTTGTAGATAAGAGAAAGGATAATAAATAAGATAAAATTTAATAAACAGGAGCAAAGAAATTACAAAACAAATTACCTGCAATGATAAGGACCAGGTAACACCTTCACTAGGCTGTCATTTAGGAATATATGTTTTCATTTGATCATTTTGTCACTATCTTTTCAATTTTGTTTTCAAATGAATATTCAGTCTTTAATTAATATATTATAATTTTTTAATTTATAAATGAACTTACTTAATATGTTGCAAAACATACTCAGTTTTGATTTTGGGCATTTTATTTTTTTAATTATTTGCTAATTTTAGTGATGATATAGTAAATAATGTTTTGTTCGTTAATTCTTTACTACATCTGATTGAGTAGAATAAACTACATAAGAACCAGCCTAAGGTTTTATAACTATAATACTGTGTTAAATACTTTATTCACTTTGCTAGATTGAAACGTTATAACTATCTTGTACTCTGATGTATTTCTTTTGCTTTGTTTTAAGAGTATGAAGATGGTGATCTGTCCTCATGGATCAGCAGAGAGAGGTTTCAGAACTACCTTACTATGGATGGTTTTCTTTTGTATGAACTTGGAGACACAGGTAACAAGCAGATGGCCATTCCTTTTTATTACAGAACTTTTCTTTATTTGAATACATATTTACTGGTTCTTTTAAGGCTACATTTTCTAATTAGACTTAATGTTTACTAGTTCTGCTTTCTAAGAATTGAGACTTATAATGCCACAGATATGTACTCATATTATGATCAGTGTAGCCAAAGAGAAGGCTTACTAACAACTGATGATGAGGAAAAAACAAAACAAAAATCATGAAACTACTGGTTAAAGTAAAGCCTTCTCACTGTCTTTTTTTTTTTCTTTCTTTCTTTTATTGGATACTTTTTAATTACATTTCAAATGTTATAGCCTTTCCCAATTTCCCCCTGGAAACCTGCTATATGATTTCTACTCCCCCTGCTTCTATGAAGGTGCTTCTCACCCACCCACTCCCTCTTGCCTTCTTGCTCTGGCATTTTCCTAAACTTTCCTAAAAGGGGGCATCAAGCCTTCACATAACCAAGGGCCTCTCTTTCTATTGATGCCCGACAAGGCCATCCTCTGCTACATATGTGGCTGGAGCCATGGTTCCCTCCATGTTTACTCTTTGGATAATAGTTTATTACTTGTTATTTCTGGGGGGTCTGGTTGGTTGATAGTGTTGTTCTTACTATGAGGTTGCATACCCCTTTACCTCCTTCAGTACTTTCTCTAAATCCATTGGAGACCCCATTCTCAGTCCAGTGTTTGACTGCAAGCATCTGCTGCCTCTGTATTGGTCAGGCTATGTCAGAGCCTCTCAGGAGAGAGCTATATCAGGCTCTTGTCAGCATGCTCTTCTTGGTGTCCGCAATAGTGTCTAGGTATGGTGACTGTATGTGGGATAGATCCCCAGGTCTCTGGATGGCCTTCCTTCAGTCTCTACTCCATACTTTGTCTTTGTATTTTCTCTCTTGAATATTTTGTTCCTCCTTGTAAGAAGGACTGAAGCATCTGCACTTTGGTCTTCCTTTCTTCTTGAGCTTCATGTGGTCTGCCAATTGTATCTTGAGTGTTCCAAGCTTTTGGGCTAATACCAAGTATGGGGTTTTTTGTTTTGTTTTGTTTTGTTTTGTTTTGTTTTGTTTTGTTTTGTTTTGTTTTTTGTGATTGAGTTACCTCACTCAGGATAATATTTTCTAGTTCCATTCATTTGCCTAAGAATTTCATGAAGTCGTTGTTTTTAATAGCTGAGTAGTACTCCACTGTGTGAATGTACCACATTTTCTGTATTCATTCCTCTGTTGAAGGACATCTGGGTTCTTTCCAGCTTCTAGCTATTATAAATAAGGCTGCTATGAACATAGTAAGTATGTGTCCTTCTTAAATGTTGGAGCATCTTTTGAGTATATGCCCTGGAGTACTATAGCCGGGTCTTCAGGTAGTACTGTGTCCAGTTTTCAGAGGACTGATTTTCAGAGTGGTTTTACTAGCTTGCAGTACCACCCGCAGTGGAGGAGTGTTCTTTCTCTATATCCTTACCAGCATCTGCTGTCACCTGAGTTTTTGATCTTAGCCATTCTGACTGGTGTGAGGTGGAATCTTGGGGATATTTTGATTTGCATTTCCCTGATGACTATGGATGTTGAACATTTTTTAGGTGCTTCTCATCTATCCGATATTCCTCAGTTGAGAATTCTTTGTTTAACTCTGGACCCCATTTTTTAGTAGGGTTATTTGATTCTCTGGAATCTTTAACTTTGTGAGTTTGTATATATTAGATATTAGTCCTTTATCGAAAATAGGATTGGTAAAAATCTTTTCCCAAGTTGTTGTTGCTGTTTTGTCCTATTGACAGTGTCCTTTACCTTACGGAAGTTTTGCAATTTGATGATGTCCCATTTGTCAATTCTTGATCTTAGAGCATATGCCAATTATCCCCTGTGTTTGAGGTTCTTCCCCAGTTTCGCTTCTGTTAGTTTGAGTGTATCTGGCTTTATGTGAAGGTCCTTGATCCACTTGGATTTGAGCTTTGTACAAGGAGGTAAGTTGGATCAATTTACATTCTTCTATATGCTAACAGCCTGTTGAATCAGCACCATTTGAAAATGCTGTCTTTTTTTTTCCACTGGGTAGTTAGATCAAGTGACCATAGGTGTGTGGGTTCATTTTTGGGTCTTCAATTCATTTCATTGATCTACCTGTCTGTCTCTGTATCAATACCATACAGTTTTTTATTACTGTTGCTCTGTAATACAGCTTGAGGTCAGGGATGGTGATTTTTCCAGAAGTTCTTTTATTGTTAAGAATAGCTTTCACTATCCTGGTTCTTTGTTAGTCCAAATGAATTTGCAAATTGCTCTTTCTAACTCTATGAAGAATTTGAATTAGAATTTTGATGGTGATTGCATTGAATCTGTAGACTGCTTTAGGAAACAATGACTTCATGAAGTTCATTTACATAGATAGTACACACTTGTTTTTCCGCCTTTGTTCTCCCAGGGCTTGGTTCCTGCTGAGAACATAACTTCTTCAACCCATATCAGTAATACCAGAACACCACTGTTCTGTTATTACATTATTCTACCCTCCTGAACATTATCAGTAGGCATATGAATTACTGTTTTACTTATACTCCAGGAACAGTATGTCACATAATTTTATTATATTATGTGAAATTGTATCCAAAAAATAGCTTTACAAAAATAATCTCTTTAGTGTTATAAACTATTTTTATTAATTTTTTTGTTTTGTTTTTTTGTTTTTTAACAGCAACAGTTTTTAGTAAACTTTTTAAAATCAACGTCTTCTTTATGGTGTAGCTCTCCACAGTTTACTGTGTCAGTCTGTGGGTTGCATAAATTTTAATACAGAAATTATAGCAAATTTAATATTATTTATCTCCTAGAGGTAGAAGAAATTTATCATTTGCAATTAACTGATCTAGGCTGCAAGCATTGTACAATAAGATGTTGCGTTAATTTTGTGTAACATATAAATGATGACTGGAAACATGAAAGTTCACATTTACAAGAGAGGTAATATTGGCAAGTAAGTGTAATATAAGTTATGTCTTGTTCAATTTAAGAAAATGAAAGATTATTTTTAATTTCAGGAAAGCTTGTGGCCATTGCAGTTATTGATGAGAAAAACACATCACTCGAGCATACAAGGTATAGTTGTTTTGAAATGGATTTAAGCTTCAGATGTCATCCAGAACAGCTCTTAGAGTGTCTTGTTTTGTCTGTAGTACTTAGATAAGGCAACAGATGTAATGGGATAAATTAAACTTTTTAATTTAAGAGGTGAAATATTTATATATTTCTTCTTCCATAGATTAAAGTCAATTATTCAGGAAGTTGCTAGAGATTTCAAAGACCACTTCCATAGGTATGTACATGTGTTCTGAAAAGTTGTCTTTGTTTGAAAGGTTGTCTTTGTTTACTTTGGCATTACAGTGAGGTAAGTCAAAAGTAGTAAGATAAGTTGAGAATCCCTAATCTTGAAAATTTAAATCTGACATCTGAAATGCTCTAAGGTCTAAATGCATGGATTCTGACATGACACTAAGTGGAAAATTCCATGCCTACCTTCCTATGATAGCAGTAAGAACACAAAGTCACTTTTAAAGAATTGTGTGAAATTTCCTTCAGGATATGTGTATAAGGTACATATGGGGGAAAAGGAATTCTGTAATCAACACTTTGGTCCCTGCCCCAGGGAAGCTCATTGTTTATGTGAAAATGTTCCAAACCATAAAAACTTTCAGAAATTTCAAGCACATTTGAGCCTAGGCTTTCAGATAAGACAGTCCATATCTCATACTTTGAAATGTGAATAAAGAATTGATTGACCTGGAGTTTCTGGTCAGTATAAGGATACATGCATGCCTCATCTTTCAAGTTAGAGTAGCTGCATTTATAATTCATCCCATTCCTGCTTCCTGAGAGTACTTGGCATAAGTTTTATGGTAGAAAAATATGCATATAAATTTGCAAATTGCAAACAATTTAAATGAACAGTCACATGTCAGATAGATGACTAACAAAAACTCAAAAAAAAAATTAATGGAATGAACATTTGACTTAGGAATAAGAATTTTTTGCTGTATTTCACATATTTGGAGTTGTTGCTGCTATCAAAAACAGCAGTAGAAACTTACAGAATTCATTATTTTCTTCATATTTCAAATCTACCGCAAGCTCATTGTGCAATTCTCCTGGTACATGATAGCTGACCTGTTCTGAGTAGTTCTATTTCACAGTATATCAGCTTTCCTAGTATTTTACTTGTAGCACATTTCTCTTCCTGCCTTTTAAACATATATACAAAGAGGTCAAATGTTCAGGTTTGTTGTTGCTGCTTGTCAACTTGCTTATCAATAAAACATACTCATTAAACATCATAAGGATTTCCACGTTCATTATTAAAAGTTTATGGGCTGGAGAGATGGCTCAGCAGTTAGCACTGACTGCTCTTTCAAAGTTCCTGAGTGCAATTCCCAACAACCATGTGGTGGCTCACAACCATTTGTAATGGGATGAATCTGGTGCCCTCTACTGGTGTGTTTGAAAACAGCTACAGTGTACTCACATAAAATAAATTTTAAAAAAAGAAAAAAAGAAAGTTTATATGCTTAACAATTTCTAGTTTCTATTGTGTCCCTTTTTTTCTTATAATCTAATATTGTACTCTTTCTCTTGTTTCTCTTTGTTGTTGATGTGTTTCAAAGAGATTTTCAGTTTGGCCATATGGATGGAAATGACTATATAAACACCTTGCTGATGGAGTAAGTAAAGTGTTGATGGTTTTAATAGCAGTTTTTCCACTTTGATATCTCTAATTTTGAGGTAGGGAGTGACTTACTTAGCTGGAAAAGAACATATCAAAAACTACTTGTCATTTTGTGGTACTAACATTGTCCCATTAAATATCTTATTTTATTTTATAAATCCTGAATTTTTAATTCATTGAGATTTAATTTTATTCTTTTTTCTAAAATTTTGTTTAGATTTATTTATTTTGTATATATGAGTACTCTATCTGCATGTATATCTGCTTGCCAGAAGAGGGTATCAGATCACATTATAGATTTTGTTGCTTGAATAGATGATATAGATGAAATAGTTGTAGTTGTTGGAATTGAACTCAGGATATCTGGAAGAGTAGCCAGTGCTCTTAACTGCTGAGCCATCTCCATAGCCCCAGAGATTTAATTTCATTCCTTAGTACAGAAGATAATTTCCCACTTCAGCATTATAACTTAGTGTTCTCAAATCACTCTATATTCTGGAAGGTCCTCTCACCCTCCTACCTCCCCGAAGTTTCCTGTTTCCATTCTTTCTGCTGGCCCTCAGGAACCTTTAGACCTTTTCTCCCACCCAAAACCAGATCATGTTCCTTTCTACCCCTATTCCCCTTTTCCTCCCAGGTTCCTCCCTTCTCCACTTGTGGTTGCTTTCTTCTTCCCAAGTGGAAGTCCTCACTTGGGCCCTACAGCTTATTGACCTTTTGAGTTCTGTGGACTGTACTACTTTATTTGTTTGTTTGTTTGTTTGTTTATTGCTAATATCCACTTTTTAGTGAGTACATACCATGAATGTCCTTTTGGGTCTGAGTTACTTCACTCAAGATGTTATCTTCTAGTTCCATCCAGTTGTCTGCAAAACGCAGGATGTTCTTGTTCTTAATAGCTGAGTAGTATTCCATTGTGTAAATAAACTACATTTCTGTATCCATTCTTCTCTTGTAGGACATAGGACATAAGGCTTCTGTGAACATAGTGGAACACGTGCCCCTGTGGCATGGTGGGGCATCTTTTGGGTATTTTCCCAAGAGTGGTATTGCTTTGGGTAGATCTATATTCAATTTTCAGAGGAACTGCCAAACTGATTTCTACAGTGGTTGTACCAGTTTGCAATCCTACCAGCAACGGAGGAGTGTTCCTCTTTCTCCACATCCTTGCCAACATGTGTTGTCACCTGAGGCTTTGATATTAGCCATTCTGATGGGTATAAGGTGGTATCTCAGGGTCATTTTGATTTGCATTTCTCTGATCATTAAGGACTTTGAGTAGTTATTTGGGTGTTTCTCAGCCATTCTGGATTACTCTGTTGTGAATTCTCAGTTTAGTTCTATACCCCATTGTTTGATTGGGTTCTTAGCTTCTTGAATTCTTTATATATTTTGGATATTAGCCTTTTATCTGATGTGGGGTTACTGAAGATATTTTCCCAATCTGTAGGTTGCTGATTTGTCTTATTGACTATGTCCTTTGCCTTACAGAAGCTTTCCAGTTTCATGAGGTCAATTTATCAATTCATGATCTTAGACCGTAAGCCATTGGAGTTCTGTTTAGGAAATTTCTTACTATACCAATGAGTTCAAGGCTCTTTCCCACTTTCTCTTCTAATAAATAGATTCAGTATCTGGTTTTATGTTGAGGTCCTTGATCTACTTAGACTTGAGCTTTGTGCAAGGTGACAAATATGGGTCTATTTTCATTTTTCTGTATACAGACAGCCAGGTACACCAGCACCATTTATTGACACTTTCTTTTTTCATTATATATTTTTGGCTTCTTTGTCAAAGATCAAGTGTCAGTAAGTGTATGGTTTTATTTCTGCATCTTCAGTTCTATTCCATTTATCAACCTGTCTGTCTCTGTACCAATACCATGCAGTTTTTTAATCACTATTTCTCTATAGTAGGGCTTGAGGTCAGGGATGATGATTCCCCCAGCCATTCTTTTATTGTTAAGAATTGTTCTTGCAATTCTGGTTTTTTTGCCTTTCCAGATGAATTTGAGAACTTCTTTTTCCATGTCTTTGAAGAATTGTGTTGGGATTTTGATGGGTTTTGCTGTGAATCTGTAGATTGCCTTTGGTAGGATGCCAATCTGAGATCTTCGATTTCTTCCTTGAGAGACTTGAAGTTGTTGTCATACAGATATTTCACTTGTTTGGTTAGAGTTGCCCCAAGATATTCTATATTATTTGTGGCTATTGTTTCTCTAATTTCGTTCTCAGTATGTTTATCATTTGTATAAAGGAAGGCTACTGATTTGAGTTAATTTTATATCCAGCCTCTTTGCTGAACTTATCAGCGGGAGAAATTCTCTGCTAGAATTTTTGGCATAGCTTATATATCTTATCATTGGCAATATAGATACCTTTATTTCTTCTTTGTCAATTTGTGTTTTCTTGATCTCTCTTTTCTTGTCCTATTGTTCTAACTAGCACGTTGAGTAGTATATTGTATAGATATGGAGAGAGTGTGCATCCTTGTCTTGGACCCACTTTTAGTAGAATAATTTCAAGTATCTCTCCATTTAATTAGATAGTGGCTGTTGGTTTGCAGTAAATTGCTTTTATTATGTTTAGATATAGGCCTTGAATTCCTGATCTCTCCAATACTTTTAACATGAAGAAGTGTTGTATTTTGTCGAATGCTTTTTCTGCATCTAACGTGATGATCATATCATTTTTGGTTTTTTTTTTTTTACAACTTTATTTTACAAAACAAAGATAAATGTACAGATTTTAAGCATTTTTGCATAAAATTATACAATACATTTTTGTCAGTACTTTTTTTTCAGATTTTAAGATAATTTTTACAGAAAACTATATGAATATATATTTTTAGTCAGTACTTGATTTTTTTAAAGGTTTGATAGTATGCATTGAAAACTTAATAGTTACAATGAGCATAAAGTACATGTAATATAAAATGTAACATGGAAATAGTCAAAGTTTTCTTGTTGTGTAAAGATTTTTTTTGATTTGTTTTGTTTTGTTTTCTTTATTTCTTGGACTTCATATAGTCTGTGAGTTGTTTCTGGGGCAGTGCGAGCCTCTGGGGTTAGCATCCCACTATCAGTGACTGCATATTATGTCTGTTCTTTTGTGACTGCGATATCTCACTCAGGATGATATTCTCTAGATGCAGCAATTTTCTAAAGAATTTGGTTAAGTCATTGTTTCTGGTGGCTGAGTAGTACTCCATTGTGTAAATGTACCACAATTTTTGTATCCATTCATAATCTGAAGGACATCTGGGTTCTTTCCAGCTTCTGGCTATTAAAAATAGAGCTGCTATGAACATTGTGGTGCATATATCTTTGTTGTGTATTAAAGTGTCTCTGGGGTATATGCCCAGAAGTGGAATAGGTGTATCCTCAGGTAGTACTATATCCAATTTTCTGAGGTATCGCCAGACTGATTTCCAGAGTGGTTGTATTAGTTTGCAACCCCACCAATAATGGAGAAGTGTTCCTCTTTCTCCGCAACCTCGCCAGCATCTGCTGTCATCTGAGTTTTGGATCTTGGCCAATCTGACTGGTGTGAGGTGGAATCTCAGGGTTGTTTTGATTTGCATTTCCCTGATGGCTAAGGATGTCCAGCACTTCCTCAGATGTTTCTGAGCCATTCGATGTTACTCAACTGAGAACGTTTTCTTTAGCTCTGTACCCCATTTTTTAATAGGGTTATTTGATTCTCTGGTGTCTAGCTTTGTGAGTTCTTTGTATACCTTGGATATTAGGCCTCTATTTGATGTGGAGTTTGTAAAGATCTTTTCCCATTCTGTTGGTTGCTGTTTTGTTTTCTTGACAATGTCCTTAGCCTTACAAAAACTTTGCAATCTCATTAAGTCCCATTTGTTAATCATTGACCTTAGAGCTTGAGCCACTGGTGTTTTGTTCAGGAAATTTTCTCCAGTGCCTATGTGTTCTAAGGGTTTCCCTACTTTCTCATCTAATAGTTGCAGTGTATCTGGTTTAATGTGGAGATCTTTGATCCACTTACACTTGAGCTTTGTACAAGGAGATAAGAAAGGGTCTATTTTCATTCTTTTGCATGCTGAGTGCCAGTTGGACCAGCACCATTTGTTGGATAGGCAGTCCTTTTTCCATTGAATGTACATGGCTCCTTTGTCATAAATCAGTTGACCATATACATGAGGACTCATTTCTGGATCTTGTATTCTATTCCATTGATCCACAGGCCTATATCTGTACCAGTACCATGCAGTTTTTTGCACAATTGCCTTGTAATATAGCTTGAGGTCAGGGATAGTGATTCCCACAGATGTTTTCTTGTTGTTGAGGATGGATTTCGCTATTCTAGGTCTTTTGTTATTCCATATAAAATTGCACATTGATCTTTCCAATTCCATGAAGAACTGGGTTGGAATTTTGATGGGGATTGCATTGAATCTGTAGATTGCTTTTGGTAGGATGGCCATTTTTAAAATGTTGATCTTTCCAATCCATGAGCATGGGAGATCTTTCCATTTTCTGAGATCCTCCTCAATTAGAGTCACACCAAGGTATTTCATAGTTTTTGTGATGATTTTGGGTACGTTTTCCCTAATTTCTTTCTCCACATGTTTGTCCTTTGAGTATAGGAAGACTACTGATTTGTTTGAGTTAATTTTGTATACAGCCACTTTGCTGAACTTGTTTATCAGCTGTAGGAGTTCTCTGGTGGAATTTTTGGGGTCACTTAAGTACACTATCATGTCATCGGCAAAGAGTGATGTTTTCATCTCTTCCTTTCCGATTTGTATCCCCTTGATCTTCTTTTGCTGTCTAATTGCTCCAGCCAGGACTTCCAGTACTATGTTGAATAGGTATGGGGAGAGTAGGCAGCCTTGTCGAGTCCCTGGTTTTAGTTGGATTGCTTCAAGTTTCCCACCATTAAGTTTGATGTTAGCTGTTGGTTTGCTGTATATTGCTTTTATTATGTTTAACTATGGACCTTGGATTCCTGTTCTTTCCGGGACTTTTAACATGAAGGGGTGTTAAATTTTGTCAAATGCTTTCTCAGCATCTAGTGAGATGCCCATGTGATTTTGTTCTTTGAGTTTGTTTATATGTTGAATTACATTGATGGATTTCCTTATATTAAACCATTCCTGCATCCCAGGGATGAAGCCTACTTGGTCATGATGAATGATCATTTTGATGTGTTCTTGGATTCGGTTTGCAAGGATTTTGTTGAGTATTTTTGCATCAATGTTCATAAGTGAGATTGGTCTGAAGTTCTCTTTCCTTGTAGGGTCTTTGTGTGGTTTAGGTACGAGGGTTATTGTAGCCTCAAAAAATGATTTAGGTAGTATTCCATCTGATTCTATCTTTTGTAATAATTTGTAGAGTATTGGTGTTATATCCCCAATAAATGTCTGATAAAATTCTGAACTGAACCCGTCTGGACCTGGGCTTTTTTTGGTTGGGAGGCTTTTGATGACTTCTTCTATTTCTTTAGGTGTTATAGGGTTATTTAGATGGTTTACTTGGTCCTGGTTTAACTTTGGGATCTTGTATCTGTCTAGGAATTCATCCATTTCCTCCAGATTTTCCAATTTTGTGGAGTATTAAGTTTTTGTAGTAGGATCTGATGATTTTTTGAATTTCCTCAGTTTCAGTTGTTATATCTTTACTTTTCTTTCTGATTTTGTTAATTTGTATACTCTCTCTTTGCCTTCTAGTTAGTCTGGCTAGGGGTTTATCAATATTGTTGATTTTCTCAAAGAACCAACTCTTGGTTCTGTTGATTTTTTTCAATGGTTCTTTTTGTTTTTATTTGGTCTATTTCTGCCCTAATTTTGATTATTTCTTGCCGTCTACTCTTCTTGGGTATATCTGCTTCCTTGTGTTATAGGGCTTTTAGCTGTGCTGTCAGTTTGCTGATGTAAGCTCTCTCCAGTTTCTTTTTAAAAGCACTTAGGGCTATGAGTTTTCCTCTCAGTACTGCTTTCATTGCATCCCAGAGGTTAGGGTATGTTGTGTTTTCGTTTTCGTTGAATTCTAGAAAATCCTTAATTACATTCTTTATTTCTTCTTTGACCCTGCTATAGTTTAACAGAGCGTTGTTTAGTTTCCATGTGTATGTGGGCTTTTTGTTGTCTTTGTTGTTGTTAAAGACCAGCCGTAGACCATGGTGATCTGAGAGGATGCATGGGAGTATTTCAAATCTTCTTATATCGATTGAGGCTCATTCTGTGTCCAATTATGTGGTCAATTTTCGAGAAGGTGCCATGCGGTGCTGAGAAGAAGGTGTATTCTTTTTCTTTAGGATAACATGTTCTGTATATATCTATTAATTCTAGTTGGATCAAATCTCTGCTAGTTTTGCAGTGTCCTTGTTCAGTTTCTGTTTCCATGATCTGTCCAATGGTGAGAGTGGGGTATTAAAGTCTCCCACTATTATTGTGTGGGGTGAAATGTATTTTTTGAGCTTTAGTAGGGTTTCTTTTATGAATGTGGGTGCTTTTTTATTTGGAGCATATATGTTAAGGAGAGTTCCTCCTGACAGATTTCTCCGGTAATGAGTAAAAAGTGACCTTCCTTATCTTTTTTGATAACTTTTAGTTGGAAATTTACTTTATTCGATATTAGAATAGCCACTTTAGCTTGCTTCTTGGGGCTGTTTTTTTGGAAGTTTTTTTCTCACCCTTTTACTCTGAGATAGTGTCTGTCTTTGTCTCTGAGATGAGTTTCCTGTATGCAGCAAAAGGCTGGATTTTGTTTATGTATCCATTCTGATAGCCTATGTCTCTTTACTCGGGAGTTGAGTCTATTTATGTTAATAGATATCAAGGAATAGTTGTTTCTGTTTTCTGCCATTAGTGCTTTTGTGGGTTGAGTTGTGTCTGTGTCCTTTTCTTCTTTTAGTTTTCTTGTTTAGGAGTTTTCTTGTTATTACTAGGCTGTATTTTTTTTCATTGTATTGGGTTTTCCACCTATAATTTGTTGTAGTGCTGGGTTTCTGGTCAGATATTGTGTAAATTTTGATTTGTCTTGAAATATCTTCATCTCTCCATCTATGGTTATTGATAGTTTTCTGAGTATAGCAGCTTGTGCTGGCACTTGTGCTCTCTTAGGTTGTGCATGATGTCTGTCCAGGCTCTTCTAGCTTTCATAGTCTCTGTTGAGAAATCGGGTGTGATTCTGATTGGCCTGCCTTTATATGTTACCTGACCTTTTTTTCTTACTGCTTTTAGTATTCTTTCTTTGCTTTGGGCACTTGCTGTTTTGACTATTATGTGTCGGGAGGTATTTCTTTTCTGGTCCAACCTATTTGGAGTTCTGAAGGCTTCTTTTATGCTTGTGGTCATCTCATTCTTGAGGGTAGGGAAGTTTTCTTCTACGATTTTGTTGAAGATATTTACTGTGCCTCTTAGTTGATACTCTTCTCCCTCTTCTATTCCTATTATCCTTAGGTTCGGTCTTCTCATTGTGTCCTGAATTTCCTGGACATTTTGGGTTACGAGCTTTTTGTTTTTTGCATCTTCTCTGGCTTTTTTTGTCTATGTTTACAATGTTGTCTTCTGC
This sequence comes from Micromys minutus, assembly GCF_963924665.1. NCBI lineage: Eukaryota > Metazoa > Chordata > Mammalia > Rodentia > Muridae > Micromys > Micromys minutus. The sequence goes on from NC_137977.1 coordinate 73,821,073, forward strand.
CCCCGAGATTCTCTCTTCCATCTCTTGTAATCTATTGGAAATGCTTGCTTCTGTGACTCCTCATTTCTTTTTTAGGTGTTCTACCTCTAGGGTTATCTCGTTTAATGTTTTCTTTATTGTGTCAATTTCCGTTTTAAATTCCCTCTTCCATTCCTTCATCTCTTTGATTCTGTTTTCCTCTAGTTCTTTGAGTTCTTTGAGTGTTTTTCTTGTTTCCTCTTTAAAAGCTTCTGAATCTTTTTGCTTTTCCTCCCGTTCTTGTTTAAGTATCTCTGTCAGCATCTTGAGGTCTGATTTCAGGTCTGCGTCTTTTTTTCTGGAGTTTTTGGCATTCCAGTGTTTGCTGTTATGGGAGAGCTGGGTTCTGGTTTTGCCAGGTTGTCTTGTTTTCCTTGGGATATACTCTTTCCCTTTCCTCTTGCCATTTTGCTGTCAATGATATGTTCTTGCCTTTCCCTTGTATCTGGTCTGTGTCCCTTGATCTCCACTGGTCCAAGTGGCAGATGGGCAAGGCTCTGTTCTGCTCCCAGAAGTCTCAGCCGGGTGAAAACAGAAGTTCCAAAGTTCTGTTCCTGGTTTCTGGATCAGGTGTGGCAGGGCGGGGGGGGGTGCACTTTCCGTGTGCACTCCACAGAGATCTCTCTGCTCCCTGGCTGCCTAGATCTCCAACTCACCAGTTTTTCAACCTTTACGAGCTGCCGGTCCTCATTTTTGTTTTTATAGTGGATTACATTAATGGATTTTTGTATATTGAATCAACCTGATGGTTTTTTGAATTTTCTCCATTTCTGTTGTTATGTCTCCCTTGTCATTTCTGATTTTGTTAATTTAGATACTGCCTCTGAGCCCTTTAGTTAGTCTGGCTAAGGGTTTATCGATTCTAGTGATTTTCTCAAAGAACCAGCTTTTGGTTTTGTTGATTCTTTGTATTCTCCTTGTTTGTATTTGGTTGATTTGGCTCTGAGTTTGACTATTTCCTGCCTTCTACTCCTCTTGGGTGAGTTTGCTTCTTTTTGTTCTAGAGCTCTCAGGTGTACTGTTAAGTTGCTATTGTAAGATCTCTCCAGGTTTTTTGTTGTTGTTGTTGTTGTTTGTTTGTTTGTTTTTTAACCAGAGCACTTAGTGGTATGAATTTTCCTCTTAGCATTGATTTCATTGTGTCCCATAAACTTATGTGTGTGTTTCTTCACTTTGAGTCTAGAAAGTCTTTAAATTCTTTTTCTATTTCTTCCCTGACTAAGTTATCACTGAGTAGAGATTTATTTTTGGCTTCCACAAGTATGTGGGCTTTGTTGTTTTTGTTGTTATTGAAGTCTAGCTTTAGTCTGTGGTGATCTGATAAGATACATGGGATTATTTCAATCTTCTCTTATCATTGAGGGTTGTTTTTTGACCAGTTGCATCGTCAGTTTTTTGAGAAGGTACTGAGAAGAAGGTGTATTCTTCTGTTCTAGGGTGAAATGTCCTGTATATATCTGATAAATCCATCTGGTTCATAACCTCTGTTAGTTTCACTGTGTCTGTTTAGTTTCTGTTTCAATGATCTGTCCAATGGTGAGAATGTAGTATTGAAGTCTCCTACTATAATTGTGTGACGTTCAGTGTGTGTTTTGAACTTTAGTAAAGTTTCTTTTATGAATATAGTTGCCCTTGCATTTGGGGGATAGATGTTCAAAATTGAGACTTTCTCTTGGTGGATTCTCCCTTTGATGAATATGAAGTGTCCTTCCTCATCACACTTGATAACTTTTGGTTGACAGTCTATTTTATTGGATATTAGGATGGCAACTCCAGCTTGTTTCATGGGACCATTTGCTTGGAAGACCTTTTTCCATCCTCTGAGTGTCTGTCTTTGTTATTTTTGATATGTTTCTTGTATGCAGCAAAATGCTGGATCTTGTTTTCATATCTAGTCTGTTAGCTTATATCTTTTTATAGGTGTGTTGAGTTCATTAATATTGAGAGATATTAAAGACAGATGACTCTTGGTTCCTGTTATATTTGCTTTTTAGGTGGCTTTATATGCTTGTGGTTCTCTCCTTTTGACTTTGTTGTGAGATGATTAATATCTTGTCTTTTGATATAGATACCTTCCTTGTGTTGGAGTTTTCCTTCTGGGATCCTCTGTAGGGCTGGATTGGTAGATACTGTGTGAATTTGGTTTTGTCATGGAATATTTTGATTCCTCCATCTATGTTGATTCAGAATTTTGCTGGGTATAGTAGCCTGGGCTGGCATTTGTGTTCTCTTAGAGTCTGCATGACCTCTGACCAGGCTCTTCTGGCTTTTGTGGTCTTTGTTGAGAAGTCTGGTGTAATTCTGATAGGTCTACCTTTGTATGTTACTTATCCTTTTTTTTTTTTTTTTTTTTTTTTTTTTTTTTTCAGCTTTTAGTATTCTTTCTTTGTTCAGTGGGTTTAGTGTTTTGATTATTATGTGACATTCTGTCCTGAATTTCCTGGATTTTGTGGTTTAGAAGTTTTTTTATGATTTGAATTTTCTTTGACAGTTCTGTCAGTCTCTTCTACAGTATCCCCTGCACCTGAGATTCTCTCTTCTATCTCTTGTATTCTGTTGGTAATACTTACATCTGTAATTCCTGACCTCTTTCTTAGGCTTTCAGTTTCCAGGTTTGCCTCCATTTGTGATTTTTTTATTGTTTCTACTTCCTCTTTTAGGTCTTGGACCACTTTGTGCAATTCCTTCACCTGTTTTTGTTTTACTGTATTTCTTTAAGGGATTTATTCGTTTTCTCTTCAAGGGCTTCTACCTGTTTAACCTGTGTTTTCCTGTATTTCTTTCCGTGAGTTATTTATATCATCCTTAAAGGACTCTATTGTCTTCATGAGATAGAATTTTAGGTCAGCTTCCTGATTTTCAGGTATGTTGGTGTACTCAGGGCTTGCTGTGGTTGGAAAACTGGAGTTCTGATGATGCCCATGTATATTGGCTTCTATCGAATATAGTCTTGTGCTTGCTTCTCGCCATCTGGTTTGCTGGTCTGGGTGACTCTGTCTAGAGTCTTCAAGCTCTTTTGTCCCTGAGTTGCTTCAGGTCTCCTGGTAAGCCTGTGGCTCTTGCTATAACATATCTCCTGTGGGACCTTCTAACTGGAGGTCTTCAGAGGGTAGGGAAGCTGCTGATCTGTTGCCCTGGCTACAGTAGATCTCCTAGGAGATCTTCAGACTGTTGGGTCTTCAGAGGAACAGTCAAGCTATTGTCCTGTGTGAAGCTGTTCTCCAGGGTGTTCCTATGAACTGTGGTTTCTGTTTCCCTGTGAACAGCAAAACTCCCTGGGAGGTCTTCAGACTGTGGTATCAGTTGCCCAGTTGCACTGTATACAAAGGAACTCCTGGGATGCCTTCAAGCTATGGTGTCCTGAATGCAATGGATCTCCTGGGATGTCTCTGGCTTTGCTGTCAGATGCCCTGAGTGCAGCATATCTGGGATGCCTCAGTATGTAGTATCAGATGCTTTGAGCACAGTGAATCTTCTGGAATGTCTCAGGCAATGGTGTCTTCTGGGAAGCAGACTTGGTAGCAGTCTGTCCCAGCAAAAAGGCCGATTTATTGTTTATAGAAGTTATAAGGTTGATCTTGTATAAACCTGAGAGAAAAGATACTCTGTATAATTTTATAAAAAGGATACCCTGTAATAGAAATACAGTTTTTGCAGTATATATGATAGGAACTTTGATTGGACAATTTTTTTAATTTTCCACAGTGAGTAGAATGATTAATTTTTTAAAAAGTTTGTTTTGCAACATTACCCAGCAGTTTTGTTTCAATAACATAATCTGAGACGATAATATCTAACAGTTAACATTTAATACATAGTTTAATTAGTTGTGAAATAGAAGAAGATCTAAGCTCAAATTATAGTCACAAGATCATAGTCAGCTTAAGTTGTTAGGTTTGAAGGCTATGATAAATTTTGGTTTTTTGGTTTTGGGGTTGTTTTGTTTTTTGTTTTGTTTTGTTTGTCTGTTTTTGTTTTGTTTTGTCTCTGACAAATATGTTAGGGAAACATTTTAAAGGAGGTAAGTTTATTTGGCTCCAGTTTATAGGTCTCAGCAGACAATGTTGGTGGGTTCCATTGGTTTCGACTTAAATGAGGCAGAGCATCATGGCAGCTGGAATGTATGGCTGATACCCCTCACCTTAGGTGACTAAGAAGTAAATGTAGAGGAAAAGAAAAGGAAGCAAGATAAACCATCAAGTATATGTTGCCAGTCACATCTAGCAAAGCTTAACTGTTGAAGATTCCCTGCTTACAAAGATCCTGTCACCAGCTGGGGACCAAGACTTCCACTCATGAGCCTGTCCAGACCACTTCATATTCAGGCCACAACAATAGGGTTTTCTGTGCTAGGATATGATCCTCTTTGATAAATGTTTAAGTATATATATATATATATATATATCCTCTTGTTGGGTAGAGTGACAGTAGACTAGAGATTTCACACTAGTGTTTATCAACATGTGTATGCTTACTCAACATATAAAATGTATTATTCTGAATGTTTAGCTTGAATTTTCTCATGTAATTGTGTAGATTATCCTGAAGCTGTTTGTATTTTAATATTAATTCCTCTTCCCCAAGAAGGGCTGCCTAGTCACATACTCATGAGGTGACTTCATCTGAACCTTTCCATTTTAATTAGAAAAATAAAGGAGAGACAGTGACTGAGGGGAAGGGAGGTAGAAAGAGAGGATGGGGAGGAGAGGGCAGAGGATGGAGAGGGATGGAGAGGAGGTCCAAGATGAACCTCCAGAAAGACCAGCTAGATCATGGTGGGCTTAATTGGCATTAACAGCTATAAGCATTAAGGATTTTATAGGTCCAATATCTCATATAGAAGGGCAGTTGTATCTTTGTCTATTTGATATAATCTTGCTGTGTTGAGGGTTTGTGGATTGAGAATTGAATATATAAACCTGTATGAAAAGCTATCAGGCTATAGAGTTTTGTTTGTATGGGTTTGGGGATGAACAAACACCCTGGGACAGAGGCAGAAAACAGGCAGTGGAAAACCGCCAAGGGAAGAGAATCGCTCAAAGTTAGGCCGTGGGGGTGGCTCGGACCAGGTGACAGAGGTGTGCACAACTCCATACTAAAATCGGACCCACAGAGTGAGGTTTGGGGTCGATAAAGAGATAAGCTAAGCCATTTTTATTATTTAATATTTACTGCAACATAATTGTGTAACAAGTTAGGAATTATTGGTTTCCATATTTTATAAGAAAAATTTTACATGTAAGAAGCTAAATTTCTGTACTAACATCTTTCGATGTTCAGAGAAAGTACCAGATTCAAACAGTATGGGTCTAAAGACAATTCTTCATCTGGGTTTCTGAATACCATCTAAGGTAGGGTTAAATGTTATTAATATTCTATATAGTACTATTCAGAAATTTACACTTTGCATAGCACAAATTTTATTTTTATATTTAATCACTGTTACTCAGGTGTTAATTTTTGGAATATTTTCATACAGTTTTGGCTAATGTTAAATTTTATGCAAACTTTGAAAGGTTTTTATAGACCACAGTGGTAAAGATACTAAAAATCTCTTTTCTTCTCTAACAGTAGTTTCTAAAATATAAATTAGCAGTAAGATATTTGTTATTGCTGTGCTTAATATGAATTTTCATTTCTTTCTCTTTTTTTTTTTTTAAGTGAATTGACAGTCCCAACCATAGTTGTACTGAATACTTCAAACCAACAGTACTTTTTGCTAGATAGACATATTAAGGATGCCAGTGACATGGTCCAGTTCATTAACAGCATTTTGGATGGTACAGTACCAGTAAGTAATTCAGATCTATTTCCTAGTGATAAAGGGGAGGAGGCAGAGGAGAAACTACCTTTGATCCTGAAAAGAAAAGGTTTTTGTTGCCTGGGGGGGGGGGGGGTAGGGAGGAGGGAATGGCTTCAGCCCGAAGCCTGCTGCTTTCTCCAGTCTCCATCAGCCTATTACAAAGTTTTTGCATGGCAGAGGTTTAAAGTGTTATTTGAGACACCTTTGCTTGTCACAGTAATGGGAAAAGTGTTTTTAGCCTCTAGTGTTGGACTAGAGATATTAAAAAATTTCTGGTGTGGAATAATACTTTTTAGAGAATTTACCTGGCATTAAATACCCTTTGGGGTCAGCTGAATTAAGGACAACTGAAATAAATTACCAGAAATTCCTTTCTGTTTTCTAATAAAAGCTGTGAACAATCAGTTTTTTTTTTTTTTTTAAACCATCAAGAAATGTATTGAGAATCAGAGGTCCAGCAAAGAGTTCTAAAATAATCATGTGAAAGAAATGGCATAAAGACTTATCTTAATTTTCTTATTGTAGTATTTCTCAAACTAGGCTCCAGTTCATATTAATGGTCATAAAAACCTGCTCAGGTGTGACCGGTACACATCTTAATTAAGTGAAAAAAATCCAGAAAGATCTTGGTTGCTTCAATGATAATTTAATTACTGTTTTCTTACATTATTGTTTTAAGTTTTATATAAACTTTGAAAAGTGAGCATTGCATACCTATCATGGTTTAAAGTCAGTAAATTTGGGAAACTCTCTCAGTTACATACTAAGTAGCAATATAGTATTGCTAGAAATGGTATTTTGATTAAAAAAATTCAGTTGTAGACATGAGAGCCCTTTTATTTGTGAGTAAAACCTGATCAGACTTTTATAACAGAGATTACATTGGTCCTATAGTTTGGCAATTCAAAGAGTAGGCCAAACTTCTGGGATAGCTAGATGCCAGAGTTTGGTATCTCCAAGAGCTATTCTCTGCTTCTCAGCACTCCCTGTTGAGCTCTCTCTGCCCAATGAGGATGTTCCTAAGTAGTAGAAAATTTTCTGCCTCAATGTGGCTAAGCAACCCAGAGAAACTCAGTTTGTCCAAGCATGGAGAGGGTGGGCCAGCTTCAACAAGCCACAAGGATCATGAGTAAAGGTAGAATGAATTGTTTAGAGCATGTTAACGTGATAAAATAGGAATATAGGACAAAAGAGGGTGTAAATATTTAACATGAATTTGGGGGGTTACGTGTTAATTTTTACCTCCAGTTACATGATTATGTAACATAAAAATGAACTACTAATATGTGTATAACATGTTTTATTCCTATTAAACTGAAGGCCCAAGGAGGTGATAGCATTTTTCAGAGATTGAAAAGAATAGTATTTGATGCCAAATCTACAATTGTGGTAAGTTCTGACAGTTAATTTAGTATCTTCAATAGCTAAAAAATTTGGAATTCTTAATCTACTCTCTCTTTGCACTTGCTTTCTTTCTTTTGTACTTTATTTCTTTAAATGACTGGCTTAAGTTATAGAATTAAAATGTGACCGTAACTGTCTAACAGCACCTTCCTTCATTTGTTTATCGCAGCTGTCTTGCTAGTTGTTCCATGCTGCTTTTCATTTGTTTAGGCCAAGGCCACCATGAAAATGTAGCTAGCCTTCTTTATTGATAAGGAGTAAATTTGAGTAATCTGAATAAACCCATACAAAGCATCCCTCTGTTTATCAATCACATTTGTTTTCCTGTTTCCACCCAAATGGATTAGCCACTTGGTATTTTGTCTATCAGCTGCTCTCATTTTCACCCAAGTCCACACCTCCTCTCAACAGTCTTCAGTACGTTCTTCATACCACTACACAGTATCACAATAGCCATCAGTTCTAATCACTTTTTTCTTTTTTTCCTGTGATACTAAAGATCCCATCATCTGAGTACTTTCCTTTCTAGCTTTTAAATATTGTTGAGGCTTTTTGGGGTTAGGGCTAGTTGTCATAAATTGTTGAGTTCTGCTTCTTTCTCACTCATCTTTAAATTTCCACCTCTTATTCTGTAAATCAATTCAAAATGGTATTTTTGTTTTCTGGATTCATCCAGAATAACAAACCCAACCCATGTTATATATCTTATGGTAAAACTGATTCAGGAAAATTATTTTTCTGAGAACATAACATAAAATGAACTAGTAAATTAATGTTGCTTTGATAACAACAATCTGACTCATGTTAAAATGTCATGTGAAGAGAATATGTATAGGGCTATAGTAAATTGCTCTTTTGAGAGCTGGTACCTTTTTACAGAGGACCCAAGTTCATTTCCCAGCACACAACCTTCTATAACTCCACCTATAAGAGATCTGATACCTCTGGCCTCTAAACACCTATGTATACAAACATATGCACACACACACACACACACACACACAAATAAATAAATAAATAAATAAATAAATAAAGCTTTAAAAAACATAAGAACATGTATATATAACTATTGAAAAGAACCCACAAGCAATTTCCTAGATTTCAACATATTAATAGTAATTATATAAAAGATATGTATGAGTAATGTGAAAACAAGAAGGATCTTTATAGAGTACTCAGACTATTTGGTTACTTTTCCTGTTGCCCATCACCAGTTCTGCACACATGTGCGCATGAGTATAGTTTTTATTTAGTCTTTAATATGGTAGAGATTGCTCAGGTATTGACATTAATTCATTGAAAATGACCTCAATAGCAGTGAGGGGAATCTGTTGTGGCTTTAAATTTACATCATGTGTTTTATGTCAGAATTCAAATTGCAACTGTATTCTCTCCCCACAGTCTATATTCAAGAGCTCTCCACTTATGGGCTGCTTTCTTTTTGGGCTGCCCCTGGGTGTCATCAGTATCATGTGCTATGGAATCTACACAGCTGACACAGATGGAGGCTATATAGAAGAACGATATGAAGTGTCCAAAAGTGAAGTGGAAAACCAAGAACAGATAGAAGAGAGCAAAGAGCATGAGTCCAGCAGTGGAGGGTCTCTAGTGCCTACTGTACAAGAGCCCAAAGATGTATTAGAAAAGAAGAAAGATTGAGACTTCACAGATAAAAAAATATTTGATAGAATTTCAAGTTACTAAAGAGTATTTATTGAATTTAGAGATTTAATCATGATCTATTTACAGAAGAGAACATATTCTTTGTATTTTGCTAATAACAACTGCATGAATTAAAATAATCCTTCTATAAGTAGGAAGATGTTTGGAACAAAGTGATGAACTATTTGTCCAAAATAAAGCCAGATCATTGTATCAGTTACCTTACAGATGCCCATTCTGTGCACACTTCTCTGTGTGTATGTTCTATGACAAAGTTAAGAAACTTGGACAGAATATTAAATTGACCATTAATGTGAAGATGTGTTTTTTTCAAAGAGAAAGAGTACTTTAACCTACTATATCAATTCTCCTATATTTTGGATAAAATTTATATAAACAAATAAAGTATTTAAAATTTAGACATTTTAAGAGAAACTGTTAACTTTTTCCGAGTATCAAATTTAAGGTTCTAAGTTTAAAACTAGTGCTTTTATATATAGCATAGTGATTTTATTTTACTAGTTTTTAAAGGAGAAATGTTACTTTTTTTACTTATACTCTGTTGCATTATTATTATATTGGCATTTGATCCCAAGAAGTGGGGGAAGAATCTTGTAAATTCACCTTTTAAAATGACCAGGATATTTGGAGAGTGTTGGCTTCAGCCTTTTCCTATACTGTTTAGTAGAATGCACTGTCTACCAGTGGAGAAAGGAGTGACTCTCTTAATATATCTTGATTTTAGCCAAAGCAGCCTAGTATTTTATTTTATAGCTTGACATTACTTCTATTATTCTATTAATTTAGAATGTTTTAGGAGTAATAGAAATCATGTTTTTCTGATATGTAAACTAATAATTTAAAATTTATTGCCACACCTCTACTGTGGGAGGCCATAACAAGTTGGTGATATAATCAACATGTTAAATTCAGATGTCATGAACAAAGGGAGAGGTCCTAGTTCCCTTCTCTAGTCTCTTAGCTTTGCCTCTATGACAGTTACAACCTCTTATCTTTCTTCAAAATGCAGTCATATCTAAGATTGGGTATGTTGTGATAATATGTTTACTGCAGATTGGTTTGTTAATTTTGAGGCCTTCATTTTAGCTAATTTCAGAATTTTTATTGGATAAGATCTAGGTCCTGTTTTTTGAGTATTTTAGAGTTTGTTGAAAGGATCCGCTGAGCATTTACAAACCTGGTTTGTAGCTCTAACCCTGAAGTTACTTGGGGCTTCTGCTTTGGTTGCCAAGGGAGCTTCTGGTTTCTGATATAATACTAATCAATATTGTATCATATTAATGAATTAAAACATGTGTATCTATAGAGCAAGGGAATTGCTTATAGTCTGTGTCCAAGTGTTTGTTTTTTTTTCCCCCCATATTTAAAAGCAACCATAGTCATGGGGAATGTTCAGAAAATAAAAGAATATTCTGGAACGGAAACTGGAGATAAGCACTTTTAAAAGTTACTGTAACAAACTCCTTCATAGAATAAAGATGACTCTTTGGGAAGGTTCATTGTAGTGGTCCCAATTGTCAAGCCTTTTTGTAGGAGAAAAGACCTGAAGTCCATATGGATGCCTCATTAATGATAATGTAAGGAGAGAGACATGAATAGGAAGTACCACTATTACATTTTATTGTTTATCACTATCAAACGTTAAATGTATTTTGTCTTGTCAATCATCTCTTGTAAATAAGTTCTCAGTAGGAAAAAAACAGTAAAGCACAGCTTTGCATTAATAAACATATGCACAGAGGTAATTCATTGTATTCTACAATAGTTTTCTCTTTGAATGAGTGTTTGGGTCTCTGTTGTGAAACAACTTTTTATTGATCCTCTTATTCTATTTGTACTTTTTAAATGTGCATTAGGGAAAATGTGTAAGTGGTTTGTAAGTAAATAGTTTTCTTTTTGTATTAAACTTTTAATTTTTACATGTTTGTTCTTAAAAATATTTATTTGCATTGTCAGATTGCTCATGTTAAAAAAAAACTTAAAATTTGTTCTCATGTACATTTTTTTCAGTGTGTTATCAGAGTACTATTTGCTTATCAAGAGAACATACTTTAAATTCAAGGCAGCTCTATTCATAATCTAAGGGAAAGATTGATCCTCTAATTCCCTTGGTTAGATATCAACAATAGAATCTTTTCAGGACATTGGGATTCTACCTTTTATTTCATGTGTCAAGTTCTGATTTCTGAAATTCAAAATCATAGTTTATTGGTGCTCAAACAACATTTAAGAGTATTTCAGAGAATGTGTATGCTTAGTCCATCATCCTCAGCACCTCTGTCCTGAAATCTTTGTTTTGTTTATCAATATTTTTATAGTTTCTTTTGTTTGAAACTTCTTTGACATTTATTAGATCTAGAGGTTTTTACTCAAAGGATTTCTAAAACCTGGCTTAAAAATAATGTAAAAGATGCCAAATGAATAAAGGTGATGGGAAGGTCTCTTGAAGAACTGAAGCAATCATGTATGTTGTTTCTGTTTACTCAATTTTATTGCCCATGATGTTTATAAGGTTTTGACTTGGTAGATAGCTCTAAATTTTAAGTAAAAAAATAATTTCTAGCGTTTCAGGACACAGAGGCAGGCGGATCTCTGTGAGTTCAAGGCCAGCTTGAAACATAGAGTAAGTTGCAGGACAGCTAGGACTACAGAGAAACCCTTTCTTGAAGAAAAAATACATAACATTTTTCATCAGTGTTTCATGATGAAATGAACAGAGGGGAAAAAATCACTCAGCTTTTCTTATGCAGGCATTATTAAACAAGTGTGAGATATTAAGACTTAAATGACAGGACTGAGTTTGCAATTTTATTTTTACAAATATATATTTTTCTGAATGTCTTAAGTCCCAAGACTGAGAATAATAATACATTTTCTAGTTTTGACTAAGCTATAAAAGGTTTTGAAAGTCTTTATTACTACTAACTTGTTTAATTGTGATATTCTGCCTTATGACACTAATTGGAAACTTTTGTTTTTCTAAAATAAAGTAATTAAAGACATCACTGCATAATTGCTACCTTAAATATGTTTTTCAGAAGTTTACCACATGACTAACCTCTAAACAAAAACAGAAGCTACAACTAATATTCCACCCAGTACTTTCCTTTTATTAAGACATAGTTTATTTATAATTACAGAAACAGCTTTAGATTTTAAACAGGCTTGGAAGTGAATTGTAGCTTAATTTCTTATACCTAAAACCCCAACATCACTTGGTCTAGTTTTAATTTTATAAAACCTAATATGTTTTTTAAATATTTTTAGAAAGGATACCTCAACTTTTCTACAAAATTAAAATGTGGATTTGAATTTTGCATTAATAAATTATGATCCTGGACACTACTCTCCTGACCTCTCACTTTCATTATCAATGAACAGGGAATTTAAAGCCTTTAGACTGGGGTAGAAGGCACTGTTTACATTTGATTCTTAATTATTTTGACATTAAAGAGTATATGTTATGAAAACATAAGTTTTATGCAAGTCTTAATCTTTAAATTTCTTACATCAAAAAGATGTGTTTTCATGAGATGATGGGAACAAGAATAACAAGTGAGCCAAACCAAGAGGCCAAGAGAGTAAATGTTATATGAAAAACCAGGTAACCAAAATGTTTATTACAGTGCAGCTGGGAGGACAGCCCAACCCCCTGGGCTAGAGGGCAGGATATGCTAGCCATACTCTATTTTATTCTTAGTACATCAGGGCCTTAGGGAAAAGCAAGCTCCCAAGATGCAGGCTTCAGGCTGTTTCTGGTTCTGCCAAGCATGTTCCTGGGTTTGAGAAAAAGCTGTCGTTCATGATATATGAAAGACTCAGAGAAAGCCCTGCTAGATTACACCAGACCTCAACAGATTTTTTTTTCCTTTTCAAAGACTTGTCACCCAGTGTAGTCTTGCCCATGTGGCAGAACTATGGTTTTCTCAAGAAGAAAATTAGACCTTTATGGCACACCAGGCCTTAATGCTGGTTGTGATCATGTAAGGCCCCCACTGAGCAGCTTGTTAGAGGCCTTTTCTTTAATATGAGGATTTGTTTGGTGGCTGGTTGTAAATAAGGGACATCTCATTTGTCATGGTTTAGAGCCAAATTTTTGGACAGTCCTGTATCCTAGCATCCTGTTCTCTAATAGGTCTGGTTAGCATATCTGTGGGATGGTTTAGAGGCAGTTCTCCCTCAGCTCTTGGTGTACCTTATTATCTCCTGAGCATTGGTAAATGCCTTACATCATCTATTATACTCTTCTGCATCGCAGCTTAATATTGGAATGCTACCCAACACATGGACTGCCTTTTACAACCTTCACAAACTAACTCCAAATGGATCTTAAACCTAACTGTCAAATGCTAAGGTTAGAACTTGTAGACAACACTAGAGAAACTAGGGCTCTCAAAGTTTAATATCCTGGGCCCAAATGCAGCCCCCGTAAATGAAGTTCAGAGGCCACTGCAGTTTCCAGAGAATGATTAGAACCACAAGAAACCTTACAGGTGGTCAGAGCTTGCCACAGGTTCCCACCCAGCCCCAGGGAGGACTCAACGCATCCGCTCGTCATACTCAGCCATCTCCTCTTTCCGAATGTGGACAGTGAACCTGTGCTAACCACTTCCTGGTATCAGAGCTTTCGTGAACTCCCCTCATATCACCCACCATCAGCGTTCAGGGTATCTCTCACCATACCATTCAAGCCTGCTCAGTTTTGTGACTGAACCTGCAACATGACACCTGGAAGAACACCCTGCCTAGTCTGCCTGGCAGGTCTGCTTGGAGGCCCTGATGGACCAGTGAGTCTTGATTGACAACTAGCAACTAACTCCCTTGGTTCTGTGAAGGCTCTATGCCCCAGTGTAGGAGGATGCCAGGGAAGTGAGGTGGGTGTGGGTAGGGGAACACCCTCATAGAAGCAGAAGAGGGGGTGTAATAGGGGAAACTGGGAAAGGGGATAACATTTGAAATGTAAATAAATTAAATATCCAATAAAAAAAGAAAAATATATATAAAGGTATATATTTCAAGAATATGTTCACTCTGGATAATCAATCTTATAAAATTTTTACCCTTCTTGTGGGAATTTTTAAACCTTTTTCTAATTTAAAATTTTTAGTTTATATATGTTTTGCATGCAAATATACCAGTACACTATGTTTCAGACAAGCCCACAGTTCAGAAGGTGTTGCAAGTCCTGGAACTGGAGTATGTGCTGTAAACTACCATATAAGTGCTGGGAATTAAACCCTGGTATTAGGGAAGAGCAACCAGTGTACTTAACTGCTGAGCCATCTCTGGATCCTGCAGAAAATTGTTTAAATGGTTGCTTTAGCAGAGTATACGTAATTCTTACCTCCACTTGGGCCAGAATCATGCGCTCAATTCCAACCTACACTAGAATGTGTGACCCAACTGTAGAAATTGTTCAAATTTTATCTTCTTGCATGGCCACAACAGAAAACAGAAAAATAAAACCATAGAGACTTTTCTGACAAAAAAAATAGAATAGAATATTAAATTTAATAGATCTATTAAAACCACAGCAATAGCCTGTTTGCCTGCCGTCCCACCTAGTTCCAGGGAGAATCCATTACTCAAGCTTCCTCTACTCAGCAGCCTACGCCTCCCATTTGTGTACAGTGACACTGCACTCACCATGTCTCAAAGATTGGCTGAGCTCTCCTCACAACACCCAGCAGCCATTGCTTAGAGCACATAACTTCGAACCTTTCGAGCTTGCTCATTTACTAAGCTGAACCAGAAGTACTGCAACCAGAAGATCCCACCTCTGCCTTTGACTAGGATCTCAGGGTCAGCCTGGAGACTGTGACTGGCCAGTGAGTCTTGAGTGACTCCAGTACCTCCCTTAGGGTTGGAGTGTACTGAAGGGACAAAGTTTAGAGGCTCTCAACCCAGGCTTCCAATACAGGGCCAGACCTTTTCCAGAACTGCAAATATTTGCATTTTCCAGCCCCAGGGACAATCTACCACTTCAGCTTCCACTGCTCAACTGCCTGCCCCTCCCTTTTGTGAGCTGTGGCCTTGTGCTCACTAGGTGAAGACTTCAGAGATTGTCTGAGCTCCCCTCACAACACTCTGTAGACTCTTTCCCTTCTTCCTCCTAGAATCAGGGTAGATAGCTCGTATAGCCCATTACTTGCAGTTGAGGCATCAATCTGTCCCACAAGTAGAAGGGTATCCAGAATATTAACAACTAAAAAGGACTTTTAGGAAAAAGAGTTTTGTGTTGTGGCTTCATGGTGAGTTCAGGTAAACCGAAGGTACTTCTCACCTGGTAGGTATGAGACAAGCCTGGGAGAAAACCAGGAAACAGACAAGAAACACTGTGGAGCACATCTTCCTCCATGGGGACCTGCACACATAGCTATATTACTAAAGATTCTCTTGATGAACAGAATTGATGGAATGAATCTCTTTATGTATGCTAAAAGTGGATTTAGTAGAATGGTCACAGTCTGTAGTCCAACTAGTCTCATAGTGGCTACCAAAGGAAAATTGAATCCAGTAGTGGTTCAGTCTGTGTGGTTGGATGTCTCAGTTGGTCTTCACTATATGCTAGCATTTCAAAGAAGTATGCTCTTTAATGCTAGAGGGAGGGAGAGAGGGAGAGAGGGAGGGAGGGAGGGAGAGAGAGAGAGAGAGAGAGAGAGAGAGAGAGAGAGACAGACAGACAGACAGACAGACAGACAGACAGACAGACATATGTAGGCTTCCACCAGAAGCTGTGGCCTAAAGTAAAAGTGAATCTTAACATTTCAAAAAATCCAAATTAAAGAAGGGTTTTCACACACACACACACACACACACACACACACACAAACTATAATTAAGAAAAAATCCCCAAACTCTTTTAGTTTTCGTTAATTCCACATGTAGCCAGTTTGACTACCAGGAATACCCATCACATGACAAGACAGAAGAACTGAGAAAGATTCCCCCTCCCACCCACAACCCTGTGGCAAGCAAGGAGAGAATAGGAGTTATTTCCAAAGCAATAATTTCCTTCAAGAAAGAAAGCATTGGGATTTTACTGAGGGAGTCTAGATAAGTAGGTTTTCCTACTCCTACATGAGCTAAATTAGCCATTGTTGGAATAGTTGGACCTCAGTCTGTGAAATATTCTCATAGATCCACTTTCTGCATATGTAGATTCATCCTATCAGGTCTGTTCATCTAGAGAACCTTTACTAATACAGCTATGTGTGAACGTGTTACTTTCCAATTGAGGAAGATGTGCTGGCTAACAATAGTGCTCTACAGGATTTGTCATCTGCTTCTGGTTTGTCTCCCAGGGTTCTCATACCTACTAGTGAAAACTACCTGCAGTATGCCTAAGCCCAGCATGAAGAGCTCAATCCAAGCCAAATTAGAGTATTTGCAGGTTTATTTGGAGACATTCTCTATCAGGTTTACTGATCCCTAGAAACCACAGGTTCACTAGTTGCAAGGAGGTCAGAGAAGTTGCTATGGGGAAGGAGAAGGGGGGCGGGGCAGGGAGGTGGTGGGGGGAGAAAGAGCTAACAAGACAAGTTGGGATATAAAAATGCAGAGGGGGAAGTGAGTGAGAGAAAAAGCAGAGGGAGGAGAGGAAGGAGAGGGGAAAGGCCCAGCCACTGGGCTAGGAAGCTCAGTGTACACGGTGGGGTATGTCAGACATGCCCTGTAAAAGGTGAGGACTGAGGAATGCTAGGAGAACCTGGAAGCCCAGCTATCTTTGGTAAATGTGTGTTCAGTATGTACCTCAGACTCTTGTCCTAGGCCTGAATCCCAACAGCCACAAAACAAAACTCTAAAATCTCTTAAATCCCTTTTGAATTGTTAATATTCTGGGTATCCTTCTACTTGTGGAACAGATTGATAACTCCACTGCAACTGGAGTAATGGGCTATGAAAGCTGTTAGGAAAAGAATGAAGAGAGTGGGGGCAATATGGCCCATGGAGGTGCAGCGAAGCCTGGGGGGGGCATGTTGGGAATCCCTTCATCCTGAGGAACCAGCTACACGATGGTATAGTACAAAATAGAGTTTATTTAGGTCATGGGAGGAATTGAGAGGCAGAGAGAAGAGAGGAATAGAGGGGTAGAGAGGAGTAGAGAGTAGAGGCTGGCCATGAGCACGTAGAGAGAGAGGGGGAAGGGAAGGGAAAGAGAAGGGGTAAGGGTGTGGGAGGGGAAGAAAGCAAGAAAAAGAGAGCAAGAGTGCAAGAGCAAGAGAGGTGAGAGAACAAGAGAGAGAGGAGGGGGCAAGCAGCCCCTTTTATAGTGTCAGGTCCCTGGGGCAGAGCATACCTGGCAATTGCCAGGTAACTGAGGGGTGGGGTATACCTGGTTGTTGCTAGGTAACTGAGGGGTGGGGTTTACAGAATCTCAACATTAGCTATCTGGGAGCTCAGACCATCTCTGAAGTCTCCACCTAGTGAGCGCAAGGTCACAGCTCACAAAAGGGAGGAGCAGGCAGTTGAGCAGTGGAAGCTGGAGTGGTAGATCCTCCCTGGGGCTGGATTGGGAGATAGATGGGTAAGTTATTAGAGGACAGGCACAAGTGCTGCTGAAATGCAAATCTCTGCAGATCTGGAAAAGGTCTGGCCCTGTATTGGAAGCATGGGTTGAGAACCTCTAAACTTTATCCCTTCAGTACACTCCAACCCTAAAAGAGGTACTGGAGTCACTCAAGACTCGCTGGCCAATCACAGTCTCCAGGAAGACCAGCCAGTCAGAAGAGAAGGCGGGTTCTTCCGGGTGCCATGCTGTAGGTTCAGCTTAGTAACTGAGCAGGCTTGAGTGGTCCGGTGTGACGTTTTCTCTGTCCTGCCGCTGGATGCTGTGTAGCGTACTCAGGCAAGCTCCGAAGTTGCAACATGGTGAGCACAGGGTCACTGCCAACAATGGGGAGGAGAAGGTGCCTGAGCAGAGGGAGCCGGTGTGGTGGGTCGAACCGGCGGCCACTTGTAAGGTCCCATGAGGTCCTAGCTACTCGCTGGACTCGTCGGTAGCCTGTGAATAACTTCACTATAGGAGCTGCATCTGTGCAGAGCATTTGGAAGAGTGACTTGTGTGTAGAAACATCCTGTGCAGGATACCAAACTCGGAGAGCCCTAGTTTCTATAAGTTGTGTTCTTAGCATTAACATTCTATAGCTTCTGTTCTTAACATTAAGGTGTACGATCCATTTGGAGTAAATTTTGTGGAGGTTGTTAACGGCATCACATGTGTTGGATAGCAATCCAATATCAACTGATGATTAAAGGATTTACTAATGCTTTGGGGATAGTAAGTGACACCAAGTAGAATTTAGCTGAGGGAGGACTGCCTCTAAAACACCCCATAGATAAGTAGTATGCTAACCGTGTCCTTAGAGATTAGAATAGTGGGATTCTATTCTTGGTTCTTGTCAAGAATAGACAAAAATGGTTCTTCGTCAGGATTGTACAGAAATATTTTTCCAAACCATAACAAAGGAAACAACCCTGGTTTAAAACCAACCACTAGGCCCATCCCATATCAAAGAGCAGGCTTCTAACTAGCTGCTCAGTGGAGTATTACAGGATCACAGTCAACAGTAAGGCCTGGTGTACCATAAAAGTTCAGTTTTCTTTCTTGAGAAAAGCATAGTTCTGCCACATGAGCAAGATGACATTTGGTGACAACCATTTGAAAAGATAAAAACAACAAAAATCATTGTTGGGTTGAGTGTTGGCCTGATCAAGCAAAGCTTTCTTTCCCTGAGGTACACATGTACAGAGAATGACATAGCTCCTTCTAAAACCCAGAAACATTCTTGGCAAAGCCAGTAACTGCCTGGGCCTAGGCCTTGGGAGCTTCCCCAAGGCCCCAAAGTATAGAGATATGCAGAGCTCCTTCTCTAATTCAGGGAACATGCTTGGAAGAGCTGGTAGAGGTCTGGGACCAGGGCCTTTAGGGAGGGGTTGCTTCAGATTCTGAGAATAAGAATTCCCACTATATGGCACTGTGGTTTTCTATCACAAGGACACTATAGGCTTAGTCAGTAATGTTTTTGAGATACACTGAGTTCCCCTTATGTAGCACTGTTTGATTAGACTCCTCCAGAGTATGTCCCATTATATGATGTATCTTCTGACTTGATAGTTTCTTATGTTTCTGCTGACTTTGTAGATGTATCCCATTTTTTTTCCATTTCCCCACTTAAGTAGTACAAGATGGTATTCTTCTTAAGAAGCTTACTTAGCATAAAAAATAGCTTATGCAAGACCTCCCCACCACAGCTTTTATACTTTCCACCTTCTCCTTTTCCTGTTTTTCATCATCTGGAACCTTCCACTTAGGACACTCACTAACCTGCTGTTTTACAGCACTGGTCTACTTAAGAAATAATTTTGGAAATATCTTTGCTTTGTAAGTTTCCCATCTGTGTAAGTGGTTAGACTTGCAGTCTCCAGTCCATATTTAAATTATTAAAAATGTAACCTAGAACCTGAACCTAAAAGAGACTAAATGGTGACAACATACAAAATCCATCCTAGGCTGGCTCTTCTTTTAGTGTCAGCCAGCTTAGCTGGTCTTTGCTACGCTGTGATTTCTTCTTTACCCCCCACCCTTAACGCCCCCCCCCCAAAAAAAAGAACAGTTTCACCCACTAACACCAGATAAGAGAGAAACACGGATGGGGGAGAACAAGATCCTTGGATCTAATTTCTTTCTTTGTAACGGACCCACTAGCACAAGTCGAACAGTCTCTGATGAGGGAGTAGGATTAAAGATAGGATAGACAGAAAAAAGATGCAAAGCCAAGAGTTAGATTTGGAAGGACTGCTGATTAATATTGCTTCTGCAGTAGCCTGCAGAAGCCAGCAGCAACCAGCAGCCTAAAGTTTGTTTTTCATAACCTTTTTATACCACACAGAACAGTGGAAAGCAAAGTCATAAACTAACAGAAACAATTTCCTGAAATATACACAGGAGATATGTTCTTATCCAGAGGCACCTCCCTGTTCCTTCCACCAAGGTCAATAGAACTTTCAGCCCTTTGCCTTGAGCCTCAGGTGTACCTCTTCTTCTCCTTCCATGCCTCAGCAGCCTTCAAAATCTGCCAATAGACCCTCACCCACCTTTACTCTGCCTAGGTCTATACAAAGAATGGGTTCAGTTCTAAGGCATAAACAAAGTAGTCAAGGAAAAAACAAGGCATAAACAATGTTCCCATGGTCCCTGTATTCAGGGACTTATCTCGATGATCAAGATACAAGGATACACATTCCTCAGCTGTTTTCTTTTTTTTTGTGTGAGTTTACTTCCTTTTATGAGTCCAGTGTCAAATATTATTGCCAGTTTCCTAGAAGCGATACCAAGACCTCTCCATACCTGGGAGAGTAGAAGATTTCAATAAAATGCAATACCACCATATTTCTGGTAATAAATGTAGTTATGGTAATAAATATGGTAATGTCATATTTATGGTAATAAAATATGCCATATTTATGGTAATAAAATTTACCATATTAGGGCTCTGTCTGCCTCTATGGTGAAAGGGCAGAGCTGGAAAGGCCTGTGCTATCTGAGTCACTTCATCTCTAATTCTTATATTGTTGTCTAATTTTCTTTTCAATCCTCACTCCCTCCCTCAAGACCCTGTAAATAGACTAAGCAGTTTGGTCAGTCTTTCCATTAAAACTTGACTATAATTTGGGGGTTAGGTTCTTGGATTTTTCTCTGCATCCCATTATTTTTTCACAAATGTTGTAAACCTTTGATTGTTGTAGCTCTGTGATAAGTATGGATGGAATTCACATTGTGCCAAAATGTGTACTCTTTCTTCATAATCCTATTGACAATTCTGAGTTGTTGTTGTTGTTGTTTTTTCACATGACAAATAGCTTTAGAATTCGCTTTCCTGCTATATATTGTTAGGAATTTTCTTTAGATTGTTTTGAATTTATGCTGCAAATTGAACATAACCAACATCCTTTTATCTTTTTTTTTAAACCTCATTATAATGGTGTTTACAGTGGTATAAATGGCTAAAAGATATTCTACATAATCATTCATTTAGCAAACTACAGAAAGCATGTGAAACTGAAATTGATGTGAAACAATGTACAAAGCCATAGAAAGAGGACTTGAGTTTTGACTTTAGTGACACAGAATACATTGTTAGGGTCTAGCTCACTAAGTATGACTTAATTGAGAAAACAAAAAGAATGAAAACAAAACATGGTCCAGAACTGAACAGTGAATCTGACTATGACACAGGATGTATATTAGCAATAAACTCTGGTAGCAGTAAATTGGAATTTTCCATAGTTAACAACTAAAATTAGTTAAAACCATGTTGTGTTTAGTTGGTGTGTAAAATTGCACATATTTAATATATGTATACTGATGCATTTGGACCCCAAGCAACCACATTCTACTGAGTTCTCATAAAAAATGACAGATTTGCCATAGAACCCGGCAATCTTCTCAGTATAGTTTCTATGCACTTGAAATTAGTTTTAAGAAGTATCAGAATTCTCATGTTCATTGCAGTTGTATTTGTGCTAGCCTAAATATAAGAATCACCTCAATTCTCATTATTTGTAGACAAGCTGGGTGCTCCAGGAAGACATTGTGCTAAAGGAATGAAGACAAATAGCAATGGTTAAAGGATTATGGACTTGTAAAGACTCTCACAGTCAGTGCTGTATTGGTCATAAAACAAGCATGTAATTACAGCTTAAGTAGTATAAAACCATTTCTCCCATATAATTTTAATCTTTAGTGCATGCTTATTGTCAGATGGATGTGAGAGCTTGAACCATCTTGTCTACATTGCAGGTAGCAAGATAAAATGGAGGGCAGAAAGCACAGAATGTAGCCGGAGCAATCCTGTTGTAGTAAATATTAAAAAATATAAAATGGTTTATCTCTTTATTGGCCCTGAGGTCTCACGCCTCAGGCCCAGTTTTAGTTTGGAGCTATGCATACCTCTGGAGACCAGTCTGAGCTGCCACCACAGCCCAACTTGTCTGTGAAACTCCCTTCCCTTGCAGTTTTCTACCGCCTGTTCTCTGCCTCTGTCCTGGGGTGTTTCTCTACCCCAAAATCCCACATAAATACAACTCTATAGCCCGATAGCTTCTCATTCAGGTTTATATACTCAACTCACAATCCACAAACCCTCTACACAACAAGATTACATCAAATAGACAAAGATACAAACTGCCCTTCTGTATGAGATATTAGATCTATAAAATACTTAATGTTCATAGCTTTTTAACATCCTTGGGAACCTCCACGTTGCCACAACCTCCACCTTCTGCTTGACCTCTTAGACCTCCTTCCTCTCCACCTCCCTTGCCCCGCCCAGTCACTGGCTTTTCTTTATTTTACTAATTAAAATGGGAAGGTTCAGATTAAGTCACCTCTTGAGTACTGACTGGGCTGCTCTTCTTGGGGAAGTGGAATTAACATTAAAATACAAACAGCTTCAGGACAATCTATATTTTCTTCTTTTGTCCAGTTAAAAAGATTTTTTTCAACTATAAGATGAATATAACCATTACCATTTTACAATTTATAAAGTATAAAACAGCCTTAACATTTAGCCTATCAACACTGTCTATTAAATAAAGCACCCTTTTAGCTATCTTGAAAGACTATATTTCTATATCTGACTTATATCAAGGTTTTAGATTGTATATCATCTGAAAATCACCTTTTGAGATCTATATTAACTTTCTTAATGCCAAACCACTGGTCTGGCTATGAAGCTACCAGTCATGAACTCCTGTGTTGCAGGATGTTTGATCACATTGTGAGCTCTGAGACTATCTAATTTACTGCGAGAAACAAGCTTTTTCTAATGTCATGTGGCAGAGAGAATATTCTATTTCTCAGCATGGCATGTGTTCATGACATTAATACTGCCTGAGTTGTATTGCCTGAGCTTTCTGAGTCATTGAACTGCAGGTGCATAACATTCTTCCTACGTGTTTTGTTTGTTTTGATTTTTTTAATAAATGAGTGTTTTGCCTGAGTGTATGAATATGTACATCATGTGTGCTTGGTCCCCATAGTAGTCAGAAGATGGCTTCAAAATTCCTGAACTTGAAGCAATAGATAGTTGTGAAGCAATTGGCAGTTGAGCCCAATTATAGGCAAGATCAGCAAGAGCTCTTCACTGCTGAGCCATCTCTCCTGCCCTAAGTTGCTTATTTCAGATCAACATTTACATTGCCAATATTTTCATCTGTCCATTTGTAACTGTTTAAAGATGCATCCCCTTTCCATAAGATCTCATTACTGTTACAGTTTAAACTGGGGCACTTCAGGATTCTGGAAGAGGAATATTTCAGTAAAAACCTCTGAGTCCTGTCTTTCTTGTTTGTTTGATTGATTTTTACAGGGGGATAGGTTCTTAACAAGTACTTCTGGCTGTTCTGGATAGACCAGGCTGGCATCCAACTGAATGAGATACTAAATGCTGGAATTAAAAGCATGCACCAATGCACTCAGTTTGCCCATCATTTTTTTTGTAGGTAGCAATTATTTATATAATTACTCAGATGTGTGTTCAGTACTATTTGCTTCTCTCTCTTTTTCTCTCTCTCACTCTTTCAATTAGCATTTCTTTTACAAGGCTATATCCTATTCAAAAAGCAAAGAAATGACAGAGGTGAACCTTATCATTATTCACCTTATTATTACTCAGTTTTCATCTAAAATGACTTGGTAATTACATTAGAATTTCTGGGTCAAGAAATGAATGAGGGAAGCACTAGACTCATACAATATATTATCGGTGAAGCATACATTTACAGTGATGTTGGTATCATGATTTCTGTCTTACACATGTTTGGAATATTTTAGGATGCAATGACCTATGATGATGTGCATATGAACTTCACTCGAGAAGAATGGGCTTTATTGGATCCCTCACAGAAGAATCTCTACAAAGATGTAATGCTGGAGACCTATAAGAACCTCAGTGCTATAGGTAAGATAGTAAATTTTCTTTCACTTTTTAAAATAAGAGAACAACTATTTCTTTGTTACTAATGCTTTTCTGTAGTTTCAATTAAGAATGGGGAAGAATGAGGTGAATAAATCAGGTTCACTAAAGATAGTAACTTAAATTTTGCCTAATTTTCAATAATATATCACATATTTTCTGGAACTATTTTTTAGGCTACAATTGGGAATACCATAATATTGAAGAATATTGTCAAAGTTCTAGAAGACATGGAAGGTAATTTTCATATGCAAGTTGTTATGAATATGCCTCTGAAGAAATGTTAATGTATCCTAGAAGTTTTAAAGAAAAGCAACAGTGTTACAAAAGCACTTTGTTAAGTGTATCAATGACTATTATTAAATTCTCACAAATCCATGTACCTCAATGTCAGGTGTATGATTTGTGTTTGCAAGGAATTTCTTTAAGAAAGAACACAAGGAAACAATGCATTAACAGATATTACCATTTGAATCATAGCCACATTACAGGTATGTGCTGCCAATCTATTTAGTCTCATAGTAAATGTTTCTAATATAGTGATAATATAGTGATAACTATGTGTTTCAAATAAGCAAATATTCCATAGTAAAACTGATTATTTATATATTAATATTACTAAATTTAAGTAAAAGGGACAGTTTATGAGAGTCAAGAATGTTGTTGGGGAGAAACGTTAGTCACTATACCACATGTCTTTAATGAACAAAAAGTCAAACTGTGTGAATGCAATGTAGAAATATTTCATTGGTTATTCTTTTAAAAGGTATAACATGTGTCATAGTGGATACAAGGCAAGTGAGCATAGTGATATTGAAAGAAGCAATATACCTTTCTCTCTCCCAGGTCAATTAAAATATATATAGTAGCTTTTTAACTTCATTGGGAATTTGTCCATAAACAGACACTGCAGAAAATCCCTATAAGGACTAGGAATATAGAAATTCTTTTCTGTTTGTCCTGGTTCTCATTGCCAATGTAGTATGCAAATGTAGCATATTTCATAATATAGGAAAATTTATGAATGCACTGTGGTAAAGCTCTGAACTCTTCCATCTATCTTCAAATATGGAAAAATCTCATAGAGAAAACAGATGCTACAAATGTGAGCCATCTAATACCATTCTTACCATTCATTATAGGATCCTCAAAAATGCAAAGCAAACTATAATAAAGGGGAAACCATGAAAACAAAGTGATAAAAAAAGATGTGATTCCTATTTACAATTAGAAGACCACATTGTAAATAAATTCTTACAGATAAAAAGATTCATCAGTGTAATGAATGTGATAAAGCTTTTACATATGCTAATTATCTTTTCAGGTATGAAAAAAGTTGTACTGGAAAGAAATGCTCTGACTATACTCAGTGTGGTAAAGCTTTTGCATGTCAAAGTTATCCTCAAAAGCATGAAAGTGTTCATACTGGAGAGAAACATGAACATAACCCATGTGATAATGCCTTTACAAACCATTCTCAACTTCAAAGTCTTGAGAAAAATACTGAAGAGAAACCCTACAAATGTAATCAATGTGGTAAAGCCTTTGCTCGATACAGCCATCTCTAACACATACTGGAGAGAAACCTTACAAATGTAATCAATGTGGTAAAGCCTTTGCATATCAGAATTGTCTCCAAGTACATAAAAGAACACATACAGGAGAGAAACCCTATGAATGTAATCAATGTGGCAAAGCCTTTGCATATCAGAGTTATTTCCAAATACATAAAAGAACACATACTGGAGAGAAACCTTACAGGTGTAGTCAATGTGGTAAAGCATATTCACAATAAAGTCACCTCCAAGTACATAAAAGAACACATACTGGAGAGAAACCCTACAAATGCAATCAATGTGATAAAGCCTATTCATGACACAGTAATCTCCAATTACATAAAAGCACACATAGTAGAGAGAAACCCTATGAATGCAAGCAATGTGGTAAAGCCTTTACATACCATTATGAACTTCAAAGTCATGAAAGAATTCATACTGGAGAGAAATTCTACAAATGTAATCAATGTGATAAAGCCTTTACATACCATTATGAACTTCAAAGTCATGAAAGAATTCATACTGGAGAGAAACCCTATGAATATAATCAATGTGGTAAAGCCTTTGCCAGTCAGAATGATCTTAAAAGACATGAAAGAATTTATACTGGAGAGAAACCTTACAAATGTAGTCAATGTGGTAAAGCCTATTCAAAATCAAGTCACCTTCAAGTACATAAAAGAACACGTAGAGTAACTCTATGAATGTAACCAATGTGGTAAAACCTTTACAGGTCACAGTGATCTTCTAAGGTGTAGTTTGAATATGCTTGGCCCATGACAAGTGGCTCTATTAGGAGGTATGGCCTTTCTGGAGTTATTGTGGCCTTTGAGTAAGTTATGTCACTGTGTGGGTAGTCTGAAATTCTATGCAGAAGAGTCTTCTCCTGGCTTCCTTCTGATCAAGATGTTGAACTCTCAGCTCTTTCAGCACCATGTCTACCTGGACACTGCCATTATTTCCACCTTGATGATAATAGACTAAACCTCTGAATCTGTACACCACCAACAATTAAACATCCTTTAGAAGAGTTGGTATATTCATCACAGTTTGTCCCAAACTAATACAAAAGGCATAAATGATATCACACTGGAGAGAAACCCTGTGAATGTGTTGAATATGGTGAAGCCTTTACACATTTCTATAGTTCCTAAGTATGAATAACAAAAGTATTCATACTTCCATCCACTGAAACCAATGAATGGAAGCACTGTGTAGCATTTGCCCTTCTTAGTTATCTCCAAATGCAGTAAATAACACATACTAGAGAAAAACCTTATGAATGCTCAGTGTGATAGTCTTTGTGTTTTAAAATCTGCATAGATCCATAACAGTTCAAACACCTGGTCAAAGTAAATGCTAAGAGTTATTATAATCAAGGTATTTGGATTAAAAGGTTAAGGGTTAGGGTGGTTGGGTTTATGGTTAGTATTAGAGGGTTAAGTGGGTAGGGTTAGAGGAATGGTCATAGACAGGGTTGGGGCTGTAAGGGTTAGAGGTTTAGGGGGATAGGGTTAAACAGGGTAGGGTTAGATAGCAACAGTTAGGATTAGGGCTGGGGTTAAGGGAATAAGGTTAAATGGTAAGATTAGGTGGATAGGGTTAGAAATTAAGGTTTTATGGTTTTGGAGTTATGGTTGGATACTACAGAAACTACAGG
Source organism: Micromys minutus (assembly GCF_963924665.1). NCBI lineage: Eukaryota > Metazoa > Chordata > Mammalia > Rodentia > Muridae > Micromys > Micromys minutus. Next base: position 73,848,175 of record NC_137977.1, read on the forward strand.
GTTAAGATCAGTGTTAGGGGGATAGAGGTAGGTTTAACAATAAAGTAATAGGTTTGGGGTTAGGGTATTAGGGGGATTAGGGTCAGGGTTTAGGGATAGGTTTAGAAAATTAGGATCAGGTTAAGACCACAGGGTTAGGGTTGAGGTAGGTATTTTCCTTTTGTTGCTGAAGTGTATGCCAAAGCCCAATACATTTTTTTTTCAATCACAGCCTTTGACTCAGCAGCAGCATGATGCATTTCTGATCCTGGGCTAGCTCTGTTGATCCAAGACAGAAAACAGGCTAATGAGCCGCAGTCAATTAGTACAGCAGGGTCATTTGTTCTCTACTTTTTTTTAAACCACTTTATGATCTGCCACCCGGAACGGCGGCTTGTAGAGGCTGAGCAACTGGTGGGTGGGAGACCTGGGCTGCCAGGGAGCAGAGAGATCTCTGCGTAGTGCACACGGAAAGTGCACGCCCTGCCTTGCCCTGCCCTGCCCTGCCTGATCCAGCGACCAGGAACAGAAATTAGGAACTTCTGTTTCCACCCAGGCGACTTCAGGACGCAGAACAAAGCCTGGCCTATCTGCCACCTGGAACGGCAGCTCGTAAAGGCTGAACAACTGGTGAGTGGGAGACCTAGGCTGCTGGGGAGCGGAGGGATCTCAGCAGAGTGCACACAGAAAGTGCACCCCCTGCCTTGACCTGCCCTGTCCTGCCTGATCCAGTGACGGGGAACAGAAATTAGGAACTTCTGTTCCCACCCAGCAGCGACTTTAGGACGCAGAAAGAAGCCTGGCCCATCTGCCACCTGGAACGGCAGCTCATAGAGGCTGAGCAACTGGTGGGTGGGAGACCTGGGCTGCCAGGGAGCAGAGAGATCTCTGCGGAGTGCACACGGAAAGTGCACCCCCTGCCTTGCCCAGCCCTGCCCGGTCTGATCCAGTGACCAGGAACAGAACTTGGGAACTTCTGTTCCCACACAGCGACTCTGAGGCATAGAACAGGGCTCGACCCATCTGCCACCTGGACCAGTGGAGATCCAGGGACACATACCAGATACAAGGGAAAGGCAAGAACATATCACTGACAACAAAATGGCAAGAGGAAAGCAAAAGAGTATATCCCAAGGAAAACAAGACAACCTGGCAACGCCAAAACCCAGCTTTCCCATTAACAGCAAACATCGGAATTTCAAACACTCCAGAAAAGGAAGACACAGACCTGACATCATACCTCAAGATGCTGATAGAGATACTTAAACAAGAACGGGAGGAAAAGCAAAAAGATTCAGAAACTTTTAAAGAGGGAACAAGAAAAACACTCAAAGAACTCAAAGAACTAGAGGAAAACAGAATCAAAGAGATGAAGGAATGGAAGAGGGAATTTAAAACGGAAATTGACACAATAAAGAAAACACAAAAAGAGATAACCCTAGAGGTAGAACACCTAAAAAAGAAATGAGGAGTCACAGAAGCAAGCATTTCCAATAGATTACAAGAGATAGAAGAGAGAATCTCGGGGGCAGAAGACAACATTGTAAACATAGAAAAAACAGCCAGAGAAGATGGAAAAAAACAAAAAGCTCCTAACCCAAAATGTCCAGGAAATCCAGGACACAATGAGAAGACCGAACCTAAGGATAATAGGAATAGAAGAGGGAGAAGAGTATCAACTAAGAGGCACAGTAAATATCTTCAACAAAATCGTAGAAGAAAACTTCCCTACCCTCAAGAATGAGATGACCACAAGCATAAAAGAAGCCTTCAGAACTCCAAATAGGTTGGACCAGAAAAGAAATTCCTCCCGACACATAATAGTCAAAACAGCAAGTGCCCAAAGCAAAGAAAGAATACTAAAAGCAGTAAGGGGAAAAGGTCAGGTAACATATAAAGGCAGGCCAATCAGAATCACACCCGATTTCTCAACAGAGACTATGAAAGCTAGAAGAGCCTGGACAGACATCATGCACACCCTAAGAGAGCACAAGTACCAGCCCAAGCTGCTATAAGCAAAACTATCAATTACCATCAATGGAGAGATGAAGATATTTCAAGACAAATCAAAATTTACACAATATCTGACCAGAAACCCAGCACTACAACAAATTATAGGTGGAAAACCAAATACAATGAGAAAAAATACAGCCTAGTAATAACAAGAAAACTCCTACACAAGAAAACTAAAAGAAGAAAAGGACACAGACACAACTCAACCCACAAAAGCACTAATGGCAGAAAACAGAAACAACTATTCCTTGATGTCTATTAACATAAATAGACTCAACTCCCCAGTAAAGAGACATAGGCTATCAGAATGGATACATAAACAAAATCCAGCCTTTTGCTGCATACAGGAAACTCATCTCAGAGACAAAGACAGACACTATCTCAGAGTAAAAAGGTGGGAAAAAAACTTCCAAGCAAACAGCCCCAAGAAGCAAGCTGGAGTGGCTATTCTAATATCGAATAAAGTAAATTTCCAACCAAAAGTTATTAAAAAAAGATAAGGAAGGACACTTTTTACTCATTACCGGGAAAATCTGTCAGGAGAAACTCTCAATCCCTAACATATAAGCTCCAAATAAAAAAGCACCCACATTCATAAAAGAAACCCTACTAAAGCTCAAAAAATACATTTCACCCCACACAATAATAGTGGGAGACTTTAATACCCCACTCTCACCAATGGACAGATCATGGAAACAGAAACTGAACAAGGACACTGCAAAACAAGCAGAGACTTTGAACCAACTAGAAATAATAGATATATACAGAACATATTATCCTAAAGTAAAAGAATAAACCTTCTTCTCACCACCCCATGGCACCTTCTCAAAAATTGACCACATAATTGGACACAGAGCGAGCCTCAATCGATATAAGAAGATTGAAATACTCCCATGCATCCTCTCAGATCACCATGGTCTACGGCTGATATTTAACAACAACAAAGACAACAAAAAGCCAACATACACATGGAAACTAAACAACGCTCGGTTAAAGGATAGCAGGGTCAAAGAAGAAATAAAGAATGAAATTAAGGATTTTCTAGAATTCAACGAAAACGAAAACAACATACCCTAACCTTTGGGATGCAATGAAAGCAGTACTGAGAGGAAAACTCATAGCCCTAAGTGCTTCCAAAAAGAAACTGGAGAGAGCTTACATCAGCAACCTGACAGCACAGCTAAAAGCCCTAGAACAAAAGGAAGCAGATATACCCAAAAAGAGTAGACGGCAAGAAATAATCAAAATTAGGGCAGAAATAGACCAAATAGAATCAAAAAGAACCATTGAAAAAAATCAACAAAACCAAGAGTTGGTTCTTTGAGAAAATCAAAAAGATTGATAAAGCCCTGTTCAGACTAACTAGAGGGCAAAGAGAGAGTATACAAATTAACAAAATCAGAAAGGAAAGTGGAGACATAACAACTGAAACTGAGGAAATTCAAGAAATCATCAGACCCTACTACAAAAACTTATACTCCACAAAATTGGAAAATCTGGAAGAAATGGATGAATTCCTAGACAGATACAAGATCCCAAAGTTAAACCAGGACCAAGTAAACCATCTAAATAACCCTATAACACCTAAAGAAATAGAAGAAGTCATCAAAAGCCTCCCAACCAAAAAAAGCCCTTGTCCAGACGTGTTCAGTGCAGAATTTTATCAGACATTTATTGGGGATATAACACCAATACTCTACGAATTATTACAAAAGATAGAATCAGATGGAATACTACCTAACTCATTTTTTGAGGCTACAATAACCCTCGTACCTAAACTACGCGAAGACCCTACAAGGAAAGAGAACTTCAGACCAATCTCACTTATGAACATTGATGCAAAAATACTCAACAAAATCCTTGCAAACTGAATCCAAGAACACATCAAAACGATCATTCATCATGACCAAGTAGGTTTCATCCCTGGGATGCAGGGATGGTTTAATATAAGGAAATCCATCAACGTAATCCACTCAGCATGCAAAAGAATGAAAATAGACCCTTTCTTATCTCCTTGTACAAAGCTCAAGTGGATCAAAGTTCTCCACATTAAACCAGATACACTGAAACTATTAGATGAGAAAATAGGGAAAACCTTAGAACACATAGGCACAGGAGAAAATTTTCTGAACAAAACACCAATGGCTCAAGCTCTAAGGTCAAAGATTAACAAATGGGACTTAATGAGATTGCAAAGTTTCTGTAAGGCTAAGGACATTGTCAAGAAAACAAAACGGCAGCTAACAGCATGGGCAAAGATCTTTACCAACTCCACATCAGATAGAGGCCTAATATCCACGGTATACAAAGAACTCAAAAAGCTAGACACCAGAGAATCAAACAACCCTACTAAAAGATGGGGTACAGAGCTAAACAAAACATTTTCAACTTAGGAATATCGAATGGCTAAGAAACATCTAAGGAAGTGCTAGACATCCTTAGCCCTCAGGGAAATGCAAATCAAAACAACCCTGAGATTCCACCTCACACCAGTCAGATTGGCCAAGATCCAAAACTCAGATGACAGCAGATCCTGGCGAGGTTGTGGAGATAGAGGAACACTTCTCCACTGTTGGTGGGGTTGTAAACTGATACAACCACTCTGGAAATCAGTCTGGCGATTCCTCAGAAAAATGGACATAGTACTACCTGAAGATCCAGCTATTCCACTTCTGGGCATATACCCCAGAGACACTCCATTATACAACAAAGATACATGCACCACAATGTTCATAGCAGCTCTATTTACAATAGCCAGAAGCTGGAAAGAACCCAGATATCCTTCAGTAGATGAATGTAAACAAAAATTGTGGTACATTTACACAATGGAGTACTACTCAGCCATCAGAAACAATGACTTAACCAAATTCTTAAGACAATAGTTGCATCTAGAGAATATCATCCTGAGTGAGATAACCCAGTCACAAAAGAACAGACATAATATGCAGTCAATGATAGTGGGATGCTAACCCCAGACGCTCGGACTGCCCCAGAAACAACTCACAGACTGTGTGAAGTCCAAGAAAAAAAGAAAACAAAAAAAAAAAACAAAAAAAAAAAAAAAAAAAAAAAAACAAAACAAAAAATGTCATGCTCAATTCTTACACACCAAGAAAACGTTTAATAATTCCAGATTAGATCCTGTTTTACATGTACTTTTTCCTCATTGCAACTAGTAAAACCTTAATGCAAAGTATCAAACCTTAAAACAAAAGAAAAAAAAAAAGCCAAGCACTGATACAATTGTATTTGTATACATTTATGCAAAAATGTTTAAAGTTTTTTCTTTTATCTTTGTTTTTTAAAATAAAGTTTTTTTTTTTTTTTTTTAAAGTGAAATGCTAACCTTTAGCACAGGAGTGTTCTTTGTATTACATCCTAAGACTGTTTTTAAAGATAATTTGTGGTCCTACATCAAGAGCCATAGGTACAATCCTTTTAGTAGCCGTTTACTATAGGTGAAAGATAAGCTGTAGGTGAGAAGATCATGACAGTATAAAGAACACATTTCAGGACTTTTTATGACCAGAACAACCACTGTATACTCATCTTTAATAACTTCACTTTTACATTTGGATTCATGCATTATATTTTTTGATCTGAAGGATTGCTTTATTCTAGGAAGCATTATCTATTTGAATTTTGAATCATTATAAAGTTCAGTAACTTCTTATGGTCCTATTGGGAGCCCAAGGCTGAGTTAAAGATGTCTATTTATTGTGGATGATCAGAATTTAAGCCACTGTTGACTTAAGCTTTTTCTTGTCTTAAAACTAATTCTTTGGGGTTAATCAAAAGTTGTGGAGGTGTTAGAGGATTGAAACAATGTATGAGTACATAAAGAGTTCAGATTTTTCTTTGTATCCCCTAAATGCCAGATAACCAGTCGAAGTATAGATACTTGAGTTCTTAAAGCAGCGTTCTTACTGGGAATTAGGTTCTTCTGTTGTTTACTTACATGGCACATGTGCCACCTAGTGGCTAGAGAGTCAATTAGGAGCTATTTCCTGCTCTCTGTTTTCTCCTCTCCACCTTTTTGGCTATAGAGAATTTTGTAACCAAGTGGAACTAATTGTGTTTTTTTTTAGGCTAGGTTTAAAGTTGGGAGGTGTCTAGCTTCATTTCTGTTGCTGTGATAAAAATTATCTGACTAAGGACAACTTAGGGAAGAAGAGGACTTTTTTTTTTTTTGACTTACAATTCTAACTTACTGTTCCAGGATAGTCAAGGCTAGAAATCAAGCAGTTAGTCACATTGAATTCACAGCCAAGAGCAAAGAGAGAATGTATCCTTGTTTGCTCGCTTTCAGCTTTCTTCTTTTTAGAAATACATTTTTCTTTAATGGTTTAAGTTACTTATATTTAAAGATTATTTATTTTTATTTTATGTGAATGGATGGTTTGTCTGCATGTAAGTCTATGTACCACAGTACTCTCAAAAGGTAAACAGGGTGTTGAATCCACGAAGCAGGAGTTAAACAGGTTGCTTTGAGTTTCCATGTGATGGTGCAGTAAGCACTCTTAACCACTTAACCATCTCTCTAGCACTTCAGCTATTTTTCTTCTCTCTAGGGAATGGTACTACCTACAAAGTACAGATCTTCCTAAGTCAATTAACAAATAAAACAATCTCCTATCCACAAGGCCACAGGCCAACCTGATCTAGAAAATTCTTCATCAAGACTGTTTCCAGATGGTTATAGATTGTATCAAATTGATAATTAACTAACATTGTAGGAGGGTACTGTATCCATCCATGGGCAACAACTGTGTCCATAGGAGGTAATGGTATACACAGAAAGTTGATGTCCAGCGTTTTATTCTACTGATCACACATTGGTGCTTGTTTGCTTGCTTACTTCTACTGTGTAGCCCAGGCTGTCTTGAACTCCTGATGCAGACCAAGCTGTTCTTGACCTCTAAGAGATCATGTGCTTTTGCTTCTTAAGTGCTTCGATTAAAGATGTGCACCACCAAAAAAAAAAAAAAAAAGGTTTAGATTACATGCCTACTGTATTAGTCAGGGTTATCTAGAGTCACAGAATTTATGGGTAATTTACATATAGTAAGAAAATTGGTTATGATTACTTACATTCTGTAGTCCAACTCCCCAACAAGTGGCAGTAACTGATGTGAATGGGAGTTTAAGAATCTAGTAGTTGCTCAGTTCCCCAAGGCAAGTAGGTAAAGAAGTATCTTCTTTCTTCCAATGCCCTTATGTAGGTCTCTAGCAGAAGATTTGACCCATATTAAATGTGTATCACCACTCCTGGATCTGGAACTTGATTTGTCTCATATGACCTTGTACTCAGAGATCTCCTTGCCTTAGTCTCCTGGGATTCATAGCCACTATGCCTCATGATCTCCATGCCAAGATCCAGGTCAGAAACTTGTATCTCCCAGCCTCAAGATCAGGATCACAGGTGAGCCTTCCAATTCTGGATTGTAGTTCATTCCAGATATAGACAAGTTGATAACCAAGAATAGTCATTACACCTATCAAGCTGAGTGTGATCTGCCTCACCTACACGCCAATCAACTTTAATTGACAGGTGTTGTATCCATACAGTACGTAAGAGATTTTCTCAACACAAGTGTTTAATCCTCAGAATAAACTAATATAATCCAAGACGGACAAAGCCAACTAACAAATAAGAAAACAGGGTGATACTGGGCCATGATAGCACACTCTTAATCCCACCACATGGGTTGCAGAGGCAGATGGATCTCTGAGTTCGAGGCTAGCCTGCTCTGTAAAGACATATGCAAAACAGCCAGGACTACACAGAAAAACTGCCTTGAAAAAGAAAACAGGATGGCAGTATAAATAACATTTTCAGTTGCAAATTGGATTTTTTTATTAAAATTCTGTGTTCTTTATCCTTAGATGACAATATGTTTACTATGTGAATAGGAATATTTTACTAGCATAATGTTTTGGCTAATCTTATTTGAGTGTCAGTGAGATATCATATAGGGACAAAAAATGACTGCAGTGTACAAAGCTGTCAACCTGACATCGATCACCATAAATGAAGGCCAAAAGAATACCCATAAAGTTTTCTCTTCTCCACATGTCTGTCATGGCCTATACACTCATAATCACATTACACACACACACACACACACACACACACAAATACACTTACAAACACACACACCACAATTGTTTTTTAAAAATGAATCTCATTGCATTTACATTATCTGGAATCTCTAAGCAATTCCCTTAGGATGCAATACTTTAAGATGAAATGCCAAATGGATAAATAATTAGAACATCAAGAAGAAGTGTCAAATGATATATACATATCCACAGCACATCAAGCTATGTTATAAGATACACAGTTGATTGCTGGATATTCTACTTTATTGCATACCAACTAGATAGATTAAAATGCTGCTTTCTGTGCTTGCAGCTAATCATCGGTCTGAACTCGGGGATCCCAATGGGGTTGCTAAAGAAAGGACCTAAGGAGCTGAAAGAAGTTATAACCTCATGGGAAGATAACAACATTACCAACCAACCAAACCCTCCAAAGCTCCCATGGAGTAAAACACCAAACTTTGTGTGCACTATGAAAGATCTATTGATGCAATTGTGTATGTAGCTGAAGATAGCAGTTTCTGGCATCAATGTGAGAAGAAGCTTTTGTTCCAGAGAGGACATGCTTTCCCAGTGTAGGAGAATGCCAAGGCAATGGGGGTAGAGAGGGGAATCAGGAGGAAGTGCACCTTTGTGAAGGCAAATGGAGGGGAAGGGGGTATGGGAGCAGGATGGGATAAATACAGAGTACCTAATAAAAAATGTAAAAAAAAAAAAAAAAAAAAACTAGGCATTTAATGTTTGTGATACCCTCTTCTATCAAGCACTTGAACATTAACATTTTTAAAACCTTTAGTCTCTTGCATATGGACATCCATTTTTCCCAGGATCATTTGTTTGTTTTAGTTCAATGTAAATATACAATATTTTTCTATTTTTATTTCAGAAATGTATTTTATTTTTTAATATTTACATTTCAAATGTTATCCCGGTTTCTCCTTCATAAATCCCCTATCCAATCCCCCCTCCCTGCTTCTATGAGGGTGCCCCACAAACCCCCTCCCACCTTGCAGCCTGATAGTCCCCTACACTGGGGCATCTACCCTTGGCAGAACCAAGAACTTCTCTTCCCATTGATGCCCAACAAGGACATCTTCTGCTACATATACAACTGGAACATTGGTTCATCCATGTGTACTCTTTGGATAGTGGTTTAGGAGCTCTGGTCGGTTAGTATTGTAGTTCTATGGGGTTGCAAACCCCTTCAGCTCCTTCAATCGTTTCTCTAACTCCTCCATTGAAGACCCTGTTCTCAGTTCAATGGTTGACTGTGAGCATCCACCTCTGTATTGGTTATGATCTGGAAGAGCCTCTCAGGAGACATCTATGTTAGACTCCTGTTAGCATATACTTCTTGGCATCGGCAATAGTGTCTGGGTTTGGTGGCTATAAATAGACTGGATCTTCAGGTGAGGCAGTCTCTAGATGGCCTTTGCTTCAGTCTCTGCTTCAAACTTTGTCTCCGTATTTCCTCCCATGGATATTTTTGTTCCCCTTTCTAACAAGAACTGAAGCATCTGCAGTTTGGTCTTCCTTCTTGTTGACTTTCATGTGGTCTGTGAATTGTATATTGGCTAATCTGAGCTTTTGGGCTAATATCCACTTATCAGTGAGTACATACCATGTGTGATTTTTCTGTGATTGGGCTACCTAAGTCAGGATGATATTTTCTAGTTCTATCCATTTGCCTAAGAATTTCATGAAGTCATTGTTTTTAACAGATGAGTAGAACTCAATTGTGTAAATGTACCATATTTTCTGTATCCATTCCTGTTAAAGGACATCTAGATTCTTTCCAGCTTCTGGCTATTATAAACAAGCCTGCTATGAATATTGTGGAGCATGTGTCCTTATATGTTGGAGTATCTTTTAGATATATGCCCAGCAGTGGTATAGCTGGGTCCTCAGGTAGTACTATGTCCAATTTTCTGAGGAACCGTGAGACTGATTTCCAGAGTGGTTGTACCAGCTTACAGTACCACCAACAGTGGAGGAGTGTTCCTCTTACTCCACACCCTCACCAGCACCTGCTGTCACCTGAGTTTTTTAATCTTAGTCGTTCTGACTGATATGAGGTGGAATCTCAGGATTGTTTTGATTTGCATTTCCCTGATGACTAGGGTTGTTGAGCATTTTTTTAGGTGCTTCTCAGCTGTTCAGTGTTCCTCAGCTGGGAATTCTTTGTTTAGCTCTGTACCCCAATTGTTAATAGGATTATTTGATTTAACTTTTTGAGTTCATTAATATAGTAACTATTAGCCTTCTATCACATAAAGGTAGATTTGTAAAGATCTACAAAGGTATGATTGGTAAAAATGTTTTCCCAATCTCTTGGTTGCCATTTTGTCCTCATGACAGTGTCCTTTGCCTTACAGAATCTTTGCGATTTTATGAGGTTCCATTTGTTGAGTCTTTTTTTTTTTTTTTTTTTTTTTTTGCTGTTTCAAAAAGCTTTATTTTCTTGGTCCAAGACTTGGGAGAGGCTCCAGGGCAGTTACAAAGCGGCCTAGTGGCTTTAGAGGTTCATTCGGGTGGAGTTCCTGAGGCGGCTGGTGCAGCAGAGGAGGGAGCCCCTTGGAAGGCACAGAGGCCTTCTAGTCATGCTTGAGAGTGAGGCGCTCAAAGAGATACTTGCCCAAAGATCCCTGGGACAGTCCAGTCTGCGCTGGCTGTGGCCCTGCCAGCCGACGGAGGTTGGTCAGGTGGTTGCCCATCTTTTTGATGAGCTTCACCTCCTTATCCAGGAAGTGGCTTTCCAGGAAGTCACAGAGATGTGGGTCTGCACGGGCAGAACCCAGGGCATGCAGATCCAAGATGGCCTGGTTCAGGCTCTTCTCCAGGGCCAAGGCAGCTTCCATGGCCTCCAGAGTTTTACCCCACTCATTTTAAGATGGCTTCTGCACATCCTGGAAGAGTGCACGGCCCGCACGTTCGTTCTGCAACTTGAGGAGATGCTGGGCGCTCTTGTGCTTCTCCTTGGCCAATTCTCGGAAGAAGTGGCCTACACCCTCCAAAGCCACGTCATCGCGATCGAAAAAGAAGCCCAGAGAGAGATAGGTGTAGGAGGCCTGCAGGTGCATGTTGACCAGGCAGTTCATGGCAGCTTCCACATCGGTGGAGTAATTCTGATGGATCTGAGAAGTCATGGCTGGTCTGGAGCACGGGGCAGACCTCGAAGACGGTGTTGGTTGGTCCTAGGAGCTGGAGACGGCAAGGAGATGGTCCCAGAGGCTGCGACTGGAGACTTGTAGGGCAGCTGGAAGCTAAGATGGGAGCCCCCGGGTCTGTTCCGTTCAAACACTGTTGAAGCAAGACACAGACCCACAGGACCTCAAAGGCGCTGCTCCCCATTTGTTGATTCTTGATCTCAGAGCATAAGTCATTGGTGGTCTGTTCAGGAAAATTTCCCCAGTGCCCATGTGTTTGAGGCTCTTCCCTACTTTCTCTTCTATTAGTTTCAGCATATCTGGTTTTATGCCGAGGTTCTTGATCTACATAGACTTGAGCTTTGTACAAGGCAATAAGAATGGATTGATTTGCATTCTTCTATATGCTGACTACCAGTTGGACCAGCACCATTTGTTGAAAATGCTCTCCTTTTCCACTCAATAGTTTTGGCTCCTTTGTCAAAGATCAAGTGGTGATAGGTGTGGGGGTTCTTTTCTGGGTCTTCAATTCTATTCCATTTATCTATCTGTTTGTCTCTGTACCAGTACCATATAGTTTTTTTATCACTATTGCTCTATAATACAGCTTGAAATTAGGGGTGGTGATTTTCCCAGAAGTTCTTTTATTGCTGAGAATAGTTTTCTATATCCTGGACTTTTTGTTATTCCAAAACTTCTCTTTCTAACTCTATAAAAAATTGAGTTGGAATTTTGATGGGGATTGCATTGAACCTGTAGATTGCTTTTGACAAGATGGGCATGTTTACTATATTAATCCTGCCAATTCATGAGCATGAGAGATCTTTCTACCTTCTGAGATCTTCAATTTCCTTCTTCAGAGACTTGAGGTTCTTGTCATACAGATCTTTTTCCTCCTTGGTTAGAGTCACACCAAGGTATTTTATATTATTTGTGACTATTGTGAAGGGTGTCATTTCCCTAATTTCTTTCTCGGCTTGTTTATCCTTTGAGTACAGGAAGGCTACTGATTTTTTTCCCAGCCACTTTGCTGAAGTTGTTTATCAACTCTAGAAGTGCTGGTGGAATTTTTGGGGTAACTTAAGTATACTAGCATATCATCTGCAAATAGTGATATTTTGACTTCTTCCTTTCTAATTTGTATCCCTTTGACCTCCTTTTGTTGTCTAATTGCTCTGGCTAGGACTTGGGAGTACTATAATGAATAGGTAGGGAGAGAGTGGGCATCCTTGTCTAGTCCCTGACTTCAGTTGAATTGCTTCAAGTTTCTCTCCATTTAGTTTGATGTTGGCTACTGGTTTGCTATATATTGCTTTTACTATGTTTAGGTATGGGCCTTGAACTACTGATCTTTCCAATACTTTTAACATAAAAGGGTGCTGAATTTTGTCAATTGCTTTCACAGCAACTGCATGTGGTTCTTTTTCTTTGAGTTTGTTCACAAAGTGGATTACATTGATGGATTTCTGTATATTGACCCATCCCTACATCCCTGGGATGAAGCCTACTTGATCAGGATGGATGATTGCTTTGATGGGTCATTTGTTGAAGATGCTTTTTTTCTTCCAGTTTATCTTTCTGGCATCTTTATCTAACAATAAATAGCTAAGGTTACATGTACTAATGTTTGGGTGTTTAATTTGCTTTCAATGGTTTTCATGTCTGTTTTTGTGCCAGTACCATATTGTTTTTCACAGTATTGGTCTGTAATATATGTGGAGATATAGAATGTTAATCTCTCCCAAACTGTTCGTTTGGTTCAGGACTGTTTGCCTCTCTGAAGTCTTTTCTCATTCCATGTGAGTTTTAGGATAGAATTTTCTATTTCTCTATGGTGTAGGATTTTATTGGGATTGCACTCAATAGTTTTATGTAAAATGGTAATTTTCACATTATTAAATTTACTAGCCAGTGAGATGATGACCAGATGATCTATCAGTATAGACATCCTTCACTTCACTGATTAGGTTGAATTACTTAATTTTCTTTGAGAGTACTGTAAATGGTATTGTGTTTGTAGTCTCTTTATATGCTTGTTTGTGTATAGAAAAACTATTGATTTATTCAAGATGATTCTGTATCCTGCCGCATTGCTGAATTCCCTTATTGCTTCTAGATGTTGCCTGTGGAGTTTTGGAGATATCCTATGTTCTCTTCAAATAGGGACTTCTTATTTCCATATCTGCATTCCTTTCATTTTCTTTTTTAGCCTTATTCCTCTCACAGGTATTTAGCTTACACCATTATAAAATAGAGGATATAGGACATCCATGTCTCATTTGTTACTTCACCTGGATTGCTTCAATCACTGTTTAGGATGATATTGGCTGTCTTTTTCATACACACCTTTATTATACTGAACTATTTTCCCCTCTATCTGTACATTGAATAAGGCAGTTATCATTAAACAATGTTGGATGCTCTCAAATGCTTTTCCTTCATCTATTTAAATGATCATGTGATTTTTTTTTTTTTTTTTTTTTTTTTTTTTTTTTTTTTTTTTGTCTTTTAGTCTACTTATTGGTTTGCTTAAATTGAACTACCATGGCATTTCAGTGATAAAGTCTACGTAATGTCTACCTGGTCATGGTATATAGTCTTTTTGATACATACCTATATACTATTTCAAAGTATTTTATTAAGGACCCGAATTCTAGGAGTTGGCAGGAGGAAAGGTAATAGTAGAAGTAACATAATTAAACTTTAATTTTAAATACATACAATTATGAATATTGATGCAAAAATACTCAACAAAAACCTTGCAAACCAAATCCAAGAACACATCAAAACGAACATTCACCATGATCAAGTTATATTACAAGGCAATTGTGATAAAAAACGTCATGGTACTGGTACAGAGATAGGTATGTGTATCAATGGAATAGAATAGCAGATCCAGAAATGAGCCCTCACATATATGGTCACTTGATTTTTGACAAAGGAGCTGTAAACATTCAATGGACAAAGGACAGCCTATTCAACAAATGGTACTGGTCCAACTGACACTCAGCATGCAAAAGAATGAAAATAGACCCTTTCTTATCTCCTTGTACAAAGCTCAAGTGTAAGTGGATCAAAGATCTCCACATTAAACCAGATACACTGCAACTATTAGATGAGAAAGTAGGGAAACCCTTAGAACACATAGGCACTGGAGAAAATTTCCTGAACAAAACACCAGTGGCTCAAGCTCTAAGGTCAAATATTGACAAATGGGACTTAATGAGATTGCAAAGTTGCTGTAAGGCTAAGGACACTGTAAAGAAAACAAAACGGCAGCCAACAGAATGGGAAAAGATCTTTACAAACTCCACATCAGATAGAGGCCTAATATCCAAGGTATACAAAGAACTCAGGAAGCTAGACACCAGAAAATCAAACAACCCTATTAAAAAATGGGGTACAGAGCTAAACAAAACGTTCTCAACTGAGGAATTTCGAATGGCTGAGAAACATCTAAGGAAGTGCTAGACATCCTTAGCCATCAGGGAAATGCAAATCAAAACAACACTGAGATTCCACCTCACACCAACCAGAATGGCTAAGATCAAAAATTCAGATGACAGCAGATGCTGGCATGGATGTGGAGAAAAGGAACACTTCTCCACTGTTGGTGGGGTTGTAAACTGATACAACCACTCTGGAAATCAGTCTGGCGATTCCTCAGAAAATTGGACATAGTACTACCGGAAGACCCAGTTATTCCACTTCTGGGCATATACCCCAAAGATTCTCCGACATACAACAAAGACACATGCACCACAATGTTCAGAGCAGCCCTATTTACAATAGCCAGAAGCTGGAAAGAACCCAGATGTTCTTCAGTAGATGAATGGATACAAAAATTGTGGTATATTTACACAATGGAGTACTACTCAGCTATCAGAAACAATGACTTCATGAAATTCTTAAGAAAATGGATGCATCTAGAGAATATCATCTTAAGTGAGATAACCCAATCACAAAAGAACAGACATAATATGCAGTTACTGATGATTGGATACTAACCCCAGAAAGCTCTGATCACCCCAGAAACAACTCACAGACTATATGAAGTTCAAGAAAAACAAAGGCCAAAAAAAAAAAAAAAAAAAAAAAAGAAAGAAAGAAAATGAAAAACCATTATGCTTAATCTTTATACACCAAGAAAACTTTGACTATTTCGAGGTTACATCTTGTGTTACATGTACTTTATGCTCATTGTAACTAGTAAGATTTTAATGCATACTATCAAACCTTTAAAAAAATCAAGTACTGACAAAAATGTATTCACATACTTTTATGCAAAAATGCTTAAAATCTGTATATTTATCTTTGTTTTTTAAATAAAGTTGTAAAAAAAATACATACAATTACAAAGCAAGGCAAAATAAGTCTTGTATTGTAAGAGCCAATAAAAAAATGTGTCATCCATCAGAGAATAAAGTTGAATTTGTCCAAGAGATGTGAAGATTCCTTACCATATGTAAGTCAACAAATGTACTAATGCATACAAATGAGTGTAAAAAAATTACATGATTGTTTAATTAGGTATATAAAGGCCCTTGACAATATCCAACACTTGTGGATGTCAAAAATCCTTGGTAGTACATTGCCAGAGAGAACAAACATAACACATCATAATAAAACCTAAACCCTCCTATAAGGAGAAAAACACTAAGCAATTCCATTAAAATCAGGAATGCTAAAGCTTTCACTAAAACAATAAGGCAAGATAATAAAATTGAAGGACAAATAGCCAAAAGTTTTCATTCACTCCTATTTGCAAATGAAATAATATTATCAGAAGAGATTCCATGCCTGCTAGATGTTGGATGGCTAATGTACATGCATTGTGCATCTTGGGTTTTAGCAATGTGCCTACCATACTACATACACTATGAATGTTGGGTTATAGGCATGAAACTCCCACAGGACATGTACAGGGAGTGCACGGTTTCTGGTTTGAATATTGCATAGTACACTCATAATGAGTGCAGTGTTATAGGGATGGTGGACATCCCACACTACAGGCACCATGAATGTTGGATTATAGGTACAAGCTTTCCAGAGTACATATATGACAACTACTAAGATTACAAGTGTCAAACAGCCACTGTGCATGCACTATGAGTACTGAGTTACAGCAAAGAGCCATTATAGCATATTTACTATGTATGTTGTGTTATAGGTATGAACCTCCCACAGTACATACACAGTGAGTGCTGCATCACTGGTTTCAGTACATTATCAAGGAGTGCTAAGTTATAGAGAACAGAATATGCACCATGAGTGCTAAGATACAGGTGTGAGCCTCCCTTACCAGAGGCACCATGAGTTCCTTTTACAGGCTTGGGCCTGCCAGAGTACATGCAATATACATGCAGGTTTACAGGTGTGAGCCCATTATAGTACATGCACCATGAATGCTGAGTTACAGCCATGAGCTCCCACATATACATTCATTGTAAATGTTGGGATATAGCCTCGAGCCTCCCAAAGTACATGCACCATGAGTGCCAGATTACAACCATGAGCCTACCATTGTACATGTGTCATCAATACTGGATTATAGCCATGAACTTCCAACAATGTAAGTACAATTAGTAATGTGTTATGGGGCTTGAGCCTCCCATAGTATTTACACCATGAGTATTGGTATTCAGATGTTAGCCTCCCAAAATCATGAGTAATTTATTACAGGCTGGTGCTTCCTGAAGTATAGGCACCATGAGTTCCAGGTTGCAGGTATGAGTCTTTCAAAGTACATGTACTGTGAGTGCACAATCACAGGCATGAGCCTTCTAGAGTACATGCTTCATGAGTACTGTATACAGATGATAGCCACCCACAGTTCATGCATTATGAAGGTGGGTTACAGGACAGAACTCAACATAGTAAATGTATCATGAATTCAGCCTTATAGGGATGAGACTCTACAGTATCTGCACCATAATTGCTCCTTTATAGATATGATCCTCCCACAGCAAATGCACCATGAGTGCTGGGCACTGGACCATGGACTGGTTCAAGGCTCCTGGCACATAAGTAGCAGAGCACTGCCATGTCTGGCCCCAGCAGGAGAGGATGTGCCTAATCTTTCAGAAATCTGATACACAAAAGGGACACAGTTGAGACCCCCACCTGAATAACTTCCCCAGCTGGTACCTCCACAGAGTTTAGTGGATGAGGGTCCCCTACCCTCTGTGCAACCCCTATCTCTCTTCCTGTCTGCACCTCCACCAGGGGCAGATTGGTATGTCCCACATACCACAGCCTGGATGTCTCCCAAAAACAGGGTCATAGGTCACAGGAGAACTGCCTACACCAGAGACACTGTTAGAGTACTGCTCTAACCAGGGCCACGGGACCCCCCACCACCACCAGAGACCGCACTGTCTGCCATTGCAGGAGACCTGCTCTAAACCAGTACACAGAGCTCTACTTGCCTGTAAGGAAGCAGACTCCAGACAGAAATACCCAGGCCAGTTAATACCAGAGATAACGAGATGGCATGAGGCAAATGCAAGAACATAAGTAACAGAAGTCAATGTATTTTGGCACCATCAGAACCCAGTTCTCCCACCACAGCAATCCCTGGATACCAACACACCTGAAAACAATACCTACAAACCCACTCCTACAAGGATTATAGAAGGAAAACTCCAACATAAGGAGGGTATCTACACCCAACGAAATGCAAGAAATTAATCATCTCACAACAACCCCCCCCCCGCAAAAAAAAAAAAAAAAAAAAAAAAAAAAAAAAAAAAAACCACACATACATAATTCCACCTCCAACAACAAAAATAACAGGAACCAACAATCACTGGTCTTTAATATCTCTCAACATCAATATACTCAATTCCCCAATAAAATTACATAGTCTAAGAGATTGGATACACAAGCAGGATGCAATATTTTGCTGCATAGAAGAAACACACCAGTTTCAGAAACAGACACTACCTCAGATTAAAAGGCTAGAAAGAAGTTTTCCAAGCAAATATTCCCAAGACACAAGCTAGAGTAAACATTCTAGTATCCAATATAATAGACTTTCAACCAAAAGTTATCAAAAAAGATGGGGAAGAACACTACACGCTCATCAAAGAAAAAAAATCCACCAACAGGAATTCTCATTTCTGAACATTTATGCCCCAAATGCAAGGGCACCTACAATCAATCATAAAAAGAACTTTAACAAAGTTCAAAACACACATTGAACCTCACACAATAATAGTAGGAGACTTCAACACCCTATTCTCGCAAATGGACAAATCATTGAAAGAGAAACTAAACAGAAACATAGCTAAACTAATAGAAGTTATGAACCAAATGGATTTAAAAGATATATACAGAACATTTTACCCTAAAACAAAAGAATATACCTTCTTCTCAGCACCTCATGGTACCTTCTCAAAAACCGATCATATGATTGTACACAAAATAAGCCTTACCAGATACAAGGAGATTGAAATCATCTCATGCATCCTATCAGATCACGGCAGACTAAAGCTAGACTTCAAGAACCTCAAAAACAACAAAAGCCCACATACTCGTGGGAGACAAAAAAATCTCTACTCGATGATAACTTGGTCAAGGAAGAAATAGAAAAAGAAATTAAGACTTTCTAGATTCAAAGAAAATGAAGACACAGCACAACCAAATTTATGGGACACAATAAAAGCAATGCTAAGAGGAAAATTCATACAACTAAGTGCCCTGGTAAAGAAATTGGAGAGATCCTACACTAGCAACTTAACAGCACACCTGAATGCTTTAGAACCAAAAGGAGCAAACACACTAAAGAGGACTAGATGGCAGAAAATAATCAAAGGCAGGGCAGAAATCAGCAGTTAGACACAAAGAAAACAATATAAAGAATAAACAAAATCAATAGCTGGTGCTTTGAGAAAATTAACAAGATACCTTTAGCCAAACTAACTAAAGGACACAGAAACAGTAAATTAAGAAAATAAGAAATTAAAAGGGAGACATAACAACAGGAACTAAGGGAAGAAAAAAAAACATATCTTACTACAAAAGTTTATAATTAACAAAACTGTAAAATCTAGAAGAGATGGATGATATTCTAAACAGATACCACATAGCAAAGTTAAATCAAGAACAGGTATACTATGTACACAGTACCTTAAGCCCTAAAAAAACAGAAGCAGTCCTTAACTCCCACCACCAGCCCCCACAGCTAAACACAAAAAGCCCAGGGCCAACTGGTTTTAGTGCAGAAATCTACCAAATCTTCAAAAAAGAGGTAATACGAATACTCTTCAAACTGCTTCACAAAATAAAAACATAAGGAACACTACCTAACTTCTCCTATGAAGTCACATTTACTCTGATACCTAAAACACATAAAGATCAAGCAGAGAACTTCCAACCAATTTTGTTTATGAATATCAATGCAAAAATACTCAATAAAATTACTGAAAACTGAATCTGAAGACACATCAAAACCATCATTCACCATGATCAAGCAGGCTTCATCCCAGGGATGCAGAGATTGTTCAACATACAAAAATCCACCAATATAATCCACTATATAAAAAAACTCAAAGAAAAAAAATCACATGATCATCTCATTAGATGCTGAAAAAGCCTTTGACAAAATACAATACCCCTTCATGTTAAAAGTCCTGGAGAGATCAGGAATTCAAGGCCAATACCTAGTAAAATAAAAGCAAAGTACACCAAACTAACCGTCAATATCAACTTAAATGAAAACTTGAAGCAATCCTGCAAAAATCATGAACAAGACAAAGCTGCCCACTTTCTCACTACCTAGTCAATATGGAAAAAAAAAAAAAACACTCCTTATTGATGGTGTGAGTGCAAACTGGTATAACCACTCTGAAAATAAATCTGAAGTTTTCTCAGAAAATTGGAAATAGCTCTACCTGAAGACCCAGCTATAACATTCCTGGGAATACTCCTAAAAGATGCTCCACCATACCACAAGGACATGTGCACCATGATGTTCATAGCAGTCCTATTTGTAATAGCCAGAAGCAGGAAACAACCCAGATGTCCCTCAACAAAAGAATGGATACAGCAAATGTGGTTCATTTATGCAATGGAATCCTATTCAGCTATTTAAAAGGAAGGCATCATGAATTTTGCAGGAAAATGGATGGAACTAAAAATATCATACTGATTGAGGTAACACAGACCCAAAAAAAGACATGCATGTACTCAGTGATAAGTGGATATTGACCAAAATATTCAGAATACCTCTGATACAACTTGCAGAATGTAGGAAGCCTAATAAGGTAGGCCGATATCTGAAACCTACTTAGAAGGTGAGCAAAATAATCATGGTAGGCAGAGGGAGAGAGCAAACTGGCTAGAAGAGGACAGGATCAAGAATGGGAAGAGACAGAATAGATATCCAGAGGGTCAGGAGAATGAGTCAAAATGTGCAGCAGTGGGGGGTTACAGAGCAGGGCCAACCTCTAGAAAGTCCCAAAGATATGCGAGGCTACCAGAACTCAATAGGGATGACATTAGCCAAAATGCTGAACAGTGGGGAGATGGAAATGGAAGAGACCACCTCCAGTTGAGGCAGGGGGCCATCAACCCATCTTCAATTTTTTTAAACACACAATTGTTCCTCTATAAAGGAAATGCAGGGATAAAATTGGAGCCATGAAAGAAAGGCTACCCAGTTACTGGCCCATCTTGGGATCCATCCCATATGTGCACACCACATTCTGACACTATCACTGAGGACATACTGCGCACACATACTGGCTCCAGAAGCAACTGACTGAGACAGATACAAATATGCTCACATCCAAACATTGGACTGAGCCCAGAGTCCTATATGGAAGAGTTAAAGGAAGGACTAAAAAAGCTGAAGTGAATTGTAACTCCGTGGGAAGAACAACAATGTCAACTAGCAAAGACTCCTCAGAGCTCCCAGAGACTAAGCCAAAAACCAAGAAGCATATGTGAGTTGGTTTGTGTCCCTGGGCACATGTGTAGCAGAGGACTGCCTTGTATGGCCTCAGTGAGAGAGAGGATACACTAATCCTGTGGAAACTTAATGCCCCACGGAAGAGGGATGCTGGTGCGGGTGAAGTGGAGGTGGATGGGTAAACACCCTCTCAGAAGTGGAAAGAGGTAAAGAACTCGGGGAGGAGAGACTGGAAAGAGGGGCAACTTTTAATAATTATTTAAATAAATAATTTAGTAAAAATGATCACTATAATTTTTAAAAATAGCTATAGTGACTTTGAAATATAGCAAGCCATTCGTTGGCAAAGGGGGTAGTATTAATAAAATACTTTGTAACTTTGCCCCTATATGCAGTGTTAGTTGTTGAGATCTGTAGCCTGACACATACCTGACATGAATACATGCTGGAAAATTATAAAATCACTCACCCCACCACAATCAGGTCCTTTTTCATATTAGTGACACAGCAGCTGTTTGTCTAACTTACTTCTCCCCATGATGTATACATTAAGCTAGTCCTCCTATTTTGTTCTGAAGGCAGAAAGCTGTCCTCCACATGTAAGTGTTTTTCCTGTTACTGCAATAGACAGTTGATTATATGACTCAAGTGGGTACTTTTAAAACTGAATGATAATACAGCCATTTAAGTTAAGAATGCCTTGGGGAGCAACAGACTAGGATCAAAACCACCTGAGTCAACATAGTAGAGCTTGTCTATATATATATATAGACAAAAAGAAGATACAACTGCTTTAGAATTAATACTTCTCAGGAAGAAATCACTCCACACACTTGAAAGATTAATAAAGAAAAAAATCTTTAATAGCAGCATGCATTCAGCTCTGGTGACCGTTCAAAGAGGAACAGCCTAGAACAGATTTTGCATTTCATATACACTGCCATTTTTAAGTCTCTTTTTAGGTTCAGGTTCTAGGTTATACTTTGAACTATTTAAATAGAGACTGAAGACTGCAAGTCTGGCCCATAAGACAAATGGATATTTACAGAATAAATCTATCTTATAGACCATAATGTATGATCTAAAAATACATTTCAAAGATTTATCAATGCCACAGTTCTCACACATACAAAGGACGGAGAACAGAAATATAGAAAACATCAAGGAAATGCCACTGTTGTAGAAGTTCTTAGATGAACAGCTATGCTGAGCTATCTTAATCTCAGAATAAGGCTGCTTTTGTCTCTAAGCAGGTTGGCTCAGAGGAAAGCCACAGCTGCTTCCATGCAGGACCAGAGGAGTTGATTTCAACTAGCACTGGCTGTTGTCTGTCTTAGGGCTATACCATCACTAGAGAATTACATCTTTTAAGCTTTATTTTTCTTTTATGTATATGGATGTTTTGCCTGCATGTGTCTCTGTGCACAGTACCTGTAGGGGAAAGAAAGGGGCATCAGATCCCTTGGGATTAGAGTTACAGGACATGGTGAGCTGCCAGGTGGTTTCTGAAAGGGAACCCAGGGTTTTTAACTGCTATTATCTCTCTAGTCACTTTTTAATTTAAAATTTATTTTTATGCACATTAATTAAAATATACATCACTTTCCCCTTTTCTTGTCCTCTTCCATCTCTTCCCAATTCTTCCTGTCCAATATCTTCCTTTTAAGTATGTATATGTGCAATCATATGAGTAATAATGAATAACCTGATGCTTTCAGGGCTTTACACTTCATTGGATATGCAATTAGGGAGCTCATCCCTACTCTGAGACTATTTGCAGGGAAGTTCCACTCCTTAATGACCAACAGGAATCTGGCCCTGAAGTGATATAGGCTGTGGACAGAAAACATTAGAAAACAGAGGGTGGTAAATATCTCAGCTAATACAGGTGCCATAACCCTGATGTCTTGGAGCTTCAAGGAGGACTACAGACATTGGCCTGAGCCAATCACAGTCTCCCTTTGTTCTGTAGACCACCCACCATACCACTGACCATCCTTGGATGACTTTGAAATCCTGAAATCCCTGCCTCTCTTTCTAAGCACCATGATTACTGGCCTGTCTTACCATGCCTGTCTTAGGTTGTTTCAACTTCATTTGACGATTTATTAGAATGATGGGATGAGTAAGATGAACAGTTGCACTTAACTATATTGCAAAACCACTTATCTCTGAGCATGGGTTTCATTATCTGTAGAATAAGGACTACACTCTGCCCTAGCCCTTTTGAGGAGTTATAATATGACTCAATGATAAAGATAAACAATAATGCTCATAGTTGGAAGGCAGTGCACTTTAAGGCAGATGCTGTATTTGATGGAAGTCCTCTTCTGCTACTGGAATTAGGACCAGAGCCTGTGTCCTGTTACCCTATCCAGCCAGATTCAACCACTCATCCTCAATAAGCCAGTTAAAAAAGCTAAATTATCTTGCTGTGATATGCCTACCTATATAATACAGGTACTCTGAAGGTAAGGTAGGCAGATATCTCTCTGAAGTCCTAGGACAGCCTAGTTCATATACTGAGTTCCAGGCCACTCAGAGATTCATGGTAGGACTACCCTTTAAAATAATTTTTAAAAGAGAGAGAAAAACAATGAAAATGGAAAAAAAAAGAAAACTATTAATGAAAATTGAAAAATATCATATTTATTCAGGGTGATTAATTTTGAGCAGTTATGAGGATATAACTAATTTATCCTCAGAGTCCTGAAAAGGTTTAGCTAGAAGGCAAGACATACAAACAACAAAAAATCTAACAAAGTCATGTAATAAACTTTTTCTTATTCATAAATCGTACCCCCATTCTCAGCTCCTTTCTATCCTGCAAGGTTAGATAATGAGATAATGTTTATTCAGCAGAGCACTCAAATGCACACATGCACACACATACAGACACACGTACACAAACACACCAGAAAAATTTAAAATAAATCTCACTGCTGTTATATTATTTAGCATCTCTAGATAATTCCCTTAGAAAGCATACTTCAAGATAAATCCAAATGGTAATGAATGGGAACATGAAGAAGCATGGAACATCAAATAGTGTGTGTGTGTGTGCGCACGCGCGCGCACACACACACACACACACACACACGCATGCGCACACACACATATATATTCATAGCACATCAAACTATGTTGTGAGACATACAGTAGATTGTCAATTATCCTACTTCATTACTTCTCTACCAGATAGATGAAAATGCTGCTTTTGATACATATATGAAATAATGATCCTTATGTTCTCTTCTATTAATCATTTTATCATCAACATTTTTAAAATGTGTTGACAAAACAAGCCACATTGGGGGTGCATCCTCTACCCTTGAACTTTTACTCAGGAAGCTGACACATGAGAATCAAGAATTCAAATGCAACCTTGACTAATGACTGATACCAGGTATATACAAACAATATCTCAAGGAAATTTGTGAAAATATGAAAAACAAATCCAGGAACAACCATCCTTCACCCTTTCAGAAACCATTACTTATAAAGTATGATCATACACTACCTGATATATAAACAAACAACAGACTATTTAGATGATGGACATCCCATTCTATACACTAAAATAGTAAAATACTTATTGCAAAGTGTAAGTGCAGTAGAAGATGAACAGAAGCTATAGAAGGAATATAAAAATTGCCTAATAAACTTCTGTAAATATATTTGCTACACATACAGCAAACTCAAACTCTATTTCAAATGTTTCAAAATACAAATCAAAACCACAATTGGTGATCTCCTCTAAGTTATGATTTTTTAAAAAAGGTGAGATTTTTTTCTTGAAACTGAAGACAACTATATCTAAAGTCCTTATCAAATTGTTTACATAAATAGCATTTTTCTTTTATATGACTTCTTTCCTATTTCCTGATATCAAGATGCTACATAATGGCTTTAAAATATTTACAGGGTTAGAGAAATGGCTGAGTAGTTAAGACAAGTTCATTTTAAAGAATAAGGTCAGGTTTCAGACAACTTCTTATAATTTCTGCTACAAGAAGATCCAAGGGCCTAAGCTTCTTGGGAACCAGCATGCACATACTCTCATGTGCATGCACAAAGACACACTGACACCATGTTTAAAAAAAAAGAACAAATACAATTTTACTGATGAATGTTTCTTTTGTGTATTCATTCATTTTTATAAGTCAGATGTTGATGCATCTAAAGGCTTACATACTGGGTTTTTATTTATCATGAATTGGCTCATGTACCTGAAAGCAAGCATGTAGGGTTGAAGTGAAAGCAATCAATCCTTCCCTGTGGTGGTATCACTTCTAAAGATTTAGGAAATGCTACCCTGCTGGAGGACGTATGCCACTTAGGGTGGGCTTGAGCATTTACCATTTCTAGTTCCTACTCTCTGCTTCATGATGCAAGCTGAGGATGTGAGTTCTGAGCTTCCTGCTTTATTGCCATGTATAACACTTGTTGTGATGCCAATTTCATATTGATCCTATATCCCTCTGGAACCATAAGCCAAGTTAAACTTTTTTATAAGTTTTCTTAGACATTAAGCTTTATCACAGTAACAGAAAAGGCACTGGTACACACCCATAAAGTTTTACACATGGATGAGTTATTTCATGAAATTGAAGAGATTCTGAGATATAAAGGGGTTACCTTGTTGTTTAAATTCATAGGACATTTGTCCATATGAGTCTGGACTCATAGATTATTGACACTTGTGCAACCATCATTTGTCTACTTTGTGGGTTCCTTTCCCTACCACCCTGCCAAAGGCCATGCAAGAGTAATGGCAAATAACTTTAGAACTCATAGAATACGGTCCACTGATTACCAAAGCCACATGGGTGAGCCTCGGTGTGGCACGGGCTCTAGAACCACATGGTGTTATGGAACTCTGCTCTGCTTTTTGCCCTCACATCCCTCTTAATCTAAGAATTATATGAAAACTTTAAGGGGGCTTCCAGTCCCTCTCTGGACAGTATCTCTGGCACTCACAATAATAGTATGATCTCTTTCAGGCATTGTTGCTGGAGAAGATTAATGATTCAATCACCACCCTAAAGAACTTAGAGATATAGATTGTCAACAATGACAACCACCCTTAGAAAACATTTGGAAAAATAAAACTGTTAGTGAAGCTAGGTTGAGATGTTTTTTCTACTGTTGTAGAAAATCTTAGAGAACAATATGATGTTGAGAAAGGCATACACTTATTAAGCTAGAAATCTTTTATGGTCAGGGAACAAGAACAATGGCAGTACGGGGTGATGTGACTCTCACTGAGGATTTTTTGTCCTCAGATTTCTGATATATGATACTGATAGTAGATATGCATTCTTAGAATTTAAAGTAGATATGACTGATTTTTATTAAAAAATTTAGATTTATGATTCTTTTAAGATTCTTACAAGATTAGTTTTAAATAATAAAATGATTGTCTCCTTTGTAACTGCAAATTGCTGCCTGCCAGTAACAGAAAGTGGCTGAGAAAACTACCTTACTTGCTTACACTTTGTTAATCTATAACAAATTGCTTAGTTATTAATGGATTTAGGTTTGGGGGAATAATTTGTTTTATCTGTACTTTGTAATGTTATTTCTTGTAAAGGTATTGGGAAATACAGTTTATCCATAATCATTTACTAGAAGGAAACTAAAATGTAATCACTTTGCAATTTTATACTACTTAAAAGATTTTGCTGAGATATATAAGCTAAGGGTGGAGGGTTGGAACATTGTTGCTTCCACCACATATCAACTATGTGTATGTATATGTGTAAATTTTGTGAGTTGACGTTGGCACATTGTTTCTTCCAACCATAAACTATGTGTATATGTAAAGCTTGTCTGGGTGTGTATTGGAGCTTGCTCCATCTATTAATTGTGTGTGTGTGTGTGTGTGTGTGTGTGTGTGTGTGTGTGTGAATTTTCTTTCCTTCTCTTTCTCACCAGGCATTAAAAAGAGTTCATAGTTTTTCCACTGGCCACAGGGAGTACCAACCCCAGTAAATTAAGCTTTGTTCACTCAAATAATAGTCTGCTGAGTAACTTCTCTAATTGCTGGCTGCCATTGGCTGCAGCCCCTGTAGGTATCTGGATCCACTCCTGTCAGGAGCTCTAAACAATGACCCCTAAAGGCTGTCTGCCTCAGTTTACCTACATGAATGCCAAAGCCGGTCATTTTCACCACCCTTGTCTAACCTTCCAACCCCCCAACACTAGTTAAGAAAGAAAGAAGAATAGAGAGGAAATGCTGACTAGAGTTGTTAAGTTCCTTGAGCCAAGTTTAATCTTCACCATCAGGATATTTAATTTCTTCTTGTCGTCTCTTTGTGTACAACCACTTGACAAATTACAACAACCCACATTCAGCAGAAACCAGCAACCTGCCAACAACAGCAACCCCATTTATTGGGCCCCTAACATTTATTTATCCTCTGAAAAGGTCCCAGAATTTCAAGTGTCACACCCTTGCAGAAACTATCCACAGCTGGAAAAACAATACCCCTGATAGACCACAAAGCAAATCAGTCACCTGCCCATAAAGCAGTCTCCTATCTCCACATCTGGGATTAAAATGAGAACATATTTCCATAACATTTTTGTATTTTTAAAGAAATCAAAACTCTCATTACACACTTGTCAGTTTTTTTTTCCTCCAGAATAATCTTCTTTGTAAGACTATTTACAAGATTATATTGAGATTACTGAATGTGTGTTGGTTAAAGATCTTACCAAAACCTTTATCATCATATATTTCCTTCAGTATGAGTTAATTCAGGTCTTTAAAAACTACTATGATATGCAAATTTTTTAACAGATTGATTAAACATTAAAGGTTTTACTCTTGTATAAAGATACAACAAAGTACAAAAGTTTACCACACTGACTACATTTATGGGGTTTCTCTGCGTTATAACTTTTTCCTCATTACAAGACTACTGCTACATACATGTAAAGGCCTTAACACATTGCTTACATTCATAGAATTTCTCTTTAGTATGTGTTTTTATTTATTCATAGATAATTGTATTGTGAAAAGACTTTATCATATCCATTACATTTGTAGGGTTTCTGTCCAGTATGTGTTCTTTTATGTATTCAAAGACAATTGTGATTTGCAAATGTTGGGAACAAGCAAAAGAAACTTAAGTACTGCCCTCTCATCTTCAGACTCCATTTAATCATAGGGTGAAACTAACTTCAAACACCCAGGCCCTGAGGAATCTGGGGATTTTCCAATAGCTGACCAACTTCCCTTCTTTAGCTTTTGTTTCCCAAAATATAATGACTGTTTCTAACCATGAAAGAACAGATTAAAATAATTGGTTAGCCTATAAAACCTACACTCTCTATCAGTTGATATAATCAACCACATAAGAAAAGCCCCTATTTCTAAATTCTGATAGGGAAAATTTTTTAACTGTCACTTGGCACAGATGTTTGTGGTTTTCAAGCTTAAAAGCTCTGTAACATTCTGGCTTGGGATTGCAGTTCCACTCCTGAATCTGTTCTGAGACCCTGACAGATCAGTAGTAGCATGATTACAATAAATTCTTGCCATTTACACTGACCTGGTGTTTAAGTTGTGTTGGATCTAAACAGGGCTCATAATACAAAGGTTTTACCACATTGAATACATTCATAAGGTTTCTCTTCAATGTGTGTTACTTTTCTACTCTGGAGATAACTGTGGTGGGCAAAGGCATAACAACACTACTTCCATTCATAGGGTTTCTCTCCAGTATAAATACTTTTGTGGTAATGAGGACTATAAAAATGTGCAAAGGTTTGACTATATTAAACATATTCATAGTTTCTCTCTAGTATGTGTTCCTTTATGTCTTTGAAGATAACCATGATACGCAAAGGCTTTACCACATTGATTACATTTGTAAGGTTTCTCTCCAGGATGAGTTCTTTTATGTATTCGGAGATTGTCGTGACTTACAAAGGCTTTACCACACTGGTCACATTTATAGGGTTTCTCTCCAGTATGTGTTCTTTTATGTCTTCGGAGACTAATGTGACATGCAAAGGCTTTATCACATTGATTACACTCATAGGGTTTCTCACCAGTATGTGTTCGTTTATGTATTTGAAGATAATGTTGATGGGCAAAGGCTTTACCACATTGCTTACATTCATAAGGTTTCTCTCCCGTATGTGTTCTTTTATGTATGTGGAGATTGCTGTGACGTGCAAAGGCTTTACTGCACTGATAACATTTATAAGGTTTTTCTCCAGTATGTGTTCTTTCATGTATCTGGAGATTACTGTGACATGCAAAGGCTTTACCACATTGATTACATTTGTAGGGTTTCTCTCCAGTATGAATCATTTCATGCCTTTGAAGCTGACCATGAGAGGCAAAGGCTTTACCACACTGCTTACATTTATAAGGTTTCTCTCCAGTGTGTGTTCTTTTATGTCTTCGAAGACTATTGTGACATGCAAAAACTTTACCACATTGCTTACATTCATAAGGTTTCTCTCCAGTATGTGTTCTTTTATGTCTTCGGAGATTGTTGTGACATGAAAAGGCTTTACTGCACTGATAACATTTATAAGGTTTTTCTCCAGTATGTGTTCTTTTATGTCTTCGGAGGCTACAGTGTTGTGAAAAGGATTTATCACAGTCATTACATTTGTAAGGTTTCTCTCCATTACGACTTCTTTCATGCCTGCAAAGATAATTGGCATATGTGAAAGGTTTACCACACTTATGACACTGATAAATCTTTTTATCTGAAGGAATTAATTTTTCAGTTTGGTATAGTTGAAATGAATAGTCATATCTTAAAGGTTATATCACTTTGTTTACATTTATGGTTTCCCCTTCATTATGGATTGTTTTGTGTCTTTGAGGATACCTGTAATTTTAAGAGCATTTATTACATGGCTCACATTTACAGCATCCTTTTTCTATGTAAGGGTATTTTACTTATTTGAAGAGAACTGGAAGAGCTCAGAGCTTTAGCACACTATGTACATTCATAAATTTTCCCATTTATGCATTTCCTACATTTGCATGCTACACTTGCAAAGTGAACCAGGACAAACAGAGAAGAGTTTCCACATTTCTAGTACTTATAGGTATTTTCTACAGTGTGAGTTTTTGGATGTTTTCCCAATAAAGTTAGAAAACCAACTAACCAATTATACAGTTTTATCACATTGTAAAAGTCTACTCAAATGGAGAATGCCACATATCTTCTAATTATTCTGGGAGAGGGGGTACATTGTTTCTTTCAATATCCCTACATTCCCATGGCTTGTATCCATTGTGACGCATGATATACCTACTAAAAGAAGAATAACAAGTAAAATATTTCCACTCTGCATTCATTGTTTGGCTTTTTGTTCATTATATACATGTGATATAGTGATTAAGGTTTCTCCTCAACAACACTCTTTACTCTCACAAATTGTTGCTCTCACTAAACTCAGCAGTGTTACTACAAGTATATGAGTAATGCCACCTTTATTATGAAATTTTTGCTTATTAGGAACATACTTATCACCTGCTCAATGTATGTATCTTTTGCAGTATGGGAGTGGTATGAGACTAAATAGATTGGTTGTTCATTTATCCTGCTCCCACTGATTGGGTTATTCAACTGTGTTATAGGGCTTGCCTTATCTAACATTCATGTCTTAACTTGTGAACCAGGATAGGTTGTGTCTAGCATTCATGTCTTAACTTGCCAAAAGGGTATCAGGGTATCAGTTGTCCTTTCTACTAAATAGGATATCAATTTCCAGGAAGGTATTGGAAACTTAAACTTTATTTGACTCCTATTCAAAATGAAAGTCTTATTCCAAATAGTTTCTTATATTGAGCTATGATTCAAATGGTAATATCTGTAAAGGCATTGTTTCCTTTTCTTCATTCTTAGAGAAATGCTTTGCAAACACAAACCAGATACAGGACAATGACATACATGGATTTGTGAGGACTTAATAATTATCAATATACTTAAAGAAGTGTTGTTTTTACACTGTTGCTTTTCTTTAAAACTTTTAAGGCACATTAAAATTTCTTCAGAGTTGTATTCACACCAACTTGCATATGAAAATTACCTTCCATGTCTTCTAGAACCTTGAAAATGCTCTTCAATATTATGGTCTTCCCGATTGTAGCCTAGAATATAGTACCAGAAAATATATGATATATTACTAGAAATTAGGCAAAATTTAAGTTACTATCTTTAGTGAACTTGATTTGTTCATCACATTCTTCCTTGTTGTCAACTGAAATTACAGAAGACCATGAATAATAAAGAAACTGTTGTTTCCTTATTTTAAAAGTGAAGAAAAATTTACTGTCTTACCTATAGCAGTGAGATTCCTATAGGTCTCCAGCATCACATCTTTGTAGAGACTCTTCTGTGAAGGATCCAGCAAAGCCCATTCTTCTTGAGTGAAGTTCACATGCACATCATCATAGGTAATTGCATTCTAAAATATCCCACAAATGTGTACAACAAAAACCATGATATTGACAACACTGTAAACATATACTTCATTGACAATATATTCTTATAATTCTGATGCTTACACAACTCATTTCTTGACCCACAAGTTTAATGTAATCATTAATTCATCTTAGAAGAAAATTGAATTAACCGAGAGGGATGAGAGGACAAACAGTTCTGGGCATATATCAGAGAAATTATATGGTGTACTGGCTCAAGCCTTTAATCCCAGCATTCAGGAGGCAGGGGCAGGTGTATATCATTGAGTTGGAGGACAGCCTGGTCTATCCAGGCCAGTCAGAGGTACATATTAAGAGGTACATATAACAAACAAGAAAGACAGAAAGAACTCAGGAGTTTTTACTGAAGTTCCTGCAAAGAATTATACATTCACTTCAGTTCTGTATTCATTTTCCAGAATTCTGAAGTGCCCCAGTTTAAACTGTAACATTAATGAGATCTTACTAAAAGAAGATTCATGTTTAAACAGTTACAAATAGATGAAAAAAATTGGCAATGTAGATGTTGACCCTATGTAAGGAACATTAGGGCAGAAGAGATGGCTCAGCAGTGAAGAGCTCTTACTGGTCTTGCAAATAATTGGGCTCAACTGCCAGTACTTACAAGGGGAATCAAAACTATCCATTACTCCAAATTTGGGAATTCTGAGGCCATCTTCAGATTATTATGAGGACCAGTCACACATAAAATGCATATTCATACATACAGGTGAAATATTTATATTCATTAAAAAATCAAAACAAAAACAGGTAGGAAGAATGGTATGTACCCACAATTCAAAGATCCAGAAAACTCAGGCAGTATTAAGGTCATAAATACATACCATTCTAAGAAATAGAATATTCTTTCTGCCAAATTTGAAAATTCACAATGTGTATGGAGATTAACATAACAGGATAATCTTAACATGTACCAGAACATACATTCTAGGCCCATCAGCCAATAAAATAAAAACAAACAAACAAACAAAATGCCAGGCACAATGCCCACATTTAATCCCAGCACTCAGGAGCCAGAGACAGGTGAACCTTTCATTTCAAGGCCTAGATGTTCTACATACCTACATTCAGTACATCCAGAGCTATACTGAATGTTTTGTCGTCAAAACAAAAAAAAAAAAAAAAACCTAAATTAAAAATATAAAAATGCCAGGCTCATAAAATAGCTTATCATTGAATATCAACTGCTTCTACTACATCTTATATGATTTAAGAATAGAGTCTACAATGGTAAAGTCATGACAGCATAAGAAGGATGCTGACCAGGTTCACCCACAACACAGTACACACACACACACACACACACACACACACACACACACACACACACACACACACACACACCAGAAAATGAGTTGAGTCTATACACTCCAATCTCATCCCCATTAAGGAATCTAAAAATGTTGCTCCTACAGAAGCTTCCATAAGCTCCCCAAAGAAAGCCACAAAGGAGAGACAAGTCTTCAAAGACATCTTATCTGGGAGCTTCTTGACTTAATCACTAACATTCTGATCCTTGGTCACTACAGGCTTATGAGTTATTTCAGGATTTAAAAAAAGCATTTATTTAGTCCAACCTCAATGATCCTAACAGTCTTCAGGAGCTGATACACTCTTCAAATGTCTAAATTCTCTTCTGACACTCAAAGCAATCTCTTGATCACCATATCTTGTAAAATCAGAAAACAGTTATATCTTTCCAACATACAAAGGCACAGAATACCCTTTTCCATTCCAATAAAGAGGAATGTGTACATAGTGAGGGAGGATTAGACCAAAGCAAGAAATCCAGCAAAGCAAACAAATCCTGTAGCTCTGCCTCAGACACATGAGGCCTCAATTTCAAAAGGCTCAGAACATGGCCCTATCCCTGCAACTTCTTATACATATATCTATTGATTTAGTTACTTCCACTCCCTATATGCATCTCTCCATGGCAGGTGACTCATAGCTTAGGTATCTCGACATCTTGTGGTCTCAAAATGCAACTTAGGCTTCATCTGCACAGGGTCATTCAATGTACTTTCACAGTATCCTCCCTCACTAAGGTTCTGATTCTGCCAAACATGAATGGTTGGAACAGTGCTGAACTGAAACTATAAAGGAAGAATCCATGACCTTAAATTTTACATTTTTCTTATTTTCAGAACTTTGGTGATCCTGTCAAGTTTAGATTCTCAATAGGAATGGACCCTGGCATGCTTGGACCACCGCTGGAGCAGGTTTTCTATGAAATTCATGCCTGGGACTATAGGGTCCATCTCAGATACAGTCACCAAACTCAGACAATATTGTAGATGCCAAGAAGTGCATGCTGACAAGAGCCTGATATACCTGTCTTCTGAGAGGCTCTGCCAGAATCTGACAAATACAGAGGTAGATGCTCATAGCCAACCATTGGACTGAGAACGAGGTACCCAATGAAGGAGTTAGAGAAAGAACTGAAGGAGCTGAAGGGGTTTGCAACCCCAAAGGAAGAACAACAATATCAACCAATCAGATTCCCCAAAGATCCCAGGAACTAAACCACCAAAGAATACACATGGAGGAACCCATGGCTCCAGCCACATATGTAGCAGAGGATGGCCTTTTCAGGCATCAATGGAAGGAGAGGCCATTGGTCCTTTGAAGGCTCGATGCCCAGTGTAGGGGAATGCTAGGGCAGGGAGGTAGGAAGAAGTGGATAGGTGGGTGGAGGAGCACCCTCATAGAAGCAGGGGGAGGGTGATGGGATAGGGAGTCTCTGGAGAGAAAACAGGGAAAGGGGATAACATCTGAAATGTAAATAAAAAAATGTTCAAGAAAGGGAAAAAAAAAGGAATCGCTTTACTTACTCTTTTCATTAATTTAAGATTTAACTAGTGGGAGTGATTCCCTTTGGTCACCTATTAGGCTTCAAATCCTGAGCAAGGACCTCCTCTTTAATGGTGCTAATCTCTTTGAAAACTCATGCTTCTCTTTCAGCATTTGACTCTCATTTGAAATTACCCAGTGCTGTTTTTCTTGACAAACCACACTGCATTTATTTCTGCCCCACTTGTTGCTTTTATTTCACTGTAGTCCTGAATGAGTCACTATTAATAACCATCCAACAGATTCCATGTGCCATCTAACTTAGACCATATTTTTCTTAATTCTACCTCACTGAATTCCTAGGGCATGAGCAGAATAAAAAATAATAATAAATAAATAAAAATTGGGTCAAATACTACACAAATGACCTCTAGCTAAATTTTTCAAGGAGTCTATTTTCCCCTCTAATCTTATGACCTCAACTTCTGTCTGCATTACTAGCATACTCTGATCTTCCAGGTGCTACAAGAACAGTTAATTAAACTGAATATTGCTTTCTATGCCATTTGCCATCTCAAGTCCTGATATTTTCCACATTCCTCCAAAAGAGAACATTCTCAGGTTCTGTCCAAGAGCAAATTACTTTTTGCATACTGTTTTGTTGTTGTTGTTCTGACTTGCTTCTCTGCTACTGTGATTGAATACTATAACCAAAGGCCTCTCAGGTAATGAGCAGGTTTACTTGTATTTAGTCCTGAAAGATCATAGTCCATCATTTTGGGAGCTTAGTATAGAAACTCAGGCTTCAAGGGCATGAAGGTAAAAACCATGGACAAACATTGTTTCCTGACTTGCCCTCTTGCTTGGTCACTATCTCGTGCTTATCTAGCTCTCTTATCTAGCCCAGGCACAATTGTTTAGGGATAGTACCACCCTCTGTGGAAGAGCCTTCCCACCTTAAGTATCACTGTGCACAATCTCTCACTGATACAGCATCCAGCCATTTTGGTGAGGGCATGCATGCTCTCAAGTGAGAATCCCTCAACATAAGCTCTAAAATGTTAACAACTAAAGCTAATTAGGACACAAAGAAGATAATATATGAGAAAGTTTTAAAAACCAAAATCCAATGTGCTAACTATATCAATCACTTAAGTAGCAAAACCCCAAACATTGATTATTTCAACAGCCAGAAAACACATGCTGCCAAGAAATGAGGAGAGGCAAACTTTTAGGATCAAAAAGAGGAAACTAAAACTGTTTCTCAACAGAAATTCCCCAAACTGTTAAAAACTCAAGAAACTCACAGCATAATATAGCAGATTTTCAGAAGACAAAAATTGGTGAAGATCTATCATTTTCCAGAGAAGAAACACTATAATTAGATTATAATAAATAAAATCATACAACATAGATGGCACCACAAATAAAAGGAGACAGAAAGACCTATAAGTCTTTTAAACAAGAATTATAAAAAAAATAAAATAAAATCAAAGAAATGACAGGCCAACACTCATCCTGTGCATTCAGTTTCTTTTCTTTGCCAATAATAAAAAATGAATTGGAAGTGGCTAAAACTCAGTTAATTGGACAAAGAGGCTGCTTAAGGAATGAGAAAAGGCTTTTTGTTTTGTTTTGTTTTGTTTTTAAACCAGATCCACATCTTATAGAGGCCTAATACACAAAGTATATAAAGACTTCAAGAAACTAGACTTTCCAAAGCAAAACATTTATTTTAAACTGGGGTATAGATCAAAACAGAGAATTCTCAACAGAGGAATCACAAATGGCTCTGAAAGACTTAAATCTTCACCATCTTGTACATGTCAGAATGGCTAAGATCAATAATACATGTGACAGCTCATGCTACCAAGGATGTGGAGAAAGGAGAATACTGCTCTACAGTTAGTGGGAGTACAAAGTAATACAGCTACTATGAAAATAAGGATTTTAACAGAATTATGGTTCCTCAAAAAAACTGAGAATCCACGTACCTCAAGACCCAGCTATACTGCTCTTTCCAAAAGGTGCTCCATCCTACCACAAGGACACTTGCTCAAATATGTTCATAGCATATTTATTCATACTAACCAGAAACTGGAAACAATTTTGATGTCCCTCAACTGAAGAGTGAAGAAACAAATTGTGGTAAATTTACACAAGGAAGTATCACTTAACTGGTTTTTTTTTTTAAAGATATCATTAATTTACAGGCAGATGAAAGCAACTAGAAAAAAAATCACCCTGCTCAGTTGCTTGCCACACAAGTCCTTCCACAGCCAAAATGTCTACAGCTGTGCCTTCAGGATCCAGTGCTGCCACTGCCAGTAAACCAAGACTCCAGCAGACACAAAATCAAGTAGATGAGAGGTAGTTGACATTATGTGGATAAGGTGTTGGAAAGAGACCAGAAGCTCTCATAGTTAGATGACCGCACAGATACACTGCAGGCAGGGGCCTCACAGTTTGAGGCAAGTGCTGCCAAGCTGAAGAGAAAGTACTGGTGAAGAACTGCAAGATGTGGGCGACAGGGATTAGTGACCTAGTGATTACTGTCATTATCATTATTGTGTGGTGTGTCTCTTAGTGAAGAACAGATGAAACTGAAGCCCAATGTTCAGGATCTTCTTCAAGACTTTTTACTTAGAACCTGATGTGTTATCAAGCTTTTTCATTAGTTTACATACAGTTCAGTGCCTAGAATGTGTGCCTTTGTTTTTATATGCACTCCAAACTGGAGGTGTGACAAACCCTGCCCACATTTTACAAAGTGCCTTTACAGATTTATGGGCTGGGAAAGAGAACTTGTGTGCTTCAGAGTGATAAAATCTAGGTTGATGTTGTCACTGATGACCTGTGGATTCCAGGAAGGAGATTTTGTTCAAATCAGTTGTCCCCACATCCTAAACCATATTTTAAACCTTTGAGTAATTTGGACCTTCCAAGAACACTACTGCCTAACAAAAATGGGTGACAACAGCACAGTGTTCCTTATTTTGATAACTAGGTAACTTTTCATTAAGAGTATCCTCCATTTGTAAGTACTACTGACTCCCAGAGTATTGAAGATGCTGGTGAAGAGCTCATGCTCTTAGTTAGACATGAAGATGTTTACTTTCTTGTTCTTGTTGTATATCACTCCTAAGATAGTATTTTAATCAGAAATAACCCTTTAAGGAGTTTTAATAGAACTAGGACCAAAGTTTCTATTTTGCCAAAAGTTGAATACAAATAAATCATCCATAAGTTTGCCCCTTGTAGATAGATTCAAATAAGTGCCAAATGTAACTCAAGGTACCCTTTAAAAAAATGTTAATACTGTGTGAGCCTTCAATATCTTAGCAGTCCTTCCTGTGAATTGCTATAGATAAGGCTTTTCATTATGATGTGGTTTCTTTCCTAGAGTTATAGGGGTGAGCTCAAATCACACTTGTAGACAAGATACTTAGCCAGCAGCTTACAGACTGAACTAGGCTGTGGCCTCCAGTATGATGTGAGGAGCAGCTGTGCAGCCCCACAAAGGCATACTTTATGAAACTCAAAAAGAAAGAAGGTCAGAGTATGGACACCAACAGAGCTACAAAACTCTCCACCTTCAATTGCAAGATGTATTGGGGCATGATAACATTCTTGTTTGAGTGACCAATGTTTGATTTAACTTAAGGCCCTTAACATGAGAGAGAACCCATGCCTAACACTGCCTGGATTTCTCCAAACTCTACAGACACTTAAATGGCAAGCATAGAGCCAGCATGGGTCTGTGTCAAGTACTCTGCTGATATGTTATGGCTGTTAGCTTGGTGTTTTTTGTAGGACTCCTAATAATGGGAGCAGATGTATCTGATTCTTTTCCTTGATCTTGAAACTCTTTTCTTTCTATCAGATTGCCTTGTCCAATATGAAAGTGTTTACCTTCTCCTTTTCTATCTTATTTTGTCCTGTTTGGCTGTCCTCTCTTGGAGGTCTGCTTTCTGCCCTCCATTTTATCTTGCTACCTGCAATGTAAACAAAATGGCTGAAGCTCTCGCATCCATCTCACAAATAAGAGTTCCCTGAGCTGGAGAGATGGTTCAGTGGTTAAGAGCACTGACTGCTCTTCCACAGGTGCTGAGTTCAAATGTCAGAAACTACATGGTGACTCACAACCATCTTTAATAAGACCTGATGCCCTCTTCTGGTGTGTCTGAAGATAGCTACAGTGTACTTATAATAAATTAATTAATTAGTTAATTAATTAATTAAAAGAGTGCTCTAAAGATTTAAATCAGATGGGAGGAAGAAGTAGGATAATACAGTGTAAACTGTAATTATATGCTGTTTTATGACCAATATAGCACTGACTGTGAGAGTCTTTACAAGTGTATAATCCTTTAATCATTGCTATAGTTTTCATTCGTTTAGCACAATCTCCTCCTGAAGCAACCACCTTGTCCTCAATAAATGAGCATTTAGGTTATTTTCATATTTAGGCCACCATGAATATAACTGCAATGAACCTGACAATTCTGATACTTCTCAATGCTAATTTCAAGTGTGTAAAAAATACACTGAGATTGTTAGATAGAACCATGTTGATTCTGTCATTTTTATGAGAACTCTGTACAAGGGGGTTACATGGGTGTATTATTATCTAAATGTATCAGAATACATACATTAAGTATATGTAATTTTATATCAACCATAGCAACACAACATGGTTTTAACTAACTTTAGTTGATAACTATGGAAAATTCCAATTTACTATTATCAGAGTTGATTTTGCATGGTAACACACAACCCTGTATCACATCCAGAATGATTGTTCAATTCTGGATCATGTTTTATTTTCATGCTTTTTGTTTTTTCAATTAAAATATACTTAGTGAGATATTCTTGATGTGACCCTAACAATGTATTCTGTGTCACTACAGTCTCTACTATGGTACTTTTTCTATGGCTTTGTACATTATTTCACATCAGTTTCAGTTTCACACACTATAGTAACACCATGAAAGTGTTGTTTTCAAAAAGAAAAAAAAAAGATAAAAGGATGTGGGTGTGTTCAATTTGTAGCATAGATTCAAAACAATCTAAAGAAAAATTCTAACAATTTATAAAAGTAAAGCTGATTCTAAAGTTATGTTCGATGTGAAAAGCATCAGAATTGTCAAGAGTATCATGAAGAAATAACACTTCATAAAAAATTGTATTTTGACACAATGTGACTTCCGTACTTACCACAAAGCTACAACAATCAAAGGGTTTACCATATTTGTGAAAGAATAAAGGGATGCAGAGAAAAAGCCAAGGACATAAGCCCCATATTACAGTCAAGTTTTAATCAAAAGACCTAGGGAAACTTGGTCAGAAAAAATGTGAATTTGACCAATGTTACCTATGATTGCATGTATATAAAAAATAAATAAACACAGACTTCACAAATCCCACAGAGATAATTCAAAGTAACCCCTAAACTGTTATATTTCTGACCTCCAACTAATACTGATCTAACTTCCAAAGATATAGGCCCCGTGCTCTAGAACTCTCTTTGGAAATAGATGTGATCTGAAAGGTGGGATCAGAGAGGTGGGCTATGAATCAACAATTCCCCTGACTGCCTTGTGATCTTACACAAACCCAGCCCCACTAAGCTCACACATAATCCAATGATAAAGAATAATTTAATGTCTGCTTCCTGCCAAATGGATTATAGTACATGATATGGAATCTCCCCTACCCACCAGCACAGCACCTTGTACATCTAAGAAACCTCTGCATCTCAGAAATTCCTTTTATATTCTGGAACTGAATTTCCCTGAATCACACTATTGTGGCTGGTGGTAGTTGAAAGGTAAAAGGATTTTAATCAAATATTGCTGAAGGATGATCTCCATCACTTCTTCTCTACCAGTTTCAAAATGATTTGTAAAATTTATCACACAAAACTGAATGTGCAATGCAATGTTCAGAACGTCTAGAAACCAGACCTTTGGTTTTGAAGTCTGTCTTCCCACTACACACACAAGCATTGCCTTGTGTGTAGACACGGGCAGTAATATAAGTAACAAACCTTCCTATGGCCAGAGCTGCAGAGCCTCCTCCACCCCTAGGGAATCGACACTCAGGGAGGCTCAGATTCCAAGGCCCTCTGCCTAGGTAACTACATGTACATGCCAAGAAGTGGGGGGGGGGGGTTTGTTGGTCTTTTAGAGAGGTTGTTTGTGTTTTGTTAGAGGCTGTGGTGAACAAGCACACAAAAGAAAGAGAGAGAGGGGGGGGGAGGGAGGGAGGGAGGGAGGGAGGGAGGGAGGGAGGGAGGAAGGAGGAAGAAAGAAAGAAAGAGAGAGAGAGAGAGAGAGAGAGAGAGAGAGAGAAAGGAAGGAAGGAAGGAAGGAAGGAAGGAAGGAAGGAAGGAAGAAAGAAAGAAAGAAAGAAAGAAAGAAAGAAAGAAAAAAGGAAGGAAGGAAGGAAGGAAGGAAGAAAGAAAGAAATTAGATTCAAGGATCTTTTCTATATCCTTGTTTCTCTCCTATCTAATGATAGGGGTGAAACCAGGGGCCAGAGGGAGCAGGAACAGGGAGGAATAAAGGGTAGGAAAAAGAAATCACAAAGTAGCAAAGGCCAGTTACACTGGCTAATATGAAAAGAAAAGCCAGCCTAGGACAAATGTTGCATTCCATATATGCTGTCACCTTCTGTCTCTTTCAGTTTCAGTCCCAGGTTATGTTTTCAACAACTTAAATATGAACTGGAACCTGCAAGTCTAGACAAGTGGGAAATTTACACAGCAAAGATATTCCCAAGATTATTTATTAAGTACACTGTGCCCTAAAACAACAGGTCACTCTTCAGTGGATCCTAAGTGGAAGGTCCTACATGATGGGTAGGTCTTACACAAGTTTCTTAAGTAAACTTCTTAAGAATACCATCGTGTACTTACATGGGGGAAATGAAAGGAAATAGGAGATGTCTAAGAAGTAAACAAAGTACCATGCAATGGCACACACTCAGAAACCCAATCAAACAGTGCTGAACAAGGGAAACTCTGAGTATCTCAAGAACATTACTGACCAAGCCTTATAGTGGCCCTATATATAACCAAAGCTCCATGTGGTAGGAAAACTTATGTTTTAATTCTGAAGCAATTCCTCCCAAAGGCCCTGGCCCCAGACCATTACCAGCTCTTCCAAGCCTATTTCTGGTTTTAGAAAAACAGCTGTTTTATCTCTATACCTCAGGGCCTTAGGTAAAGCTCCCAAGGCCTAGGCCCTGTTACTGGTACTGCAAGCATGTTCCTGTACAGAATTTAGTTATACAATACATAGAAACAGACCAAACCTCAACAGGGTTGCAAAAGGAACTATGCCATTCTCAATACGTGGGCAACTCTAGGAGAGCCTTGTTTGTTCAGGCCAGCACTCAACACAACAGTGTTTTGTTTTGCTTTTTAACCTTTTCAAATGGTTGTCACCAGGTGTCAACTTGCCCATGAGACAGAACCCTGCTTTTCTCAAGGAGAAAACTGAACTTTTATGGCACACCAGGCCTTAATGTTGATTGTGATCCTGTAATGCCCTACCAAGCAGCTTGTTAGAGGCCTGCTCTTTGATATGGGGATGGGCCTAGTGGCTGGTTGTAAATCAGGGTTGTTTCCTTTGTTATGGTTTGGAGCCATATTTCTGGCAATCCTTGTGAACAAAAAGATCCTAGCATTCTATTCTCCAACATGTCTGGTTAGCATACTACTTATCTGTGGGGTGTTTTACAGAGAGTCCTCCTTCAGCTAAATTATACTTGGTATGACTTATAGTATATCCTAACCATTAGTAAATCCTTTATAACATTAATTCTACTCTTTTACATCACAGCTCGTGAGATGCCTTTTACAACCTCCACAAAATTAACTCCAAATGGATCATACACCTTAATGTATGATTAAGTGCTAAAAACAGAATTTGTAGAAACTAGGTCTCTCTGCATTTGGCGTCATGCCAAGGAGTTTCTACACACAAGCCACTCTTCCAAATGTTTTGCATAGATGCAGCCCCATGGTAACGTTATTCAGCGATGGCCCAGCGAGCGGCTAAGACCACAAGGGATCTATAAGGGGCCGCATCTGGCCGCCGGTCAACACCCAGCCCCGGGAAAGAGCCACATCAGCTTTAGCTGCTCAGCCCCCTGCGCTCATCATGTCGCAACTTCAGAGCTTGCCTGAGCTTGCCTCACAGCACCCAGTAGCAGGGCTCAAAGCAGAACGTACACAGCCATTCAAGCCTTCCCCAGGTACTAAGCGGAATCTACCTTGCGGCAACCGGAAGAACCCGCCTCCTCTTTTACCTGACAGGTCTGCCTCAAAGCTCTGACTGGCCAGTGAGTCTTGAGTGACATTAGTTCCTCCTTTATGGTTAGAGTTCGCAGAAGGGACATTGTGTAAAGGTTCTTGGCTCAGGCTTCCAGTCCCGGGCCAGACCTTTTCCAAAACTACAGAGATTTCAGTAGCACTCCTACCTATCTTCCAATAGTCTACCTGTTGGGATTCTGTAAACACCACCCCTCAGTTACCTAGCAACAGCCAGATATACCCCACCCCTCAATTACCTAGCAGTAGCCAGGTATGCTCCGCCACAGTGACCTGACACTATAAAAGGAGCTGCTTGACCCCTCCTCTCTCTCTTGCTCCTGTGCTCTTGCAGCCTTGCTCTCCCACCCCTACCCCTCCTCTTCCCTTCCCTTCCCCCCTCTCCCTCCACGTGCTCATGGCCGGCCTCTACTCCTCTTCTCTCTCTCTCTCTCTCTCTCTCTCTCTCTCTCTCTCTCTCTCTCTCTCT
Source organism: Micromys minutus (assembly GCF_963924665.1). Lineage (NCBI taxonomy): Eukaryota > Metazoa > Chordata > Mammalia > Rodentia > Muridae > Micromys > Micromys minutus. The sequence continues at coordinate 73,891,411 of NC_137977.1, forward strand.
CTCTCTCTCTCTCTCTCTCTCTCTCTCTCTCTCCACCCCCCCTCTCTCTGCCTTTACCACCCTCTTAACTCTACCTTGACATGAATAAACTATTCTGTACTATACCATTGTGTGGCTGGTCCCTCAGGGGAAAGGAATTCCCAACATGGGCCCCACAGAGGCATCTCCCTTGCCTCCCAATCTCTTCATCCTTCCCCTAACATTGGTGCCGAAACAGGTGCCCCGTCATCTTTTCCTTACACTACCCATATGTCTTCCCACCCAGCCTAGGAGGATCCTTCAATCCAGCTCCTGCTGCTCAGCCGCCTGCTCCTCCCCTTAAGGGCAGCAACTCTGCTCTCTGGGTCCTGACTTCAGAGATTGCCTGAGATCTCCTCACCACACTGAGTTGGCACTTCCCTTTCTTCCTCCTGGAATCAAGGTAGATAGCTTTCATAGCCCATTACTCAACTTGCAGTGGAATTATTAATCTGTCCCACAAGTGAACGGGGTGCCCATAATATTAACAGCTGCTTCCATGCAGAACTTGAAAGAGTTCTTTTTAGCTAGCTTTGACTGCTGTTTGTCTCAGGGCTGTAACATTACTATATAAAATTCTATTTTTTTAAACGTGTGTGTGTGTGTGTGTGTGTGTGTGTGTGTACACGTGCGCGTGCATGCCTGTATGTGTTATGTGCAGTACAGAGGCCAGAAGATGGCAGTAGATGCCTGGGACTGGAGGCCCAGCAAACGGCTACTATGTGGTTTCTGCAGATAAAACCTGGGTCCTCAGTCACAACACCCTATTGCTCTTAACTGCCAAACTATCTCTCTAGCAGCTTTTTATTTAGCATTTATTTTTATACATATTACTCAAAATATACTACATCACTTTCCCATTCTCAGTCCTCTATCTTTCCTCTAATTCCAGTCAATTTCTTCTTTGACAAGTATGTATAAGTATGCTCAAATATGTGAATAAAACTTGCTGGTCCATTTCTATTGGTTGTGTATATGGTTTAAGGACTGACTACAGTGCATTGGATAGCCAAATAGGGAGCACATCTTTGCCTAAGGCTAATTCTCCCACTTGCAGGAGAGATCCACTCTTTAACGGATTATTGAGGGCACAAAGGTCCTTGTTCCCACAGATCACTATGGAAACCAGGAATGTCAAATACACAGAAACCTGTTCTCAATGAAGGAGATAAAATAACCTGCATTCTATCTAAAAGGCTGAGTGTGGATTTTGTTAATGTCCTGGTGACCCTTTTGCTATCTCTTGAGGCAGACCACACCTACCTTTTGCTATAAAGACAGACCTTACCCAAATTTCCAAGAATGATTATCCCAGACTCTTTTTCCCTAAACTGTTATTCGTCCTTAGGGGAGATGTCATATGTACTTTATGTCCTGCTAACCGCTATGCTATTGGTCAGAGACCACATTAAATTCTAGGGCTTTTAGCTGTACTACCCACCTTAATGGTTATATGTAATTTGTAAAATAGTTTCTATGTAGTTTCAACTTAACCTTTATTGTACACCTGGAACTGAACTGATTGGACTGATTGTTGCCTGAAAATCTTTCCCAAATGGTACTGTGTTTTAAATATACTCTAGCAATGAGCTGGCTAGTAGTAATCTCCTCCAAGTCTGGTCATTGATCAAGTCATTCTGCATTGGATTTTTATTATCATCTCTTAGTGTACTTTGTTTCTCAGTCTGACACCTACAGGGATGCTTTCAACCAAGAATAGAAAACATCAGGAATAGAAAACCTTGGGTGTAAAATATCTCAGACCATATAATTGGTCACAAAGCAAGCCTCAACTGATACAAGAAGATTGAAGTAACCCTTTACATCTTTTCAGAACACCATGGATTAAAGTTGGACTTCAGAAACAACAGAAAGTGTACCAACTTATGGAAAATGAAGAACTCTCTACTCAATGGCCACTGTGTCAAAGAAGAAATAAATTTAAAAAGTAAATACTTTCTAAAATTCAGTGAAAATGCAAGCACAACATACCCAACCTTGTGGGACACAGCAGAAACAGTGCTAAGAGGAAAGTTCATTGAGAATGGGGTCCCCAATGGAGGAGTTAAAGAAAGGATTGAAGGGACTGAAGGGGGTTTGAAACCCCCATAAGAACAATACTAACCAACCAGAACTCCCAGGGACTAAACCACTATCCAAAGAGTGCACATGAACGGACCCATGGCTCCAGCTACATATATAGCAGAGGATGGCCTTGTTGGGCATCAATGGGAGAAGAAGCCCTTGGTCCTGCCAAGGCTTGATGACCCAGCGTAGGGGAATGTCAGGATGGGGAGGCAGGAGAGGGTGAGTGGGTGGGTGGGGGAACACCCTCACAGAAGCAGGGGAAGGGGGTGGGATAGGGTGTTTATGAAGGGGAAACTGGGAAAGGGGGATGGCATTTGAAATGTCAATAAAATATATCTAATAAAAAAAAAAAAAAAAAAACGTTCACAGTACTAAGCACCTTCATAAAGAAACTGGAGAGATCCCATACTAGCAACTAAATAGCACACCTGAAATCGCCAGAACAAAAAGAAGAAAACATGCCCAAGAGGAGAAGATGGCAGGAAACAATCAAACTCGGGGCTGAAATCAATAAGTTAAAAGTAAAGAAACAAATTCAAAGAATCAATGACACCAAGAACTGGTTCTTTGAGAAAAATCAACAACATTGACAAACATTTTACCAAACTGATGAAAAGGCAGAGAGACAATATCCAAATTAACAAAATCAGAAATGAAAAGTAGGACATAACAGCAGACACTGAGGAAATCCAAAGAATCATTAGGTCTTACTCAAAAGCCAGTACTCCACAAAATTGGAAAATCTAAATGAAATGGACAATTTTCTTGATAGATTCCAAAGTTAAATCAAAATAAGTTAAGCAAACTAAGCAGTCCTATAACCCCCAAAGGAAAAGAAAGAAAGAAAGAAAGAAAGAAAGAAAGAAAGAAAGAAAGAAAGAAAGAAAGAAGCAGTTATTAAAAGTTTCCTAGCCAAAAAAAAAAAAAAAAAAAAAAGCCCAGCACCAGATAGTTTTAGTGCAGAATTCTACTGGAGTTCCAATACCCCTCAAACAATTCCACAAAATAGAAACAGAAGGATCATTGCCAAACTCATTCTATAAGACCATAGTCATCCTGAAACCTAGACTACACAAAGACCCAACAAAGAAATAGAATCTCAGACCAATTACTCTTATGAACACTGATTGAAAAAAATACTCAATAAAATTCTCACAAACCAAATCCAAAAACACATAAAAAAGATCAGCCACTAGGATCAAATAGGTTTCATTCCAGGGATGCAATGATAGTACAATATATAAAATTCCATCTACCATATAAACAAACTGAAAAGAAAAACCACATTAAAAAAAAAAAAAAAAAAAAAAAAAAAAAAAAAAAACCCGGAAAGCCTTTAACAAAATCCAACAGCTCTTTATGTTAAATGTCTTGGAGAGATCAGGGATACAAGGCACATATTTAAACACAATACAAACAATATACAACAAGCCAACAGCCAACATTAAATTAAATGGAGAGAAACACAAAGCAATTCCACTACAATTGGGGATAAAACAAGCCTGTCCACTCTCCTAGTATCACTTTAATGTAGTACTTGAAGTGCTAAGTGGAGCAATAAGACAGCTAAAAGATATCAAGGAAATACTACCAAAAAATTCTATAACTGATTAACAACTTCAGGAAAGTGGCTAGACACAAAATTAACTTTGAAAAAATCTATTTTTATTGGATTATATTTTATTTACATTTCAAACGCCATCCCCTTTCTTGGTTTCCCCTTCATAAACACCCTATCCCATCCCCTTCCCCTTGCTTCTGTGAGGGTGGTCCCCCACCCACCCACTCACCCTCTCCTGCCTCCCCACCCTGACATTTCCCTACACTGGGTCATCAAGCCTTGGCAGGACCAAGGGCTTCTTCTTCCATTGATGCCCAACAAGGTCATCCTCTGCTATATATGTAGCTGGAGCCATGGGTCCGTTCATGTGCACTCTTTGGATAGTGGTTTAGTCCCTGGGAGCTCTGATTGGTTGGTATTGTTCTTTTGGATTTCAAACATCTTCAGCTTCTTCAATACTTTCTCTAACTTCTCCATTAGTGACCCCATTCTCAGTTCAATGGTTGGCTGTGAGCATCTGCCTCTGTATTGGTCATGATCTGGTAGAGCCTCTCAGGAGACAGCTATATCAGACTCCTGTCAGCATGTACTTCTTGGCATCAGCAATAGTGTCTGGGTTTGGTGTATGGGCTGGATCTCCAGGTGGGGCAGTCTGTAGATGGCCTTTGTTTCACTCTCTACTTCAAAATTTGTCTCTGTATTTCTTCGAGTGGATATTGTTGTCCCCACTTCTAAGGACTGAAACATCTGCAGTTTTGTCTTTCTTCTTGAGATTCATGTGTTCTATGAATTGTATCTTGTGTAATCTTAGCTTTTTGGCTAATATCCACTTATCAGTGAATGCATACCATTAGGGTTTTTGTGTGATTGGGTCTCCAAACCTGCAAACCTGTTTGATTCAGTGAGCTGTGTGGAAGTTGTCCTCAGCAAAGTGGCCTGGCTATCAGTTTACAGCAACCTTCTGCCCTAGCAATAACCTGGGTTGTTTAGGGATCACCATGGAATCTCCTCTGCCAACAACGTAACTGACTGTAAGTCAGTCCCACCACTGAAGCCCTGCCTGGCTCTAAAGGATAGCCAGTTCAGACTTTGTATTACCATTACTAGGAGGTCGGTGAATATTCACTAAGAGGCAGTGAACTTTTATCTCAGGTAGTTGAGTTGTAAGCAATACATTTGTTGCTGTAAATCTCCAACCCAAATAAGCTCCTGCAAGGAAAACACAACTCAATTAATATAAATACAAGCTGCACAGATTGGGCAGATCCAGCACTACTATATTCCCTATCTATGAACTCTCTTGCAACTTATGGTTTCTTTAGGCCACATGCTTATGCTCAATTTTCCTTTCACCCCCTCTTCTTCTGTTTTCCTCTCTCCTTCCTCTTCTCAGCTCCCCTCTTCCTCTTCCTCCTCCTCCTCCTCCTCATTCTACTCCTCCCCTTCTCTCTCTCTCTCTCTCAAACTTTTCAGCTCTACCTTACCTGACTGCCCAGTCACCAGCTCTAGCCTTTATTTTACAAGTTAAAATGGAGAGAAGGTCCACATAAAGTCACTTGAGTATGTTATTCATTCCTCATCTAAGACAGTCCCTCTTAGGGAATCAAAATTAACATCAAAATACAAACAACACCAAGCCAGTCCACAGCACAGTCACTCTCAGAGGTACCAGAAAGTTATCCATGCACTAGACTTCTATACTAACTCCCCAGTGTCCCCTAATACTAGCTATTTCTCCCCACACTGCACTCTCTCTAACTTCCCAACTGATGCCTCCCACTCTTGTCCTTAATCACCCCAATGCCACTCAGAATTTATTCTATTTCTCCTTTCCATGGAAATTCATAGCCCTCCTCTTTACATATCCTTTCTGGGTCTGTGCATTATAGCTTGATTATCACTTGCCTAATGATAATAATATCTATTTAGAAGTGAATACATGCCTTATTTGTGTTTCTGGGTCTTGGTTACCTCATTTAGGGTTATTGTTTTTCTAACTGTTTCTATTTTTCTGTAAATTTCACAATGTTGTTTTCTTTAACAGCTGAATAATACTTCATTGTGTAAAAATATATGACATTTTCTTTATGCATTTTTCTGTTGAGAGATATCTAGGTTGTTTTCAGTTTCTGACTATAATGAATAAAGTTACTATGAACATAATTGAGCAAATATCCTTTTGGTAGGATGGAGCATCTTTTGTGTATATTCCCAAGAGTGGTATAACTGGGTCTTGCGATAGACAGAGCTTTTTTGGGTTTTCTGAGGAATCACATATTGATTTCCATAGTGGCTGTATTAGTTTGTCAGCAATGAAGTAGTGTTCCCCTTTCTCTACATCTTTGCTAGCATGAACTGGTACTTATATTATTGACTTTAGCCATGCTGATATGTGTAAAATGAAATCTCTAAGTGGTTTTCATTTGCATTTCTATGATGGCAAAGCACACCAAAAAGTAACATTGAACTTCATGGTGAATTTGCAAGTAATCTGTTCCTGAGGTCCATATAACCTGTAGGAAGCTCATAGTCCCCATATCTGTTCTACCTTAGTGTTCACCCGTTGACTGACTAACATTTTGAAGAAATCCAATCTGAAGTCAATAAGATTTTCCCACTTTGATGTAACATGATGTCATGTTTCCATTAATATATTTTAAATGCTTTAATTCATGACTTTCTTTGTTCTTCTATCGTAGGTAAAAGCACTTATAATAGTGTTGTTATACAATAAATAGAACTTTGCAGTAATCTAATCTATTTTACTAGGTCATGGTCATTGATATTTAACTTCAGAATTAACTTCTATGGTTTATTTTTCCATTTTATATTTTATTTTTTTATTTTTAGAATTATTTTATTTTATTTTTTAAACTTTATTTTAAAAAACAAAGATAAAAGAAAAAATTAAACATTTTTGCATAAATGTATACAAATACAATTGTGTCAGTGCTTGGCTTGGCTTTTTTTTTTTTTTTTTAAGGTTTGATACTCTGCATTATGGTCTTACTAGTTTCAATGAGCAAAAAGTACATGGAAAACAGGATGTAACCCGGAATTAGTCAACGTTTTCTTGGTGTATAAGAGTTGAGCATGACTTTTTGTTTGTTTGTTTGTTTTGTTTCGTTTTCTTTTTTTCTTGAACTTCACACAGTCTGTGAGTTGTTTCTGGGGCAGTCCGAGCCTCTGGAGTTAGCATCCCACTATCAGTGACTGCATATTATGTCTGTTCTTTTGTGACTGGGTTATCTTACTCAGGATAATATTCTCTAGATACAACCATTTTCTTAAGAATTGGGTTAAGTCATTGTTTCTGATGGCTGAGTAGTACTCCATTGTGTAAATGTACCACAATTTTTGTTTCCATTCATCTACTGAAGGACATCTGGATTCTTTCCAGCTTCTGGCTATTATAAATAGAGCTGCTATGAACATTGTGGTGCATGTATCTTTGTTGTATATTGGAGTGTCTCTGGGGTATATGCCCAGAAGTGGAATAGCTGGATCTTCAGGTAGTACTATGTCCAATTTTCTGAGGAATCGCCAGACTGATTTCCAGAGTGGTTGTATAAGTTTACAACCCCACCAACAGTGGAGAAGTGTTCCTTTTTCTCCACAACCTTGCCAGCATCTGTTGTCATCTGAGTTTTGGATCTTGGCCAATCTGACTGGTGTGAGGTGGAATCTCAAGGTTGTTTTGATTTGCATTTCCATGATGGCTAAGGATGTCTAGCACTTCCTTAGATGTTTCTCAACCATTCGACATTCCTCAGTTGAGAACGTTTTGTTTAGCTCTGTACCCCATTTTTTAATAGGGTTGTTTGATTCTCTGGTGTCTAGCTTTTTGAGTTCTTTGTATACCTTGGATATTAGGATGTGGAGTTGGTAAAGATCTTTTCCCATTCTGTTGGCTGCCATTTTGTTTTCTTGACAATGTCCTTAGCCTTACAGAAACTTTGTGATCTCATTAAGTCCCATTTGTTAATCTTTGACCTTAGATCTTGAGCCATTGGTGTTTTGTTCAGAAAATTTTCTCCTGTTCCTATGTGTTCTAAGGTTTTCCCTACTTTCTCATATAATAGTTTCAGTGTATCTGGTTTAGTGTGGAGATCTTTGATCCACTTACACTTGAGCTTTGTACAAGGAGATAAGAAATGGTCTATTTTCATTCTTTTGCATGCTGAGTGCCAGTTGGACCAACACCATTTGTTGAATAGGTTGTCCTTTTACCATTGATTGTTTACAGCTCCTTTGTCAAAAATCAGGTGACCATATAAGTTTGATGTTGTCTGTTGGTTTGCTGTATATTGCTTTTATTATGTTTAGGTATGGACCTTGGATTCCTGTTCTTTCCAGTACTTTTAACATGAAGGGGTGTTGAATTTTGTCAAATGCTTTCTCAGCATCTAGTGAGATAACCATGTGATTTTCTTCTTTGAGTTTGTTTATATGGTGGATTACATTGATAGATTTCCTCATATTAAACCATCCCTACATCCCAGGAATGAAGCCTACTTGGTCATGGTGAATGATCGTTTTGATGTGTTCTTGGATTTGGTTTGCAAGGATTTTGTTGAGTATTTTTGCATCAATGTTCATAAGTGAGATTGGTCTGAAATTCTCTTTCTTTGCAAAGTCTTTGTGTGGTTTAGGAATGAGGGTTATTGTAGCCTCAAAAAATGAGTTAGGTATTATTCCATCTGATTGTATCTTGTGGAATAGTTTGGAGAGTATTGGTGTTATGTCCACAATAAATGTCTGATAAAGTTCTGCACTGAACCCGTCTGAACCTGGGCTTTTTTTGGTTGGGAGGCTTTTGATGACTTCTTCTCTTTCTTTAGGTGTTATGGGATTATTTACATGGTTTACCTGGTCCTGGTTTAACTTTAGAATCTTGTATCTTTCTAGGAATTCATCCATTTCCTCCAGATTTTCCAACTTTGTGGAGTATAGGCTTTTGTAGTAGGATCTGATGATTTCTTGAATTTCCTCAGTTTCAGTTGTTATGTCTCCACTTTCCTTTCTGATTTTGTTAATTTGGATACTCTCTCTTTGCCGTCTAGTTAGTCTGCCTAGGGTTTTATCAATCTTGTTGATTTTCTCAAAGAACCAGCTCTTGGATTTGTTGATTCTTTCAATGGTTCTTTTTGTTTCTATTTGGTCTATTTCTGACCTAATTTTGATTATTTCTTGGCGTCTACTCCTCTTGGGTATATCTGCTTCCTTTTGTTCTAGAGCTTTTAGCTGTGCTGTCAAGTTGCTGATGTATGCTCTCTCCAGTTTCTTTTTGGAAGCACTCAGGGCTATGAGTTTTCTTCTCAGTACTGCTTTCGTTGCATCCCATAGGTTTGGGTATGTTGTGTTTTCGTTTTCATTGAATTCTAGAAAATCCTTAATTTCTTTCTTTATTTCTTTTTGACCCTGCTATCGTTTAACAGAATGGTGTTTAGTTTCTATGTGTATGTGGGCTTTTTGTTGTCTTTGTTGTTGTTAAATGTCGCGCGCCCCACTTCCCGCAGGCAGGAAAAGGCGTGCAACCACAGGATTCTTCGGCCAACAACCTTTATTGTACAGCACTCTTGAGCAGGGGGACTCCCTGAGCAGGGGACTTCTCTGAGTAGGGGACTTCTCCTGAGTAGGGGACTTCTCTTGAGCAAGAGACTTCTCCACGTGGGACTTCTTCACGTGGGACTTATTTCGTGGGAGAGAAATGCACTGCTTATATATGCCTAAGAGACTTGTGTTGCTACCTGATTGGTGCATCCTCCAGTAGCTCATTAGTGTGCCCCAAGAGTGGGCTATGACTTACGTGGTTTAAAAGCATCATGAGGGGAAAGGCTTTTGTTGGCCGAATAATAGGCGGGAACCTGGCGCCATCTACTGGCACCAACGGCTTCCTACAGTTAAAGACCAGCCTTAGACCATGGTGATCTGAGAGGATGCATGGGAGTATTTCAATCTTCTTATATCGATTGAGGCTCGTTCTCTGTCCAATTATGTGCTCAGTTTTCGAGAAGGTGCCATGGGATGCTGAGAAGAAGGTGTATTCTTTTACTTTAGGATGATATGTTCTGTAGATATCTATTAATTCCAGTTGGTTCATAGTCTCTGCTAGTTTTATGGTGTCCTTGTTCAGTTTCTGTTTCCATGATCTGTCCAATGGTGAGAGTGGGGTATTAAAGTCTCCCACTATTATTGTGTGGGGTGAAATGTGTTTTTTGAGCTTTAGTGGGGTTTCTTTTATGAATGTGGGTGCTTTTTTATTTGGAGAATATATGTTAAGGATTGAGAGTTCCTCCTGACAGATTTCCCCTGTAATGAGTAAAAAGTGTCCTTCTTTATCTTTTTTGACAATTTTTGGTTGGAAATTTACTTTATTCGATATTAGAATGGCCAATCCAGCTTGCTTTTTTGGGCTGTTTGCTCGGAAGTTTTTTTTACCAACCTTTTACTCTGAGATAGTGTCTGTCTTTGTCTCTGAGATGAGTTTCCTGTATGCATCAAAATGCTGGGTTTTGTTTATGTATTCAGTCTGATAGCCTATGTCTCTTTATTGGGGAGTTGAGTCCATTTATGTTAATAGATATCAAGGAATAGTGGTTGCTGTTTCCTGCTATTATTGCTTTTGTGGGTTGAGTTGTGTCTGTCTCTTTCCTCTTTTGGTTTTCTTGCTTAGGAGTTTTCTTGTTTTTACTAGGCTGTAGTTCCCCTCAATGTATTGGGTTTTCCACCAATAATTCATTGTAATGCTGGTTTTGTGGTCAGATATTGTGTAAATTTAGATTTGTCTTGAAATATCTTCATCTCTCCATCTATGGTGATTGATAGTTTTGCTGGGTATAGCAGCTTGGGCTGGCAATTGTGCTCTCTTCCTGTCTGCATGATGTCTGTCCAGGCTCTTCTAGCTTTCATAGTCTCTGTTGGAAATCGGGTGTGATTCTGATTGGTCTGTCTTTATATGTTACCTGACCTTTTTCCCTTACTGCTTTTAGTATTCTTTCTTTGCTTTGGGCACTTGCTGTTTTGACTATTATGTGTCGGGAGGAATTTCTTTTCTTCTCCAACCTATTTGGAGTTCTGAAGGCTTCTTTTATGCTCGTGGTCATCTCATTCTTGAGGGTAGGGAAGTTTTCTTCTATGATTTTGTTGAAGATATTTACTGTGCCTCTTGGTTGATATTCTTCTCCCTCTTCTATTTCTATTATCCTTAGGTTTTGTCTTCTCATTGTGTCCTGGATCTCCTGGACATTTTGGGTTAGGAGCTTTTTGGTTTTTGCATCTTCTCTGGCTGTTTTGTCTGTGCTTACAACGTTGTCTTTGGCCCCCGAGATTCTCTCATCCATCTCTTGTAGTCTATTAGAAATGCTTGCTTCTGTGACTCCTGGTTTCTTTTTTAGGTGTTCTACCTCTAGGGTTATCTCTTTTAGTGTTTTCTTTATTGTGTCAATTTCCGTTTTAAATTTCTTCTTCCATTCTTTCATTTCTTTGGTTCTGTTTTCCTCTAGTTCTTTGAGCTCTTTGAGTGTTTTTCTTGTTTACTCTTTAAAAGCTTCTCACTCTTTTTGCTTTTCCTCCCGTTCTTGTTTAAGGATCTCTATCATCATCTTGAGGTATGATTTTAGGGCTGTGTTTTTTTCTGGAGTGTTTGGCATTCCAATGTTTGCTGTGATGGGAGAGCTGGGTACTGGTGTTGCCAGGTTGTCTTGGTTTCCTTGGGACATGCTCTTTTGCTTTCCTCTTGCCATCTTGTTGTCAGTGATATGTTCTTGCCTTTCCCTTGTACCTGATCTGTGTCCCTGGATCTCCACTGGTCCAGGTGGCAGATGGTCCAAGCCCTGTTCTGTGCCCCAAAGCCACTGGGTGGGAACAGAGGTCCCGATGCTGGTTTTCTGGTCCCTGGGTCAGGCAGGGCAGGGGTGTGCTTTCTGTGCACACTCGGCAGAGATCTCTCTGCTCCCTGGCTGCTCAGATCTCATTCTCACCAGGCCTTAACCTTTGGGAACTCAACTTCTATGGTTTAAATGAAGTATCCTCCTATGTTTATGTGTTTGAACACTGAATTTAAAGCTTGCAATGCTGTTAAACATTTGTACAACCTTTAGGAAATGGAGCCTCCTTTGAGGAGTGGATTGTTGTTAAGTATTCAAGGTTTAAACCTGTTCTAAGTTTCTATTTGACCTCTGATTCCTGACCTCAGACTAATTATCAAGTTAGATCCCAACACTGTCCCCAGATATTTCCTACCATAAGGAGTATTTCCCTAGAAATGTCAGCTAGATTATACCTTTCATTTCTTACTTCACATGTTATCAGTTGCTGTTAGAGGACAACAACTCAAACCACTGTCTCATGTTTTCTTGTAAGACAGAAGTACATCTTTATATCATTTATGTAATTACCCAAGTCAATGCCAGGTACCAACTTATACCCAACTATTTATATATGTGGTTTCTATGAAACTGTAGTTACAGACTGTTGTGAGCTATCATGTAAGTGCTAAGAATGAAACTGGTTTTAACAGAGCTCTTAACAACAGAATGATCTCTAGCCCCACCAATCCACTTTCAACAAAATAAAATAAAAGAACATACACAAGATATTTGGGATTCTAAGATCAGCTCTGAGGAAAGCTGCAGGCAGGTTGTGGGGTTAACCTAAAAGAGGCTATGTGTGCTGCAGCTCACAGAGCTGGAAGAGTAGGTATACTTAAGTGTTTTGAAATCCAGGCAATTCCATCATAATCTCAAGTAGCTGAACAAAGATCTATGAGATTTGATGTTTTTCCTGCTGAATTTTGGTCTTGCCTTGGTCTGTTCATTCTTTGCTATGCTCATGTTCTTTGTGGAATAGAATTATTTTTTCTGTGGCATTGTATGTTGAAAACATAACAGTCTCATTTAAGATACGGTAGAGTGTGATAGGATAAAAAGTATTTTTCACTGAAAACTGAAGAAAGATAGGGTGGCTAAATGAAAATGGTTCCCATAGAGTCATTTGTTTGAATACTTATTTTTCAGTTGGTGGAACAGTTTGGGAAAGAGCACAAGTATGGTCATTTTGAAAGAAGTGTGTCACATGGGTGTGTTTTGAGGCTTTAAAAGTTTCTAACAATGCCCATTGTGTTTGCTACCTCTTGTGTGAGGTTCGAATGTGAGCTCTAAGCTTTTTCTGCTGCCATGTGTTTATACTGCCATCATTGATTCTAACTCTTTGGAACTGTAAGCTCAATTTGATGCTTTCAATTATAATTTGTCTGGGTCATGGTGTGTTTTATGACAGCAAAAGAAAAATAACTATGAAGAAATGTTCTGTTGAAGATCAGAATACAGAAAATCTCCCCTTCCAACTATAAAATCCACAGAGGAATTTTTTTAAAATAACTTTAGCTATAGAGCAGCTAACATCAGTTCCCTGTCTTTGAGGTTAGAAATGATCCCAAGATTGAAAGGATCCAGAAGGAACCCTATTAAGAACATTTTCCTTTACTTAGAACCAAACCAATATTGAATAAATTTTTAGATCCCTCTTCTGTAGAATAGAAGATTGTCATGCTAGGAATAATGGTCCAAAGGCACAGGATTAAATAAACATTGTTATTTATAACAGATCCAATGTGTATTATATATTATAGTGTACTTAGTGAATCAAGGTCAGCTGAGGTTTTAAATGAGACTCTGTCTCTAACAAAGAAACAAATAAAAAAATATTTTTAAGGGCCAGATGACTCCATTTTTTTCTTTCTTTTCCTGATTAAACCTGATGTTAAAATTTGATTAATTTCTATATTGTTCCCTATGGTGTTTTCTCTAATCATGTTCCAAGTTAAAGGTCAATTTGTCATTTTGACTTTTTCTTCCCCTTTAATCTTAATATAGACACATAGTAAACTGTTTCCATTGTTTATAATATGTTCTGAGAACTGGCTGGTAGTTAACTAAATTACTAAACGCAAAAAAAAAAAGAAAAAAGAAAAAAATCACTTTTGTAATCATTTGCTATGTACCTCAGCTTTAGACTTGAATATAAAAAGACTCTCCTGCTTTTATATTTAAAATTTATTTATTTATTCACTTTACATCCCAACATCAGCTCTCCCTCTCCTCCCAGTACCCCTTCATGCAGATGCTCCCTTATTCCTTCTTTCTCCTTTGAGAACAGGAAGCCCCCTCTTGGGCATCATCCCACCAATACCCCCATTATCCACACACACACACACACACACACACACACACACACACACACACACACACACACAGACAGACTCCTGACAGATCAAGTCTCTGCAGGACTAGGAACAACCTCTCCCACTGAGGCCAAACAAGGCAGTCCAGTTAGAGGAGTGGGATCCACAGGCAGGTAGGCAGGCAGGCAGGCAACAGATTCAGGAGCAGCTCCTGCTCCAGTTGTTTGGGGATCCTACACATAAGGTCAGGGGACCTAGGTCCAGCCCATGCTCACTTTTTGGTTGGTGGTTCAGTCTTTGGCCTCCCCTGCTTTTAATCAGGGCTGCTTCGCCTTTTTTTTTTTTTTTTTTTTTTTTGTCCTTCAAATTTTTAGGTCTATTTGAAATGGGTTATACCATGGAAATGACTAAGTAGACCATCATGACAAACTCACAAATATGAATTTGCTTCCAAACTGCTAGGATTAATAACATATGCTACCCTGCTTGTCATTATTTATTTTTGAAAGTGATTGTATAGGGCGGTGAACCAGCACGCAGTGCCAAGAAGGCGTCAGGCACGCTTTGGGAGTACAAGTTGGTGGGATGCTGCTTGCCAACCCCAAAATGCCACACACCGCCATTGTACTGAATATGAATCTTTGCCAAGTCTCGCTTCTGGTATTTTGTGTCGCAGCTGAAGAAGATGAAGAAGTCATCCGGGGAGATTGTGTAATGCAGGCAGGTATTTGAGAAGTTACCCCTGTGTGTGAAGAACTTCGGCATGTGGCTGCACTATGACTCTTGCGGTGCACTCACAACATACCGGGACATGGGTGCTTGTCACCGTGCCTGCCCGCACACCATTCAGATCGTGAAGGCAGAAGAGAATGCAGCTGGCAAGTGCCTCCGGCCAACTGTCGAACAGTTCCATGATTTCTTTTTTTTTTTTTTTTTTTTTTTTTTTTTGCTATTTATTAACTTTATTTTTTTTATTTTTTAAACGACTTTATTTTGCAAAACAAAGATAAATGTACAGATTTTAAACATTTTTTGCTTAAAATTATACATTTTTGTCAGTACTGTTTTTTCAGACATTAAAATAAATTTTACATAAAACCATGTGAATATGTTTTTTAGTCAGTACTTGATTTTTTTCAAGGGCTTGACAGTATGCATTGAAAACCTACTAGTTGCAATAAGCGTAAAGTACATGCAAAACAAAACGCAACATGGAAATAGTCAAAGTCTTCTTGTTTTGTGAATATATGTATATTTTTTGTTTTCTTTATTTCTTGGATTTCATACAGTCTGTGAGTTGTTTCTGGGAGAGTGCAAGCCTCTGGGGTTAGCATCCCACTATCAGTGACTGCATATTATGTCTGTTCTTTTGTGACTGGATTATCTCACTCAGGATGATCTTCTCTAGATGCAGCCATTTTCTTAAGAATTTGGTTAAGTCATTGTTTCTGGTGGCTGAGTAGTATTCCATTGTGTAAATGTACCACAATTTTTGTATCCATTCGTCTTCTGAAGGACATCTGGGTTCCTTCCAGCTTCTGGAGTTCCATGATTTCTAGATCAAATTCCCTTATCCCCTTTCCCCACCGCATGTCGCAGCGCCAGCACAAGCTACACTTCACACCAAGAGGCCAAACACCTTCTAGACACAGAGACCCACTGAATAAAAGTGTCAAAATGCCAAAAAAAAAAAAAAAAAAAAAAACCAAAAACAAAAAACGAAAAGAAAAGAAAAGAAAGAAAGAAAGAAAGAAAGAAAGAAAGAAAAGAAAGAAAGAAAAGAAAGAAAGAAAGAGATTGTGTGGATAGTGGATACTGGTGGCAAAGACCTGATATGACTTTAAGAGGTACTGTATTGTCCCAGTTCCCTGATGTTCCTTTTTTAATATGTTATTTGGGTTTGTTTTTATTTTCCAGTGTGTGTGTGTGTGTGTGTGTGTGTGTGTTGACTATGTAGTACAGGCTTTTCTCAAACTCAGTGATCTTCCTGCCTCTGTGTTCTAAGTGTTGGGATTGAAGAAATGCATTACTATTTCTTATTTGAACAATAAGTCTTATGGTGCAAGTTCTCTGTCTGTCTCTCTGTCTCTCTTACACACACAGATTTTTTTTTATTAAACAACTTTATTTTTAAAAACAGAGATAAATGTACATATTTTAAAAGCATTTTTGCATAAAACTATATGAATATATTTTTGTCAGTACTTGATTTTTTTAAACCTCTGCAATTATTAGTTTATTAGTATCATCCAGGACTCATGTTCAGTATTCCTCCTCCAATTACATAGCAAATGCAAATGTAAAAAACCCAAGTCAAAATGATATAACAGCACTCAATCACAAAAGCGCATAAAATTACAAGAACACTATTTTAAAACACTGGCACTTTAAGAGAACGATAATCTTGAAAAAAACCCACAAAATTGCCAAATTGTTCCCTAAACTAAGCAGATTAAACATGATTAATGAATGGGTTTGGGTTTTATAAAGAAAAGCAAATAGATTGGACAACTGGAACTAATATGCAAAGTTTATCCTCTTCCCTTGTATCTGATTTATAAACGGACAAACCACAATATAGGAAAACATACCCTTCATTTTAAATGTGGCATAATTTTAAAAGCTGGCCCAACTAATTAAATATACCTTTAAAGAGTCAAGTTTCCCGAGTAAACCGTATGTAGATAGAAGGGCAAGGCCATTATAGCAGCTTCTCATGACAGCCTTCGCTGGGACTAAGGAAAACAAAGAGCACAAAGTCTTGTATTTTAAGCTCACACTTTCTGGGATACATTCTCAGGTCTTCTTTAGTAGGGGAAACTGCAAAAATATAACTGTCATTACACAGTAATAGCAGTTAGAGGAGAGTCCTCATGTAAGGAGTAGAACATACTTCTCTATTAGTTCTTCAAGGACAGATTGCTGATTCTAATAATCCCATGGTGTGACAGGATTGACTACTCCTTGCTATGCCAAGTAGGTTATATAACATCTCTTATCCAACTGATCATGGTTTCAGAGAATTCAACTATGGATGAAAATGTTACCCCTACCACAATATGCAGGGTGTGTGGTCAAAAGTGTTTTTCCAGTTAACTGTATGAAAAGATATGCACTGTAATAATCCATGTGGCCCAAAATAGGCAAAAGCATAAGACTAGCTTCTCCTCAAGAATAAAACTTTCAGACCTATGAAAAGGACAACAATACTAATAAAAAAAAATTGTATCTACTTAGAAGCATTCAGAATGTCAACAAAACAGCCACAATTTTTTTTTTTTTTTTTTTTTTTTTTTTTTTTTTTTTTTTTTTTTTTTGCAATTACAGAGTGGTACTCAGTTAACAGAACAACAATTATCTTCTTATAAGCTGCATCAGAGACAACTGAAGATGAAAAAAAAACCCAAAAGAAAACCAAAAATTAAAAAAAATGAAAAGAAAAAAGAAAAATAACCAAACTATTGTCCCCATATATAACTAATTTGTGCTGTGCACCATCAAGAACCTGCTTTAAATTTCCATGCCAATTTACAACCCCCAGACTGTACCAGGCAAGGTTAGTGGCACCAGAACAGAACTATCTAAAGACACATTTGGTATCATGCTAAATATACAAAAAACGACAGTGTACAGTTTAAAAACAAATCTTACACAGTCCTACATTTCTATTTTTTTCTTTAAAAGGAGTGAATTGTGTACAGGGGGGTTAAATGCTTTATAGACAAGGGGAAAAAAACTGCGCTAGAACCAACTTATTTATCATCATCATCTTTGTTTTCCTCTCCTTCCTCCTCTTCCTCATCCTCTTCATCCTCCTCATCATCTTCCTCTTCCTTCTTTTTCTTGCTCTTTTCAGTCTTGACCACCCCCTTTTTCGCTGCATCAGGTTTTCCTTTAGCTCTGTAGGCAGCAATATTCTTTTCGTACTTCTCCTTCAGCTTGGCAGCCTTCTTCTCACAGGACTGCTTGCCATTGGTGGCAGTGTTGTTCCACATCTCCCCTAGTTTCTTTGCGACATCACCAATGGATAAGCCAGGATGCTCACCTTTGAGTTTTGGGTGGTACTCAGAACAGAACAAGAAGGCCGAAAGAGGCCTCTTGGGTGCATTGGGGTCCTTGAACTTCTCTTTGGTCTCCCCTTTGGGGGGGATGTATGTTTTAATTTCTCTTTCATAATGACCCTTGTCAGCCTTTGCCATATCTTCAAATTTCCCCTTTTCTTTAGCAGACATGGTCTTCCACCTCTTTGAGCACTTCTTGGAGAACTCTGAGAAGTTGACAGAAGCATCCAGGTGCTTCTTCTTGTGCTCCTCCTGACATGTTTGCACAAAGAATGCATATGAGGACATTTTGCCTCTCTGCTTCTTAGGATCTCCTTTGCCCATGTTTAGTTGATTTTCCTCCTTGAGGCACAGAATTGCCCAGTGCCCATCTGGCTCTCGCTTGCCCTGGCGCTGTCTCTATGGAGCTCAATGTACTGCAATGGCTGTGAGTGTGGGAGCCAGCACTTGATTTTTTTTTTAAAGGTTTGATAGTATGCATTGAAACTTACTAGTTATAATGAGCATAAAGTACATATAAAAAACAAAATGTAACATGTTAATAGTCAAAATTTTCTTAGTGTGCAAAGATTAAACATGATTTTTAAATACCAAGAATTGCTGCAAGGCTGCATTCTTAGCTCTTGAATTATTAATAATCTAGGTGTACCACACTCTGAGAGGGTGCTATACACTTTTTTTTCTGAAGAAGGACCAAGGCTTCCACATTTTGGCCTTCTTTTTGAGCTTCATATGGTCTGTGAGTTGTTTCTTGGGTATTTAGAGCTTTCTGGGGCTAATATCCAATTATCAGTGACTACATTTTATGTCTGTTCTTTTGTGACTGGGTTACTTCACTCAGGATGATAGTCTCTAGTTCCATCCATTTGCCTAGGAATTTTGTAAAGTCATTGTTTCTAATAGCTGAGTAGTACTCCACTGTGTAAATGTACCACAATTTCTGTATCCATTCATCGACTGAAAGACATCTGGGTTCTTTCCAGCTTCTAGCTATTATAAATAAGGACATGGTGGAGCATGTGTCCTTGTTATATGTTGGAGAATCTCTGGGGTATATGCCCAGAAGTGGAATAACTGGGTCTTCAGGTAGTACTATGTCCAATTTTCTGAGTAACCACCAGACTGATTTCCAGAGTGGTTGTACCAGCTTACAACCCCACCAACAGTGGAGGAGGAATGTTCCTCTTTCACTCCATCCTCACCACCATCTGCTGTCACCTGAGTTTTTGATCTTAGCCATTCTGACTGGTGTGAGGTAGAACCTCCGGGTTGTTTTGATTTGCATTTCCCTGATGACTAGGGATGTTGAGCATTTCCTTAGGTGCTTCTCAGTCACTCGATATTCCTCAATTGAGAATTCTTTGTTTAGCTCTGTACCCCATTTTTAATAGGATTGTTTGATCCTCTGGAGTCTAACTTCTTGAGTTCTTTGTATATATTGGATATTAGACCTCTATCAGATGTGGGATTGGTAAAGATCCTTTCCCAGTGTATTGACTGCCATTTAGTTTTTTTGACAGTGTCCTTAGCGTTACAGAAACTTTGCAATCTCATTAAGTCCCATTTTTTTTGTTTTTTTTTGACCTTTAGAGCATAAGCTACTGGTGTTCTTAAAATTGGTGTTCAGGAAATTTTCCCCTGTGCCTATGCACACACAAGAATTTTTGTTGTTCTTTTATGTATGTGAGTGTTTTGCGGGTATGCATGTCTTTGTATCTCATTCGTGCCTGTTGGCCAGGAAGACCTGGACTTGAACCCCTGGAACTTGAATTATAGATAATAGTGAGCTGCCTTATGTGCTGAGCATGAAACCTGGGAGCTCTGAAAGAAATTTCAGTGCTCTAAACTTCTGAGGTATTTTGCACTTCCAAATTTTCCACTCCTGATAATGTTTCCTGTCCAAGGCATTCTAGGTCACTTGTATGGGATAGGGGGTGTCAGACTTGTGTTGCAGTAATTATTAATAATGGAATTGATTATCTCAATATCAGCACTGTGGTCTCACTCTGACTGTGCTGCTTTTAGTATGGAGCCAGTGCACGGACTCTGTCACTCGGTCCAGCCACCCCCACGATCTCACTCAGTCTGCATGACTCTTTTCCCTGGCGGTTTACTCTGCTTACCCTACTGCCTCCATCCTGGGGTGTTTCTTTACCCCAAATCCCAACACAAACACAACTCTAAGGCCAGATAGCTTTTCATACAGGTTTATATATTCAATTCTCAATCCACAAGATTACATCAAAAAGTCAAAGATACAAACTGCCCTTCTATATGAGATAAAAGACCTATAAAATCCTTAAAACATTTGTAGCTACCTAACACCAATTAAGCCCACCTGGATCTAATTCAGCCTTCCCGATGTCCATCTTGGAGCTTTTCTCCTGGTCCTCTCCTCTCTTATGACCTCTGACCCTCTGTTTCCACCTCTCTTACCCTGCCCAATCACTGGCTATCGCCTTTATTTTACTAATCAAAATGGGAAGGTTCTAATGAAGTTCTGAGTACATGACTATGCAGCACTTCTTGGGGAAGTGGAAATCGGAATGGTTGTAGGACTGTCTACAGACTTATGCTGAAGGGATCCCTGCAGGGACAGGGAAGGAAACCACACTAAAAGATGAGTATGAAAGCCCTGTGCAGATTGACTTGTGGGATCAGACTGGGAGACTCTAATACTAGGCAGTTCATTGTCAATATATTTAAAACACAGTATAATTTTGGAAAAGATTTTCAGGCATCAGTCCAATTCGTCCAGTTCCAGGTGCATAATGAAGCTTGATGTTTGACTACATAGAAACTCTTTTTACAAAGTACTTGTAACCATGAGGTTGGGTTCTATACCTAAAAGACCTAAAATTTAATGTGGTCTCTGACCAATAGCATAGCAGTCATATAATGCAGGTGACATCTCCACAAAGGATGGGTAACAGTCTAGCGAATAAAAGTCTGGGATAAACATTCTGGGAAATTTGAGTTATGTCTGCCTCTATAGCAAAATGTAGATGAGGTCTGCCTCCACAGATAGCAGAGATCACATGTTCATTAACAAAATCCACTCTCAGCCTTTTTGATAGAATGCAGGTATTTTATCTCCTTCATTGAGAAGAGGACCCTGTGTGTTTAATATTCATGGTTTCCCTAGTGATCCGTGGATACAAAGACCTTTGTGTTCTCAACATTTTCTTGCTCATTAAAGAGTGGAACTCACCTGCAGGTGGAAGAATTAGCCTCAGGCAAAGATGAGGTCCCTTTTTGGCTATCCAATACAATGTGGTCAGTCCTGAAACCATATATGTCACGCGCCCACGCTTCCCGCCGCTAGAAACAGGCGTGCAACAAACAGATTCTTCTGTGGATAACCTTTATTGAGCAGCACTTTGAGCAGGGGGCTTCTTGAGCAGGAAACTTCTCTCTGGGCCGGGGACTCCCTACCGAGTTCTACTGTCTAGGCGACCTCTCACGCGCAGTCCCCCACGAGCGATCTCTCTGTCCAGTCTCTGTCCACGCAGGATCTCCCACAACCTCTCCTATCGGGCTTCTCTCCACGTGGTATCTCTCCGCCATCCCTCCACGTGGGGTCTCCCGCAATCTCTCCACTGTCTTCCTCTTCTCCCCACGTGGGGGAGAAAATGCACTGCTATATATGCCTAAGAGACTTGTGTTGCTACCTGATTGGTGCATCCTCCTGTAGCTCAATCACGTGCCCCAAGAGTGGGCTGTGACTTATGTGGTGCATGCGCATTAAGTCTCTTGGCTGGGCAACAGCTCTGTTTGCTGAGTTCTCGGCGGGAAGCCGGTGCCATGTTTGGGTGCAGCACAAATGGCTCCCTACACATATACACACAACCAACAGAAATAGACTCAGCAAGTTTTATTCCCTATTAGAGCATACTTAATTTTCAGCTAAGACCTTGTAGTATAAGGTCTTACACTTGAACATTCCAGAGGCATTTATGTCCATCATTTTTATAATTTACGTATGTTTCTGTTGACCTTGAATTAAGAATGCTCTTAAATATCTCTGTTTTGACATTGTGACCATGTTCAGAATTTAACTTAGCATGCTTAACAGTAGGCAAATCTATATGTTATCCAGACTCTAAGTAAAATCTCAATGCTTTCTTTGTTGAAGAAAATTATTGCTATGGAAAAGACTCCCATGCTTTCCTTTCCTGCCACAAGGGGGAAAAAAACCTCAGCTCTTTTGACTTGGCTTTTGTAATGGCTATTCTTGACTATATCTGAAATTAACTAAACTCCAAAGAGTTGGGTACTGTGGAATATTTTTCTTAATTTTAGCTTTTGAAATGGAAAACCCTTTCTTTTATCTAGCTCTTTTGAGATGATAAGATTAGGTCCCAGCTTCCCATAGTAGGAGTTATGTGTGAGTGTGTGGACATTGAAGATGATAACTCTCATTTTCTGCTTGCCCCACCTCTGCCTAACAAGTTCATTTTTTTATTGACATTAGAACCTACTTCAGAATTCTAGTATATACTGAAGACCAGCTGAGACATACAACATGGACTGAACCACTATTAGATAGCCATTGTTGGACTAGCTGGACCACAGCCTGTGAAATATTCTAATAAAGCTACATCTCATCAGGTCTGTTCATCTAGAGAACCTTTTCTAATACTTACTGCTCTGTGTGAATGTGTGGAAGATGTGATGGCTAACCATAAAGCTCCACAGGGCTTATCATCTGTTTCCTGTTTTTCCCCAAGGTTATCATACATCTACCAGTGAAAACTACCTGCAGTTTATCTAAGCCCAGCAAGAAGGACTCAATCCAAGCCAAATTAGAGTATTTGCGGGTTTATTTGGGGCAGCTCTCTAGAAACCAGAGTATTTACTAGTTCCAAGGAGATCAGAGAAATTGCTATGAGGAGGGAGAATTGGGGAGGAGGAAGAAAAAGGAAGAAAAGAGGGAGCAAGGCAAACAGGGGCGTGGGGTAATGCAGCGGTTGGGGGTGGGGCGCAGGGAAAATGAAGGGGAAAGGAGAGGGAGGGAGGAGAGAGGGAGACAGACACAGAGAAAGAGAAAAGGAGCACAATATGTCTGGATTGTATAGGAAGAGCTTCTGGGGGAGGGAAAGCCCAGCCACTGGGCTGGAAAGTTCAGGGTACAAGGTATGTCAGCCATGCCCTGTTATAGGTTGCCTGGCTATCTTTGGTGTGTTCAAAGTGCACTTCAGCTGCTTTTCCCAGGTCTGAATTCCAACAGCTACAAATCAAAACTCTTGTTTCCCAAACTCTCTTTTTAATTGTTAATATCCTGGGTACCCTTCCACTTGTGGGACAGATTGGTAACTCCACTGCAAGTTGAGTAATGGGCTATGCGAGCTATCTACTATGATTCCAGGAGGAAGAAGAGAAAGAGCCTACTGATTGTTGTGAAATGAGGTCAGTCTGAAGTCCGGACCCGGTGAGCACTGCCCACAAAGGGGAGGAAGCAGGCGGGGGCTGAGCAGGGTAGCTGGGCAGAGTGGGTCCTCCCTGGGGCTGGATGAGGAGATAGGTGGGTAGGCTATAAGAGAAAAAGCACAGATGCTACCGAAATGCAAATCCCTGCGGGTCTGGAAAAGGTCTGGTTCTGGACTGGAAGCCTGGGCTGAGAACCTCCACCCTGTGTCCCTCCCTTCAGCAAATTCTAACCCTAGACTCACTGGCCAATCAACGCCTTCAGGAGAACCTGCCAGTCAGAAGTGGAGGCGGGTTCTTCCGGGTGCAATGCCGCAAGTTCCGCGTAGCTGAGCAGGTTTGAGTAGTCCTGTGTGATGTGCTCTGTGTCCTGCCGCTGGATGCTGTGAAGCGCACTCAGGCAAGCTCCGAAGTTGCGATATGGTGAGCACAGGGTTAAGGCCAACAACCGGGAGGAACAGGCTTCCCGGGACTGGGTGGGAATCGGTGGCCACCTGTGAGGTCCTTGTGGTCCCAGCCACCCCCTGGACCCAGCCAGCGGTAGTCTCTGAATAACTTCGAGGGTAGAAACATCCTAGGCATGATGCCAAACTAAAAGAGCCTTAGTTTCTACAAGTTCTATTTTTAGCACTTAACATTAAGGTGTATGATCCATTTGGAGTTAATTTTGTGGAGGCTGTAAAAGGAATCTTATGAGCTGTGATGTAAAAGAGTAGAATTAATGATATAAAGGATTTACTAATGGTTAGGATATACTATAAGTCATACCAAGTATAATTTAGCTGAAGGAGGACTCTCTGTAAAACACCCCACAGATAAGTAGTATGCTAACCAGACATGTTGGAGAATAGAATGCTAGGATCTTTTTGTTCACAAGGATTGCCAGAAATATGGCTCCAAACCATAACAAAGGAAACAATCCTGATTTACAACCAGCCACTAGGCCCATCCCCATATCAAAGAGCAGCCCTCTAACAAGCTGCTTGGTAGGGCATTACAGGATCACAATCAACACTAAGGCCTGGTGTGCCATAAAAGTTCAGTTTTCTTCTTGAGAAAAGCAGGGTTCTGTCTCATGGGCAAGTTGACACCTGGTGACAACCATTTGAAAAGGTTAAAAAAATAAAACAAAGCACTGTTGTGTTGATTGCTAGCTGGAACAAAGAAGGCTTTCCTAAAGTTGCCCACGTATTGAGAATTGCATAGTTCCTTTTGCAACCCTGTTGAGGTTTGGTCTGTTTCTATGTATTGTAAAGCTAAATTCTGTACTGGAAGGTCTAAGCCTATAAGTGAATTCTTGCTATACAGGCTTGTTATGCAAATCTTGTTCGTAATTTAAACCTATTGGTTAAATAAAATTGGCTACAGCCAGTTACTGAAAGGATTAGAGGAAGGTGGGTTTTGAGTTACCTGATTTAGGGTGAAGAGCAAGAGGAAGAAGGGAGAACCCATGAGGAGAGAGGAGAAAGTGCCAAGAGAACAGAGGTACCATGAGCATTTAGCAAGTATTTGGGGGTACATCACTAGGGAGGCAGCCAGGCCAGCAATTAGAAAAGCAGATATGGGTTACTACCAGTAATTGTCAAAGCCAGATAAAATAACCATAGTCGGAATATCATTTATTTGTAAGCTAGTCAGAAAAAGCATAAATTGGTTCTACTACAAACTCAGGAATGTGCTTGCAGAGCCAGTAACAGCACCTAGGGCTTGGGAGCTTTTTCTAAGGCCCTGAGGTATAGAGATAAAACAGAGCTCTTTTTTTAAAAACCAGGAATATGCTTGGGAGAGATGGTAATGGTCTGGGGCCAGGACTTTGGGAGGAATTGCTTCAGAATCAGAACATAAGTCTTCTCACCATATGGGTTATCAGTCCCAAGGCCACTATAGGCTTGGTCAGTAATTTTTTTGAGATACACCATATTTGCCTTATGCAGCACTGTTTGATTAGACTTCTTCCGAGTGTGTCCCATTGTATGATGTTTCTACTAACTTCATAATTTCTTCATATGTTTCTACTGACTTCATAGTTTCTTCATATGTTTCTGCGGACTTCATAGAAGTCTCCTGTTTCCTTCCATTTCCCCCATGTAATTAGTATACAAAATGGTATTCTTAAGAAGCTTACTTAGCATAAGAAATAGCTTGTGCAAGCCCTCCCCACCCAGTTTTAATACTTTCTACCTTCTTCTTTTCCTATGTTTTTCATTATCTGGTACCTTCCTCTTAGGACACTGTCACTAACCTGCTGTCTTAGGGCACTGGTGTACTTGAGAAATAATCTTGGGAATATCTTTGCTGTGTAAATTTCTCATCTTTCTCAGTGGCTAGACTTGCAGTCTCCAGTCCATATTTAAATTGTTGAAAGCATAACTTGGGACCTGAACCTAAAAGAGACTGAAGAATGACAGCATATATGGAATACAAAATTTCTCCTAGACTGGCTTCTCTTTTCACATTAACCAGTATAGCTGGTCTTGCTAGTTTGTATTTTCCTCAATTTCCCACCCTTTATCCCTTCCTGTTGCCTCTCCTGCCCCGGTTTAATCCCCCATCATTAGATAGGAGATCAACAAGAATAGAGGAGAAATTGAATCTAATTTCTTTCCTTGTATTAGACCAGAAGGCAGGAGTAGAACAATCTCAGTGGGGCGGGGGTGAAGATTAAAGATAGAAAAGGCAGAAAGATATAAAGCCAAGAGTTAGATTTAGGAGAATTGTGGTTAATACTGCTACAGCAGCAACCAGCAGCAACCAGCAGCAACCAGCAGCAGCCAGCAACAACCAGCAGCTTAGAGTTAATTTTTTATAGCCTTTTAATACCTCATAGTACCATTGAAAACAAAGCCACAAGCTAACAGAAACAATTTCCTGAAATAGAGAATATTTGTTATTATCCAGAAGCACTTCCCTGTTCTTTCCACCAAGGTCAATAGAATTTTCAGGCTCTCACTTTGAGTACACCTGCTCTTATTGTTTAATGCCTCAGCAGGCAGGGAAATCTTGCAACAAACCCTGACCCACCTTGACTTTCTGGCAGGCAGATTTCTCTCAGTGTCTGTCTGTCTTTCCCTGCACTGTACTTTCTCCCTTATCCCCTCCCAGCTGATCCTTCCCACTCCATTTTCCATCAAACCCCAGAATACTCACAGAAACTATACTATTTCTTCTTTAGAAGGAGATCCATGCTTTTTCTCTATAGCCCTCCTCTTTACCTAGCCTCTCTTAGTTTGTGGAGTACAGCTTGATTATTATTTACCTAATAGGTACTTATAAGTGAATGCATACCATTTCTGTCATTCTGGGTGTAGGTTACCTCACTGAGGGTGATTTTTTTAATTGCATTCTCTTGCCTGAAAATTAATGATATAATTTAAAAAAAAAAAAAAACATCTTAGTGATAGATACTCCACTGTATAAATGTACTACATTTTGTTTGTTTACCCATTTTTCACTTGAGGTTCCTCTAGGTTGTTTGCAGTTTCTGGCTAGTATGAATAAATATGCCATGAACATAGTAAAACAAATGCCCTTGTGATAGGGTGGAACACCTTTTGTATAGATGCCCAAGAACAGTATAGTTTGATTTTGTGGTAGATGGATTTTCAGTGTTCTGAGGAACCATGATTCTGAGGAAATACTGATTTCAATATTGGCTGTATTAGTATGCAATCCACAAGCAGTGGAGGTTTCCCTTTCTCCACATCCTTACCACTTGTATCTTAGCCATTCTGACTTGTGCAAGATAGATTCTCAAAGTAGTTTTGATTTGCATTTCCCTGGTGGCTAAGATGGTGATTTCTTTAAGTATGTCTCCGTTTTTGAGATTCCTTTGTTGAGAATTCTCTGTTTAGATCTATACCCCATTTTTAAATTAAAATCTTTTGCTTTGGAAAGTCTAGTTTTTTGAGGTCTTTATATATTTTGTATATTAGGTCTCTATAAGATGTGAATTTGGTTAAAAAAAATCTTTATCCATTCTTTAAGCTACCTCTTTGTCCAAACGACTGGGGTTTTGCCACTTCTAATCCATTTTCTATTATTAGCAAAGAAGAGAAACAGAATGTACAGGATGAGTGTTCATCTGTAATTTCTTTATTATAGTCTTGTAGTTCATGTTTAAAGACTTATATGTGTGTCTTTCTATCTTATTTCTGTGCCTTCTATGTTATGTGATTTTATTCATTATAATCTAATTATATTGTTTCTCTGGAACATGATAGTCTTTCACCTCTTTTTGTCTTCTGAAAATGTACTATGTTATGAGTTTCTTGAGTTTTTCGTAGTTTGGGAAACAGTTCTAGTTTCCTCTTTTTGATCCTGAAGGCTTGCTTCTCCTCATTTCTTGGCAACTATGTGTTTTTCCAGTTATTGCAATGATCAGTTTTTGGGGTTTTGCTACTTAAATGATTGATGTGGTTAAACATTTGTGGGGTTTTTAAAACATTCTGATATACTATTGTCTCTGTGTCCTAATTAGCTTTACTCATGAACATTTTAGAGCCTACAGTCATCTGAGGGACCCTCCCTTGAGGGTGTGCCCTCATCAAAATGGCTGGATGCTGTGTCAGTGAGAAATTGTGTTGAGTGATAATTGATGTGGAAAGATTCTTCCACTGTGGGTGGCAGTATCTCTAAGCAATAGATCTGGATAAGAAAACTGTCTGAGTATGGTACAGTGACCAAGCAAGAGGGCAAGCTAGGAAACAATGTCTATAGATTTTGCTTTATTTTCTTGAAGCTTGAGTTTCTATCCTAAGCTCCAAAAATGATGTATTGTGATCTCACAGGACCAAACATGTGAACCATTCATTAGCTGAGATGATTTTGGTTAGAGGATTCAATAACAGCAGCAGAGTAGCAAGTTAGAACAACAACAACAACAAAAGGAATGCAAAAAGTGATTTTGTTGCTGGACAGAACCTGGAAATGTTCTCCTTTGGAGGAATGTAAGAAGTGTGGATTGAGATAGCAAACAGCATAGGAAGCTGTACTCAGAGCTTAATCAGCTGTTCTTTTAGGACCTGGAAGTTAGAAGTTTTTTGAGTAATACAGTCAGAAGTTGTAGGATTTCAGTGGAAAATAGACTCCATGAAAAATTTAGCTAGAGGTCATTTGTGTAGTATTTTGACCCAAAATTTTTCTTATTCTGCCCATGCTCTGAGAAATTGAGTGAGGCAAAAGTAAAAAAATAATTGGCTGTATTCTTAGATAGAATATTGAATCTGTTGTATGATTATTGCTAGTAACTAATTCAAGACTACAGTAGAAAAAAAGCAATAAGTTGGGCAGAAATAAATGCAGTCTGGCTTGAAGAGGAAAACAGCATGGGGAAGTTTCAGAAGGCTGTTAAATGCTGAAACAGAAACATGAACTTTTAAAGAGATTATCACCACTAAAGAGAAGGTCCTGGTTCCATATTCCTCAGCACTACCTTTGAGGTGCCTGTCATCTGTTTTGTGGCATTATGGCTGCCCCTCACCTCTGGTAAAACCCAAGATTGTCAAAAAGAGGACCAAGAAGTTCATCGGGCACTAATTAGACTGATATGTCAAAGTTAAGCAGAAACCCAGAGGTATTGACAACAGTTTGAAGAAGATTCAAGGTGCAGATCCTTATGCCCAACATTGGTTACAGGAGTAACAAGAAAACCAAGCACATGCTGCCAAGTGGCTTCCAGAAGTATCTGGTCTACAATGTCAAGGAGCTGGAAGTGCTGTTAATGTGCAACAAATTTTACTGAGCTGAGATCGCTAATAATGTTTGCTCTAAGAACTGAAAAGCCATCATAGAAAGAGCAGCACAGCTGGCTAACCCAATCCCATGTCAGGCAAAGAAAATGAAAGATGGCTTGTGTGCACATTTTGTGTTCAAATAAAACCACAAAATTGAAAGAGGAGAGAAGGAGAGATGTGGTGGTAGTGGTGGGGTCTTTACTCAGGATTGAAATCTAAGAAGGTGCCCTAAGGGAAACACTTCCTCCTGCTAAGCCTTCAATGAATGGAAGTAGTAGGCAAAGTGATTCCTAGACCCAGGAAGGAATTTCATATAAAAGCTGCTACAGCTGTGGTCCAAGCATGGCAGGGTCCATCCTAATTTGGAATTCAAATGTGGCAGGATCACCCAAGTTCTAGAAATAAGAAAGATGCAAAAGGTCATGGATTCTTCCTCTGTGGTTTCAGTTCAGCATTGTTCTAGTCATCTATGTTTGGCAGAGTCAGAGCCCCAGTGAAGTAGGATACTGTGAGAGTGCACTGCATGAACCTGTGAAGATGAAGCCTGAGTTGAATTTTGAGACCACAAGATGTTAAGATTCCTAAGCTACGAGACACCTGTCATGGAGAACTGCATATAGGGAGTGCAAGGAACTAAACTGAGATGTATGTATGAGAAGTTACAGGGATAGGGCCATCTAGGCCTTTGGAAATTGAGGCCCCATGTGTCTTAGACAAAACTGAAGGATTTGGTGTTTGCCCTGTTGGGTTTCTGGCTTCAGTCCAATCCTCCCTCCCTATGTACATATTTCTATCTATTAGTCTGGGAAGGGGTATTCTGTGCCATTGTGTGTTGGAATGATACAACTTGCTTTCTGATTTTACAAGATGTGACAATCAAGAGTATGAGAACAGACTTTGGACACTTGAAGAATATATGTGCTACTGCACACTATTAGAATCATTGAAGTTAAACTAAATGCATGTTCATCTTGGATGATAATGACCCTATAGTGACCAGGGTCAGAATATAGGTGATTGAGTCACAAAGCTCCCAGATAGGGTGATGTTTTTGAACACTCCTGTCTTCTTTGTGGCTTTCTTTGAGGGAGCTTGTAATGTTAGGGTCCAAGAATCACTGAAGAAAGACCCCCAGACTCAGTATGCAAAAGCAAAGAGCATTTTATTCTGTAGAATTCTAGGATACAGGGGTCTACCATTCATTAGGATGGAGACAGACATGTGAGCTTTGCAAGCTCAATTTAAACCAATTATGGGAATCCCGGGAAGACATAGGTGACCTTTATCCTGATTGGTTGGCTCAATTTTCAGGCTGTGGGTGTCTTTGGGATTGGTCAAGGTTCTTGGGAAGTTTGGGGACTTTCCAGAACCAATTCTGAGTAACTATTCTTGGCTCAGGCTTGGGTCTGGTCTAGTGGCAGGGGCAGCTCCTGATTGGCTGCCTGTGAGGGGTGATTTTCCTGGAATTGACTTGTTTTGGACTTTTTCAGTTCTGGGAAACAAAAACTTATACATAGTCTCCCAAACTGCCATTTTGCAGCCTATCATGGAGTCAGCCTGGCTCTAGCCAACTCAGTCCTCTCAGTAGAAGCTTTTGTAGGAGGAACCTTTCTTGATTCTTTATTGGGGATGAGATTTTATTGTCAATAGACTCAATTCATCCCCCCCCCCTTTCTTTGTCTCTCTCTCTCTCTCTCTCTCTCTCTCTCTCTCTGTGTGTGTGTGTGTGTGTGTGTGTGTGTGTGTCTGTACTGTGTTGTGGTTGAACCTGATCAGTCAGCTTCTTTCTCATGTTGTCTTGCCCTCACCATTATAGACTCTATCCCTAAATCACATAAGATGTAGTTGAAGCAATTGTTGTTCAGTGCTAAGCTATTTTGCAAGCCTGGTGTTTTTATATTTTTAATTTTGTTGTTTTTGTTTTTGAAGACAAAGTTTCTCTTATGTAGACCTGGCCATCCTGAAAATAGATTTGTAGAACATGCAGGCCTCAAACTTAAAGGTCCACCGGACTCTGGCTCCAGATAGCAGGAATTAAATGTGGGCCAACATGCCTGTTTTTTTGTTTGTCTTTTTGTCTGTTTGTTTTTATATTATTGACTGATGGGCCTAGAATGTAGGTTTTGGTACATGTCAAGCATATGCTGTTGTGTTGATCTTCATTCATGTTGTGAATTTTGAAATTTGGCAGAGAGAATATTTTATTTCCCAGGATAGCATGTATTTATGACATTAATACTGCCTGAGATTTAGGGACTGAACTTTCTGAATCATTGAGTTGCAGGTGCATAACATTCTTCTTACCTGTTTTGTTTGTATTTATTTTTTAAATAAATATGAATGTTTTGCCCGAGTGCATGAATATGCACATCATGTATGCCTGTTCCCCATAATAGTCAGAAGATGGTTTCAGAATTCCCAAACTAGGAGTAATAGATAGTTGTGAAGCAATTGGTAGTTGAGCCTAATTATTTGCAAGACCAGCAAGCACTCCTCACTGCTGAGCCATCTCTCCTGTCCCAGTAAGATTCAACATTTTTATTGTCGATATTTTCATCTGTCCATTTTCCACTGTTTAAAGATGCATCCCATTTTATTAAGATCTTGTTACTGTTATAGTTTAAACTGGGGGACTTTAGGATTCTGGAAGATGAATACAGAAATGTAGTGAATGTATAATTCTTTGTAGAAACATCATTAAAAACCTCTCAGTTCTTTCTGTCTTTCTTGTTTGTTCAATTGATTTTTACAGGGGAGATAGGGTCTTAGTATGTACCTCTTGCTGTCTTGGATAGACCAGGCTGGCTTCCAATATAATGAGATACACCTGCCTCTGCCTCCTTAATGCTGGGATTAAAGGCACTTAGCTTGCCCACCATTTTTTGTAGTTAGTAATTGTTCATATAACTTATCTGATTTGTGTTCAGTACTATTTGCCTCCCCCCTCCCTTCTCTCTCTGTTGATTAGCATTTCTTTTACAAGGCTATATCCTATTCAAAGAACAAAGAAATGACAGAGGTGAGCCTTATTCAGTTTCCTTCTAAGATGACTTGGTAATTACATTAGAACTTCTGGGTCAAGAAATAAGTGTGGAAAGCACCAGAATCATATAAATATATTATCATACAAATATATTATTATACATTTACAATGATGTTGGAATCATGGTTTCTGTTGTACACATGTATGGGATATTTTAGGATGCAGTGACCTATGATGATGTGCATGTGAACTTGACTCGAGAAGAATGGGCTTTGCTGGATCCTTTACAGAAGAGTCTCTACAAAGATGTGATGCTGGAGACCTACAAGAACCTCACTGCTATAGGTAAGATAGTGAATTTTCTTTCACCTTTTAAGATGAGAGAACAATAGTTTCTTTGTTACTAATGCTCTTCTATACCTTCAGTTGAGAACAAGGAAGAATAAGGTGACTAAATCAGATTCATTGAAGATATTAACTTAAATTCTGACTAATTTCTAATAATATATCATATATTTTCTGGTACTATTTTTTTAGGCTACAATTGGGAATACCATAATATTGAAGAACATTGTCAAAGTTCTAGAAGACATGGAAGGTAATTTTTCTGTGCAAGTTAGTATGAATATTCCTCTGAAGAAATGTTAATGTGTCCTGGAAGTTTTAAAGAAAATCAACAGTGTAAAAAAAGTACTTAAGTGTATTGATGATTATTAAATTCTCAAAAAAATCCATGTACTTCAATGTCAGTTGTCTGATTTGTGTTTGCAAGGCATTCCTCTATGAAAAAAAAAGACAAGGAAACAATGCATTAATAGATATTACCATTTGAATCATAGTCACATTACAGCTACTCTGTAGAACTGCCAATCTATTTAGTCTCATGCCATTCACATATTGCAATAGATAGATAAGTAGATAGATAGAGAGATACACAGACAAACAGATAGAGAATGAGTGATAAGTATATATTTCTAATAATCAAATGTTACATAGGAAAGTTGATTATTCATGTAGTAGCATTGCTAAGTTTAAGTGAAAACAGTTTATAAGAGTCAAGAATGTTGCTCAGGAGAAACCTTAATTTCTATATCACATGTCAATGATGAACAAAAAGTCAAACTGTGTGAATGCAATGTGTAAATTTGTTATTCTTTTAATAGGTATATCATGCATCACAATGGGTACAAATATGAAAAAAAGCAATGTACCTCTCTCTCCCAGAACAATTAAAATATATGTAGTAGTCCCCATTTGAGTAGACTTTCTCAGTGTGATACAAGTTAATAATTGGTTGGTTTTCCAACTTCATTGGGAACATGTCCATAAACTGACACTGCAGAAAATCCCTATGAGTATTAGGAATGTGGAAATTCTTTTCCGTTTGTCCTGGTTCGCTTTGCCAATATAGTATGCAAATGTTGTGTATTTTACAATATAGTAAAAGTTGTAAGTGTACTCAGTGTGGTAAAGCTCTCAGCTCTTCCATTTTTCTTCAAATATGTGAAAACTCTCAGATAAAACAGATGCTACAAATGTGAGCCATATAATATCACTCTTACCACTGCAGGTATCCCCAAAGATGCAAAACAACCTATAATGAAGGGGAAACCATGAATGTAAATGAAGTGATAAAACCTTAAGGTGTTATTTCTCTTTCACATATACCAATTATCTTTGCAGGCATGAAAGAAGTCGTATTGGAGAGAAACGCTCTGAATATACTCAGTGTGGTAAATCATTTGCATATCACAGTTATCATCAAAGGTGTGAAAGAATTCATACTGGAGAGAAACCCTATGAAGCTATTCAATATGATGAAGCCTTTGTATATCACAGTAGTCTTCAAATACATAAAAGAACACATACTAAAGAGAAACCCTACAAATGCAATCGATGTGATAAAGCCTATTCACAACAGAGTCATCTCCAAAGACATAAAAGAACACACACTGGTGAGAAACCTTATGAATGTAAGCAATGTGGTAAAGCCTTCGCATACCATTCTGAACTTCAAAGTCATGAAAGAATTCATACTGGAGAGAAACCCTACAAATGTAATCAATGTGGTAAAGCCTTTGCACATCATTGTAATCTTCGAGTGCATAAAATAATACATACTGGAGAAAAGCCCTACAAATGCAATCAATGTGATAAAGCCTATTCACAACACTGTAATCTCCAAATACATAAAAGCACACACACTGGAGAGAAGTCCTATAAATGTAATCAATGTGGTAAAGCCTTTGTATATTATGGTCATCTTAAAAGACATAAAACAACACATACTGGAGAGAAACCTTACAAATGTAATCTATGTGGTAAAGCTTTTGCATCTCATCGTTACCTCCAAGTACATAAAAGAACACATACTGGGGAGAAACAGCATGAATGTAATCAATGTGGTAAAACCTTTGTATATCATGATCACCTTCAAATACATAAAAGAACACATACTGGAGAGAAACCCTATGAATGTAATCAATGTGGTAAAACCTTTGCAGCTCATCGTTATCTCCAAGTACATAAAAGAACACATACTGGAGAAAAACCTTATGAATGTAATCAATGTGGTAAAGCCTTTGCATCTCATAGTTATCTCCAAGTACATAAAAGAACACATACTGGAGAGAAACCTTATGAATGTAAGCAATGTGGTAAAGCTTTTGCATATCCTGGTTATCTCCAAGTACATAAAAGAACACATACTGGAGAGAAACCCTATGAATGCAATCAATGTGGTAAAGCCTTTTCAGGTCAGAATGTTCTTAAAAGACATGAAAGAATTCATACTGGAGAGAAACCTTACAAATGTAATGAATGTGGTAAAGCTTTTGTGTGTAACACTAGTCTTCAAATACATAAAGCAACACATACTGGAGTGAAGCCTTATGAATGTAAGCAATGTAGTAAATCCTTTGCTTCTCATGGCCAGCTTCAAAGTCATAAAATAGTTCATACTGGAGAGAAACCCTACAAATGTAATCAATGTAGTAAAGCCTATTCACGACACAGTCATCTCCAAAGACATAAAAGAACACATACTATGAATGTGACCAATGTGGTGGATCCTTTACAGGTCACAGTGATATTCAAAGGTGTGGTGGTTTGAATATGTTTGGCCCTTGGCAAGTGGCACTATTAGGAGGTATAACCTTTCTGGAGTAGTTGTGGCCCTTGAGGAAGTAGGTCACTGTGGGAATGAGTTTTGAGATCCTATGCTTAAGCTCCACCCAGGGCAGAAGAGTCTTCTGGCTGCCTTCTGATCAAGGTGTAGAACTCTTGGCTTCTCCAGCACCATGTCTATTTGGACACTGCCATTCTTTCCATCTCAATGATAATACACTGAACCTCTGAATCTGTACATGGCCCCCCCAATTAAATGTTGTCCTTTTTAAGAGTTGCCTTGATCATGGTGTCTTTTTCACAGCAATAAAATTCAAATGAAGACAGAAAGCATAGAACATATCACAATGATAGAAACACTGAGAATGTATTGAATAAGGTGAAGTCTTTGCACATTTCTATAGTTCTCATTATAATAGCAATATTCATACTTCCATTCACTGAAACCCTGCTAATGGAAGCAATGTACAGCCTTTGTCCTTCACAGTTATTGCTGAATGTAGAAAATAACACATACTGGAGAAAAGCCTTATGAATTCTCAGTGTGATAAAGTCTCTTTTAAAATCTGCATAGATCCATAACGGTTCAAACACCTGGTCAAAGTAAATGCCAAGAGTTACTGTAATCAGCTATTCGGGTTAAAAGGTTAGTGGTTAGTATTAGGCAGGGGCTAAAGTCAGGGGGTTAGGGTTGGTATGGGTATAGTTTAGGGTTAGAGGGTTAGGGTTTATGGTTGGGGGGTTAGTGGTTAGGGATTAGGGTCAGAGATGTGGGGAAAAGAAAAAGAGAAATCACAGTAACTCCTATTAGGGTTTGGGTTAAGGTTAGGAAGAAAGAAGGAGGGAAGGAAGGAAAAAAAAGAAGACATGAATTTGAGGGAGGAAATAAAAGGATATTGATTGGGGAAAGGGAGGGATAATATAAAATGATACAAATGTAGCATTCACCTATAAAGTTATCAAAACAAATACAAAAATCAAAGTGAATAGTTCTAAATAATCTGGAGGGTAAGAAGAGCTATTACCATACACATTAATAAAATTCTGAAAAACTGTTAGGTTTTAAAAACTTATATTCCAATGAATTGTAAAACTCTAAAATAATATACATAGATTTCTAGATGCACATAATCTACCAAAAGTAAATCACGAAGATATAAAAAAAGAGCAGCTTTGTAGAAAGCAATAAAAAAGAAACAGTAATCAAATATCTACCAATTAAAAAATTACCAGACCTTCAATGAAATACCAACAGAAATGCTTCTCAAACTGTTCTATTAAATAGCAAAGGAAGGGTACATTACCAAACTCTCTGAAGCTAGTATTAGCCTGATACTAAAACCAGATTTAAAAAAAGAACAAAATAAAAATTACTGACCAATGTCATATATATATATGATGCGTGTGTGTATGTGTCTTAGTCAGGATTTCTATTCCTGCACAAATATGAACAAGAAGCAAGTTGGGGAGGAAAGGGTTTTACTCTTCCACATTGCTGTTTATCACCAGAGGAAGTCAGGACTGGAATTTAAGCAGGTCTGGAAGCAGGAGCTGATGCAGAGGCCATGGAGAAATGTTTCTTCCTGGGTTGTTCAGCATTCTTATAGAACCCAGGTCCATCAGGCCAGGGATAGCACCACCCACAATGGGCTGGGCCCTCCCCCCTTGATCACTAGTTGAGAAAATGCCTTACAGCTGGATCTCATAGAGGCATTTTCTCAACTGAGGCTTCTTTCTCTGTGGTAACTCCAGCTTGGGTCAAGTTGACATAAAACCAGCTAGTAATATGTGTATGTATGTATGTATGTATATATATATGCGCTACATTTCTCTAAAAATACTTGCAAAGTCTATATTATTATAGACTTTATATATATATAAATATATATAAAATATATATATTAAATAATATATCAAAAGTTCACTCACCATGATCAAGCTGGCTTATTCCAGAGATATAGTGCTGGTTCCATATGTCAATCAATAAATTTTGTAAATTTCACAAATGATCTGCTTTTGATAAAATAGAAATTATATGATGTCTTGATAGACATGGAAGGCTTTTGACAAAACCTACAATAATTACGTCAAACATCCCAAAGAAACTCAGAATATAAGAAACATATCTTACCATAATATATATGGCAAGCCTATATCTGACATATTAAATGGAGAAAACAGGAGTTCCCACTTACCTGACTTTTATTCAAGATGGTACTAAAAAAATCTTAGCTAGAACAATATAAAGTAAGTAAAAGGTATATACTGTGGAAAGGAAGAAGTCAAATTATTTGCAGATAATATAATTCTATACATCAAAGACTAAAGACTCCACCAGAAAACCTAAAGAATGAATACTTTCAACAAAGTGGCAGAACACAAAAAATGACATATAAAAGTCAGTAGCCTTCGTATAAATCAGTGAAAATGTACTGAGAAAGAAATCAGGGGAAAATCCCATTTATAACACTTTAAAAATTCAAGCAATTTTTTTTTATTTAAACCTGACCAAAGAAGTGAAATACCTCTATAATTAAAACTTTGGATACTGAAGAAATTAAAGAAGACACTAGAAGATAGAAAG
>NC_137978.1:0-12500 GCF_963924665.1 Micromys minutus
TAGGGCCCTAGTTAGGGCCGTTGCTAGGGCCCTTGTTAGGGCCGTTGCTAGGGCCCTTGTTAGGGCCGTTGCTAGGGCCCTTGTTAGGGCCGTTGCTAGGGCCCTTGTTAGGGCCGTTGCTAGGGCCGTTGTTAGGGCCGTTGGTAGGGCTGTTGGTAGGGCCGTTGCTAGGGCCGTTGCTAGGGCCGTTGTTAGGGCCGTTGTTAGGGCCGTTGGTAGGGCCGTTGCTAGGGCCGTTGTTAGGGCCGTTGCTAGTGTCGTTGCTAGGGCCGTTGCTAGGGCCGTTGCTAGGGCCCTTGTTAGGGCCGTTACTAGGGCCCTTGTTAGGGCCGTTGGTAGGGCTGTTGCTAGGGCCGTTGTTAGGACCGTTGCTAGGGCCGTTGCTAGGGCCGTTTCAAAGGCCGTTGCTAGGGCCGTTGCTAGGGCCCTTGTTAGGGCCGTTGCTAGGGCCCTTGTTAGGGCCGTTGCTTGGGCCCATGTTAGGGCCGTTGCTAGGGCCCTTGTTAGGGCCGTTGCTAGGGCCCTTGTTAGGGCCGTTGCTAGGGCCCTTGTTAGGGCCGTTGCTAGGGCCGTTGTTAGGGCCGTTGCTAGGGCCGTTGCTAGGGCCGTTGTTAGGGCCGTTGCTAGGGCCCTTGTTAGGGCCGTTGCTAGGGCCGTTGCTAGGGCCGTTGCTAGGGCCGTTGCTAGGGCCGTTGCAAGGGCCGTTGCTAGGGCCTTTGGTAGGGCCGTTGCTAGGGCCCTTGTTAGGGCCGTTGCTAGGGCTGTGGCTAAGGCCGTTGCTAGGGTCGTTGCTAGGGACCTTGTTAGGGCCGTTGCAAGGGCCGTTGCTAGGGCCGTTGCTAGGGCCGTTGCTAGGGCCCTTGTTAGGGCCGTTGCTAGGGCCGTTGCTAGGGCCGTTGCTAGGGCTGTTGCTAGGGCCCTTGTTAGGGCCGTTGCTAGGGCAGTTGCTAAGGCCGTTGCTAGGGTCGTTGCTAGGGACCTTGTTAGGGCCGTTGCAAGGGCCGTTGCTATGGCCGTGGTTAGGGCCGTTGTTTGGGCCGTTGCTAGGGCCGTTGCTAGGGCCATTGCTAGGGCCGTGGTTAGGGCCGTTGTTATGGCCGTTGCTAGGTCCGTTGCTAGGGCCGTTGCTAGGGCCATTGCTAGGGCCGTGGTTAGGGCCCTTGTTAGGGCCGTTGCTAGGGACGTTGCTAGGGCCGTTGCTAGGGCCGTTGTTAGGGCCGGTGCTAGGGCCGTTGCTAGGGCCGTTGTTAGGGCCGTTGTTAGAACTGTTGCTAGGGCCGTTGCTAGGGCCATTGCAAGGGCCGTTTCAAAGGCCGTTGTTAGGGCCGTTGCTAGGGCCCTTGTTAGGGCCGTTGCTAGGGCCGTTGCTAGGGCCGTCTCTAGGGCCGTTGCTAGGGTTGTTCCTAGGGCCGTTTCAAGGGCCATTCTTAGGGCCGTTGCTAGGGCCCTTGTTAGGGCCGTTGCTATGGCCATTGCTAGGGCCGTTGCTAGGACCGTTGTTAGGGCCGTTTCTAGGGCCGTTTCTAGGACCCTTGTTAGGGCCGTTGCTAGGGCCGTTGCTAGGGCCGTTGCTACGGCCGTTGCTAGGGCCGTTGCTAGGGCCGTTGCTATGGCCGTTGCTAGGGCCGTTGCTAGGGCCGTAGCTAGGGCCCTTGTTAGGGCCGTTGCTAGGGCCCTTGTTAGGGCCGTTGCTAGGGTGTTGCTATGGCCGTTGTTACGGCCGTTGTTAGGGCCCTTGTTAGGGCCGTTGCTAGGGCCGTTGCTAGGCTCGTTGTTAGGGCCGTTGGTAGGGCCGTTGGTAGGGCCGTTGCTAGGGCCGTTGCTAGGGCCGTTGTTAGGGTCGTTGTTAGGGCCCTTGTTTAGGCCGTTGCTAGGGCCCTTGTTAGGGCCGTTGCTAGGGCCGTTGCTAGGGCCCTTGTTAGGGCCGTTGCTAGGGCCGTTGCTAGGGCCGTTTCAAAGGCTGTTGTTAGGGCCGTTGCTAGGGCCGTTGCTAGGGCCCTTGTTAGGGCCGTTGCTAGGGCCGTTGCTATGGCCGTTTCAAAGGCCCTTGTTAGGGCCGTTGCTAGGGCCCTTGTTAGGGCCGTTGCTAGGGCCGTTGTTAGGGCCGTTGCTAGGGCCGTTGCTAGGGCCGTTGTTAGGGCCGTTGCTAGGGCCCTTGTTAGGGCCGTTGCTAGGGCCGTTGCTAGGGCAGTTGCTAGGGCCGTTGCTAGGGCCGTTGCAATGGCCGTTGCTAGGGCCTTTGGTAGGGCCGTTGCTAGAGCCCTTGTTAGGGCCGTTGCTAGGGCTGTTGCTAAGGCCGTTGCTAGGGTCGTTGCTAGGGACCTTGTTAGGGCCGTTGCAAGGGCCGTTGCTAGGGCCGTTGCTAGGGCCGTTGCTAGGGCCCTTGTTAGGGCCGTTGCTAGGGCAGTTGCTAAGGCCGTTGCTAGGGTCGTTGCTAGGGACCTTGTTAGGGCCGTTGCTAGGGCCGTTGCTAGGGCCTTTGGTAGGGCCGTTGCTAGGGCCGTTGCTATGGCCATGGTTAGGGCCGTTGTTTGGGCCGTTGCTAGGGCCGTTGCTAGGGCCTTTGTTAGGGCCGTTGCTAGGGCCGTTGCTAGGGCCGTTGCTAGGGCCGTTGCTAGGGCCGTTGCTAGGGCCGTGGTTAGGGCCGTTGCTAGGGCCGTTGCTAGGGCCGTTGCTAGGGCCGTTGCTAGGGCCGTTGTTAGGGCCGTTGCTAGGGCCGTTGCTAGGGCCGTTGTTAGGGCCGTTGTTAGAATTGTTGCTAGGGCCGTTGCTAGGGCCGTTGCTAGGGCCGTTTCAAAGGCCGTTGTTAGGGCCGTTGCTAGGGCCCTTGTTAGGGCCGTTGCTAGGGCCCTTGTTAGGGCCGTTTCTAGGGCCCTTGTTAGGGCCGTTGCTAGGGCCATTGCTAGGGCCGTTGTTAGGGCCGTTGCTAGGGCCGTTGTTAGGTCCG
Source organism: Micromys minutus (assembly GCF_963924665.1). Lineage (NCBI taxonomy): Eukaryota > Metazoa > Chordata > Mammalia > Rodentia > Muridae > Micromys > Micromys minutus. The sequence continues at coordinate 2,948 of NC_137978.1, forward strand.
TTGGTAGGGCCGTTGGTAGGGCCGTTGCTAGGGCCGTTGCTAGGGCCGTTGCTAGGGCCGTTGTTACGGCCGTTGTTAGGGCCATTGTTAGGGCCGTTGCTAGGGCCGTTGCTAGGGCCGTTGTTAGGGCAGTTGTTAGGGCCGTTGGTAGGGCTGTTGCTAGGGCCGTTGTTAGGGCCGTTGCTAGGTCCGTTGCTAGGGCCCTTGTTAGGGCCGTTGCTAGGGCCGTTGCTAGGGCCCTTGTTAGGGCCGTTGCTAGGGCCGTTGCTAGGGCCGTTTCAAAGGCCGTTGTTAGGGCCGTTGCTAGGGCCGTTGCTAGGGCCGTTGCTAGGGCCGTTGCTAGGGCCCTTGTTAGGGCCGTTGCTAGGGCCCTTGTTAGAGCCGTTGCTAGGGCCCATGTTAGGGCCGTTGCTAGGGCCCTTGTTAGGGCCGTTGCTATGGCCATTGCTAGGGCCGTTGCTAGGACCGTTGTTAGGGCCGTTGCTAGGGCCGTTTCTAGGACCCTTGTTAGGGCCGTTGCTAGGGCCGTTGCTAGGGCCGTTGCTACGGCCGTTGCTAGGGCCGTTGCTAGGGCCGTTGCTATGGCCGTTGCTAGGGCCGTTGCTAGGGCCGTAGCTAGGGCCCTTGTTAGGGCCGTTGCTAGGGCCCTTGTTAGGGCCGTTGCTAGGGTGTTGCTAGGGCCGTTTTTACGGCCGTTGTTAGGGCCCTTGTTAGGGCCGTTGCTAGGGCCGTTGCTAGGCTCGTTGTTAGGGCCGTTGGTAGGGCCGTTGGTAGGGCCGTTGCTAGGGCCGTTGCTAGGGCCGTTGTTAGGGTCGTTGTTAGGGCCCTTGTTTAGGCCGTTGCTAGGGCCCTTGTTAGGGCCGTTGCTAGGGCCGTTGCTAGGGCCCTTGTTAGGGCCGTTGCTAGGGCCGTTGCTAGGGCCGTTTCAAAGGCCGTTGTTAGGGCCGTTGCTAGGGCCGTTGCTAGGGCCCTTGTTAGGGCCGTTGCTAGGGCCGTTGCTATGACCGTTTCAAAGGCCCTTGTTAGAGCCGTTGCTAGGGCCCTTGTTAGGGCCGTTGCTAGGGCCGTTGCTAGGGCCGTTGTTAGGGCCGTTGTTAGGGCCGTTGCTAGGGCCCTTGTTAGGGCCGTTGCTAGGGCCGTTGCTAGGGCAGTTGCTAGGGCCGTTGCTAGGGCCGTTGCAATGGCCGTTGCTAGGGCCTTTGGTAGGGCCGTTGCTAGAGCCCTTGTTAGGGCCGTTGCTAGGGCTGTTGCTAAGGCCGTTGCTAGGGTCGTTGCTAGGGACCTTGTTAGGGCCGTTGCAAGGGCCGTTGCTAGGGCCGTTGCTAGGGCCGTTGCTAGGGCCCTTGTTAGGGCCGTTGCTAGGGCAGTTGCTAAGGCCGTTGCTAGGGTCGTTGCTAGGGACCTTGTTAGGGCCGTTGCTAGGGCCGTTGCTAGGGCCTTTGGTAGGGCCGTTGCTAGGGCCGTTGCTATGGCCATGGTTAGGGCCGTTGTTTGGGCCGTTGCTAGGGCCGTTGCTAGGGCCTTTGTTAGGGCCGTTGCTAGGGCCGTTGCTAGGGCCGTTGCTAGGGCCGTTGCTAGGGCCGTTGCTAGGGCCGTGGTTAGGGCCGTTGCTAGGGCCGTTGCTAGGGCCGTTGCTAGGGCCGTTGCTAGGGCCGTTGTTAGGGCCGTTGCTAGGGCCGTTGCTAGGGCCGTTGTTAGGGCCGTTGTTAGAATTGTTGCTAGGGCCGTTGCTAGGGCCGTTGCTAGGGCCGTTTCAAAGGCCGTTGTTAGGGCCGTTGCTAGGGCCCTTGTTAGGGCCGTTGCTAGGGCCCTTGTTAGGGCCGTTGCTAGGGCCCTTGTTAGGGCCGTTGCTAGGGCCATTGCTAGGGCCGTTGTTAGGGCCGTTGCTAGGGCCGTTGTTAGGTCCGTTGGTAGGGCCGTTGGTAGGGCCGTTGCTAGGGCCGTTGCTAGGGCCGTTGCTAGGGCCGTTGTTACGGCCGTTGTTAGGGCCATTGTTAGGGCCGTTGCTAGGGCCGTTGCTAGGGCCGTTGTTAGGGCAGTTGTTAGGGCCGTTGGTAGGGCTGTTGCTAGGGCCGTTGTTAGGGCCGTTGCTAGGTCCGTTGCTAGGGCCCTTGTTAGGGCCGTTGCTAGGGCCGTTGCTAGGGCCCTTGTTAGGGCCGTTGCTAGGGCCGTTGCTAGGGCCGTTTCAAAGGCCGTTGTTAGGGCCGTTGCTAGGGCCGTTGCTAGGGCCGTTGCTAGGGCCGTTGCTAGGGCCCTTGTTAGGGCCGTTGCTAGGGCCCTTGTTAGGGCCGTTGCTAGGGCCCATGTTAGGGCCGTTGCTAGGGCCCTTGTTAGGGCCGTTGCTAGGGCCCTTGTTAGGGCCGTTGCTAGGGCCCTTGTTAGGGCCGTTGCTAGGGCCGTTGTTACGGCCGTTGCTAGGGCCCTTGTTAGGGCCGTTGCTAGGGCCGTTGCTAGGGCCGTTTCAAAGGCCGTTGTTAGGGCCGTTGCTAGGGCCGTTGCTAGGGCCGTTGCTAGGGCCGTTGCTAGGGCCCTTGTTAGGGCCGTTGCTAGGGCCCTTGTTAGGGCCGTTGCTAGGGCCCATGTTAGGGCCGTTGCTAGGGCCCTTGTTAGGGCCGTTGCTAGGGCCCTTGTTAGGGCCGTTGCTAGGGCCCTTGTTAGGGCCGTTGCTAGGGCCCTTGTTAGGGCCGTTGCTAGGGCCATTGCTAGGGCCGTTGTTAGGGCCGTTGCTAGGGCCCATGTTAGGGCCGTTGCTAGGGCCCTTGTTAGGGCCGTTGCTAGGGCCCATGTTAGGGCCGTTGCTAGGGCCCTTGTTAGGGCCGTTGCTAGGGCCCTTGTTAGGGCCGTTGGTAGGGCCGTTGCTAGGGCCGTTGTTAGGGCCGTTGCTAGGGTCGTTGCTAGGGCCGTTGCTAGGGCCCTTGTTAGGGCCGTTGCTAGGGCCCTTGTTAGGGCCGTTGCTAGGGCCCTTGTTAGGGCCGTTGCTAGGGCCGTTGCTAGGGCCGTTGTTACGGCCGTTGTTAGGGCCATTGTTAGGGCCGTTGCTAGGGCCGTTGCTAGGGCCGTTGTTAGGGCCGTTGTTAGGGCAGTTGTTAGGGCCGTTGGTAGGGCTGTTGCTAGGGCCGTTGTTAGGGCCGTTGCTAGGGCCGTTGCTAGGGCCCTGTTAGGGCCGTTGCTAGGGCCGTTGCTAGGGCCGATTCAAAGGCCGTTGTTAGGGCCGTTGCTAAGGCCCTTGTTAGGGCCGTTGCTAGGGCCGTTGTTAGGGCCGTTGCTAGGGCCGTTGCTAGGGCCGTGGTTAGGGCCGTTGTTTGGGCCGTTGCTAGGGCCGTTGCTAGGGCCTTAGTTCGGGCCGTTGCTAGGGCCGTTGCTAGGGCCGTTGCTAGGGCCTTTGCTAGGGCCGTTGCTAGGGCCGTGGTTAGGGCCGTTGTTAGGGCCGTTGCTAGGGCCGTTGCTAGGGCCGTTGTTAGGGCCCTTGTTAGGGCCGTTGCTAGGGCCGATGCAAGGGCCGTTGTTAGGGCCGTTGCTAGGGCCCTTTTTAGGGCCGTTGCTAGGGCCGTTTCTAGGGCCGTTGCTAGGGCCGTTGTTAGGTTCGATGCTAGGGCCGTTTCTAGGGCCATTGTTAGGGCCCTTGTTAGGGCCGTTGCTAGGGCCGTTGCTAGGGCCGTTGCTAGGGCCGTTGCTAGGGACCTTGTTAGGGCCGTTGCAAGGGCCGTTGCTAGGGCCTTTGGAAAGGCCGTTGCTAGGGCCGTTGTGAAAGCCGTTGCTAGGGCCGTTGCTATGGCCGTGGTTAGGGCCGTTGTTTGGGCCGTTGCTAGGGCCGTTGCTAGGGCCTTTGTTAGGGCCGTTGCTAGGGCCGTTGCTAGGGCCGTTGCTAGGTCCGTTGCTAGGGCCGTTTCTAGGGCTGCGGTTAGGGCCGTTGTTAGGGCCGTTGCTAGGGCCGTTGCTAGGGCCGTTGCTAGGGCCGTTGTTAGGGCCGTTGCTAGGGCCGTTGCTAGGGCCGTTGTTAGGGCCGTTGTTAGGGCCGTTGCTAGGGCCGTTGCTAGGGCCGTTGCAAGGGCCGTTGTTAGGGCCGTTGCTAGGGCCCTTTTTAGGGCCGTTGCTAGGGCCGTTTCTAGGGCCGTTGCTAGGGCCGTTGTTAGGTCCGTTGCTAGGGCCATTGCTAGGGCCGTTACTAGGGCCCTTGTTAGGGCCGTTGCTAGGGCCGTTGCTAGGGCCGTTGTTAGGGCCCTTGTTAGGGCCGTTGCTAGGGCCGTTGTTAGGGCCGTTGCTAGGGCCCTTGTTAGGTCCGTTGCTAGGCCCCTTGTTAGGGCCGTTGCTAGGGCCCTTTTTAGGGCCGTTGCTAGGGCCCTTTTTAGGGCCGTTGCTAGGGCCCTTGTTAGGGCCGTTGCTAGGGCCCTTGTTAGGGCCGTTGCTAGGGCCCTTGTTAGGGCCGTTTCTAGTGCCCTTGTTAGGGCCGTTTCTAGGGCCGTTGCTAGGGCCGTTGCTAGGGCCCATTTTAGGGCCGTTGCTAGGGCCCTTGTTAGGGCCGTTGCTAGGGCCCTTGTTAGGGCCGTTTCTAGGGCCGTTTCTAGGGCCGTTGCTAGGGCCGTTGATAGGGCCGTGGTTAGGGCCCTTGTTAGGGCCGTTGCTAGGGCCGTTGCTAGGGCCGTTGCTAGGGCCTTTGCTAGGGCCGTTGCAAGGGCCGTTGTTAGGGCCGTTGTTAGAGCCCTTGTTAGGGCCGTTGCTAGGGCCGTTGCTAGGGCCGTTGCTAAAGCTGTTGCTAGGGCCGTTGCTAGGGCCGTTGCTAGGGCCGTGGTTAGGGCCCTTGTTAGGGCCGTTGCTAGGGCCGTTGCTAGGGCCGTTGCTAGGGCCGTTGCTAGGGCCGATGGTAGGGCCGATGTTAGGGCCCTTGGGGGATCAAGGTTAAGGGGTTAAGGTTAGGGTTAGGGTAAGGGTTAGGGTTAGGGTTAGGGTTAGGGTTAGGGTTAGGATTAGGGTTAAGGTTAGGGTTAGGTTTAGGTTTAGGGTTAGGGTTAGGGTTATGGTTATTCTTAGATTTATGGTTTAAAATTTAGGGTTTATGGTTTAAGGTTTAGGGTTAAGGATTGTTTAAGTTTTAGGGTGGTTTAGGTTTAAGGTATAGGGTTTAGCGTTTAAGATTGTTTAATGTTTTGGGTGGTTTAGGTTTTAGCGTTTAGAGTTGTTCAGGGTTTTTTAGGGTTGTTTATGATTTAGTGTTTAGGGTTGTTCAGGATTTATGATTTAGGATATTTTAAGGTTTAGGGTTTAAAGTTGTATAGTGTTTTAGGGTTTAGGGTATAATGTTTAGGGTTAAGGGTTTAGGGTGCTTTTGGAATTAGTGTTTAGTGTTTTTCGAAGTTTAGGGTTTAGGATTTAGGGTGTTAGGGTTAGTGTTAGAGTTAGGTTTAGGGTTAAGGTGAGGGTTAGGGTTATGGTTAGGGTTAGGGTTAGAGTTAGGGTTAGGGTTAGGGTTAGGGTTAGGGTTAAGGTTAGGGTTAGTGTTAGGGTTAGGGTTATGGTTAGTGTTAGGATTAGGGTTAGGGTTAGGGTCAGGGTTAGGTTTAGGGTTAGGGATAGGGTTAGGGTTAGATTTAGGGTTAGGTTTAGATTTATTGTTAGATTTAGGGTTTAGGGTTTAAGGTTTATGGTTTAGGAATGTTTAGGTTTAGGGTGGAATAGGTTTAGGGTTTAGAGTTTAGTGTTATGGTTACGGTTAGGGTTAGGGTTAGGGATGGGGTTAGGGTTAGGGTTAGGTTTATGGTAATGGTTAGGGTTAGGGTTAGGGTTATGGTTAGGGTAAAAGTTAGGGGGTTAGTGTTAGGGTTTGGGTTAGGGTTAGGGTTAGGGTTAGGTTAGGGTTAGGGTTAGCGTTAGGGTTAGGGGTTAGGGTTAGTGTTAGGGTTAGGGTTATTATTAGGGGGTTAGGTTTAAGTTTAGGATTAGTGTTAGGATTAGAATTAGAAATAGGGTTAGTGTTAGGATTAGGGTCAGGGTTATGTTTAGGGTTAGGGTTAGGGTTAGGGTTAGATTTAGGGTTAGGTTTAGGTTTATTGTTAGATTTAGGATTTAGGGTCTAAGGTTTATGGTTTAGGATTGTTTAAGGTTTAGGGTGGATTAGGTTTAGGGTTTAGAGTTTAGTGTTATGGTTACGGTTATGGTTAGGGTTAGGGTTAGGGTTAAGGTTGGGGTTAGGATTAGGTTTAGGGTTAGGGTTAGTGTTAGGGTTAGGGTTAGGGTTAGGGTTAGGGTTAGGGTTAGGGTTAGGATTAGGGTTAGGGTTAGGGTTAGGGTAAGGGTTAGGGGTTAGGGTTAGGGTTAGGGTTATTGTTAGGTTTAGGGTTTATGGTTTAGTGTTTAGGGTTTAAGGTTTAGGGTTTATGATTGTTTAAGATTTAGGGTGGTTTAGGTTAAGGGTTTAGGGTTTAGAGTTTAGGATTGTTTAAGGTTTAGGGTTGTTTAGGGTATAGTGTTTAGAGTTAAAAGTTTAGGGTTGTTTAGGGTTTAGTGTTTAGCGTTTAAGGTTGTTTAAGGTTTAGTGTTTAAGGTTTAGGTTTTAGGGTTGTTTTGGGTTTAGTGTTTAGTGTTGTTTAGGGTATAGTGTTAATGGTTTAGGGTTTAGGGTTATTTAGGGTTTAGTGTTTAATGTTTAGGGTATAGGGTTGTTTTGGGTTTATTGTTTAGGGTTGTTTATGGTTTAGTGATTAGGGTTGTTTAGGGTTGTTTAGAGGTTAGTGTTTAGGGTTATTCAGGGTTTATGATTTAGGGTTGTTCAGGGTTTAGGATTTATGGTTGTTCAGGGTTTAGGATTTAGGGATTAAGGTTAAGGGGTTAGGGTTAGGGTTAGGGTTAGGGTTAGGGTTAGGGTTAGCATTAGGGTTAGAGTTAGGGTTAGAGTTAGGGTTATGGGGTTATGTTAGGCTTAAGGTTAGGGTTAGGGTTATGGGGTTAAGGTTAGGGTTGGGGTTAGGGTTAGGTTTAGGTTTAGGGTTAGGGTTAGGGTTATGGTTATTCTTAGATTTATGGTTTAAAATTTAGGGCTTATGGTTTAAGGTTTAGGGTTTAGGATTGTTTAAGTTTTAGGGTGGTTTTGGTTTAGGGTATAGAATTTAGCGTTTAAGATTGTTTAATGGTTAGGGTTGTTTAGGTTTTAGCGTTTAGAGTTGTTTAGGGTTTTTTAGGGTTGTTTATAATTTAGTGTTTAGGGTTGTTCAGGATTTATGATTTAGGATATTTTAAGGTTTAGGGTTTAAGGTTGTATAGTGTTTTAGGGTTTAGGGTATAATGTTTAGGGTTAAGGGTTTAGGGTTGTTTAGGGTATAGTGTTAATGGTTTTAGGGTTTAGGCTTGTTTAGGGTTTAGTGTTTAGGGTTTAGGGTTTAGGGTTTTTTAGCGTTTAGTGTTTATAGTTTAGGGTTTAGGGTGCTTTTGGAATTAGTGTTTAGGGTTTTTCGGGGTTCAGGGTTTAGGATTCAGGGTTTTAGGGTTAGTGTTAGGGTTAGGTTTAGGGTTAAGGTGAGGGTTAGGGTGAGGGTTAATGTTAGGGTTAGGGTTAAGGTTAGTGTTAGTGTTAGGGTAAGGGTTAGGGTTAGGGATAGGGTTAGGGTTAGGGTTAGGGTTAGGGTTAGGGTTAGGGTTAGGGTTAGGGGTTAAGGTTAGGGTTAGTGTTAGGGGTTAGGGGTTAGTGTTAGGGTTAGGGTTAGGGTTAGGGTTAGGGTTAGGGTTAGGTTTAGTGTTAGGGTTATTATTAGGGGGTTAGGTTTTAGTTTAGGATTAGTGTTAGGGTTAGAATTAGAAATAGGGTTAGTGTTAGGATTAGGGTCAGGGTTAGGTTTAGGGATAGGGTTAGGGTTAGGGTTAAGGTTAGGTTTAGGGTTAGATTTAAAGTTTAGGGTTTAGTGTTAGGATTTGGGATAGTGTGAGGTTTAGGGTTAGGTTTAGGGTTAGGGATAGGGTTAGTGTTTGGGTTATGATTAGTGTTAGGATTAGGGTTAGGGTTAGGGTCAGGTTTAGGTTTAGGGTTAGGGTTAGGGTTATATTTAGGGTTAGGTTTAGGTTTATTTTTAGATTTAGGGTTTAGAGTTTAAGGTTTATGGTTTAGGATTGTTTAAGGTTTAGGGTGGATTAGGTTTAGGGTTTAGAGTTTAGTGTTATGGTTACGGTTAGGGTTAGGGTTAGGGATGGGGTTATGGTTAGGGTTAGGGTTATGGTAAGGTTTAGAGTTGGGGTTAGGGTTAGGGTTAGGGTAAAAGTTAGGGGGTTAGTGTTAGGGTTTGGGTTAGGGTTAGTGTTAGGGTTAGGGTTAGGTTAGGTTTAGGGTTAGGGTTAGGGTTAGGGGTTAGGGTTAGTGTTATGGTTAGGGTTATTATTAGGGGGTTAGGTTTAAGTTTAGGATTAGTGTTAGGGTTAGGGTCAGGGTTAGGTTTATGGTTAGGGTTAGGGTTAGGGTTAGGGTTAGGGTCAGGGAGGGTTTAGGGTTAGGGTTAGGGTTAGGGTTAGATTTAGGGTTAGGTTTAGGTTTATTGTTAGATTTAGGGTTTAGGGTCTACGGTTTATGGTTTAGGATTGTTTAAGGTTTAGGGAGGATTAGGTTTAGGGTTTAGAGGTTAGTGTTATGGTTACGGTTAGGGTTAGGGTTAGGGTTAGGGTTAGGATTAGGGTTAAGGTTAGGGTTAGGAAGGTTTAGGGTTAGGGTTAGGGTTAGGGTTAGGGTTTGGGTTACGGTTAGGGTTAGGGAGAGGGTTAGGTTTAGGGTTAGGGTTAGGGTTAGGGTTAGGGTAAGGGTTAGGGGTTAGGGATAAGGTTAGTGTTAAGGTTAGGGTTAGGGTTAAGGTTAGGGTTAGGGTTAGGGTTAGGGTTAGGGTTAGGGTTAGTGTTAGGGTTAGGGTAAGTTTAGGGTTAGGGTTAGGGTTAGGGTTAGGGTTAGGGTTAGGGTTAGGGGTTAGGGTTAGGGTTAGTGTTAGGGTTTAGGGGTTAGGGTTAGGGTTAGGGTTAGGGTTAGGGTTAGGGTTAGGGTTAGGGTGAGGGTTAGGGTTAGGGTTATGTGGTTATGTTAGGCTTAAGGTTAGGGTTAGGGTTAGGGTCAGAAAGGGTTTAGGGTTAGGGTTAGATTTAGGGTTAGGTTTAGGTTTATTGTTAGATTTAGGGTTTAGGGTTTAAGGTTTATGGGTTAGGATTGTTTAAGGTTTAGGGTGGATTAGGTTTCGGGTATAGAGTTTAGTGTTTAGGGTTTAAGGTTTAGGGTTTAGGATTGTTTAAGATTTCGGGTGGTTTAGGTTAAGGGTTTAGCGTTTAGAGTTTAGGATTGTTTAAGGTTTAGGGTTGTTTAGGGTATAGAGTTTAGGGTTAAAAGTTTAGGGTTGTTTAGGGTTTAGTGTTTAGGGTTTAGGGTTGTTTAAGGTTTAGTGTTTAAGGTTTAGGTTTTAGGGTTGTTTTGGGTTTAGTGTTTAGTGTTGTTTAGGGTATAGTGTTAATGGTTTAGGGTTTAGGGTTATTTAGGGTTTAGTGTTTAAGGTTTAGGGTATAGGGTTGTTTAGGGTTTAGTGTTTAGGGTTGTTTATGG
>NC_137978.1:22500-32500 GCF_963924665.1 Micromys minutus
AGGGTTAGGGTTAGGTTTATGGTTAGGCTTAAGGTTAGGGTTAGGTTTAGGGTTAGGGTTACGGTTAGGGTTAGGTTTAGGGTTAGGGTTAGGGTTATGGTTAGGGTTAGGTTAATTGTTAGGTTTAGGGTTTAGTGTTTAGGGTCTAAGGATTTGGGTTTAGGATTGTTTAAGCTTTAGGGTAGATTAGGTTTAGGGTTTAGAGTTTAGTGTTAAGGTTAGGGTTAGGTTTAGGGTTTAGTGTTCGGATTAGGGTTAGGGTTAAAGTTAGGATTAGGGTTAAGGTTAGGGTTAGGATTAGGTTTAGGTTTAGGGTTAGGGTTAGGGTTAGGGTTAGGGTTAGGGTTAGGGTTAGGGTTAGGATTAGGGTTAGGGTTAGGGTTAGGGTAAGGGTTAGGGTTTTGGGTTAGGGTTATGGTTATTGTTAGGTTTAGGGTTTAGGGTTTAGTGTTTAGGGTTTAATGTTTAGGGTTTAGGATTGTTTAAGATTTAGGGTGGTTTAGGTTAAGGGTTTAGGGTTTAGAGTTTAGGATTGTTTAAGGTTTAGGGTTGTTTAGGGTATAGTGTTTAGGGTTAAAAGTTTAGGGTTGTTTAGGGTTTAGTGTTTAGGGTTTAGGGTTGTTTAAGGTTTAGTGTTTAAGTTTTAGGTTCTAGGGTTGTTTTGGGTTTAGTGTTTAGTGTTGTTTAGGGTATAGTGTTAATGGTTTAGGGTTTAGGGTTATTTAGGGTTTAGTGTTTAAGGTTTAGGGTATAGGTTTCTTTAGGGTTTAGTGTTAAGGGTTGTTTATGGTTTGGTGATTAGTGTTGTTTAGGGTTGTTTAGAGGTTAGTGTTTAGGGTTATTCAGGGTTTATGATTTATGGTTGTTCAGGGTTTAGGATTTATGGTTGTTCAGGGTTTAGCATTTAGGGATTAAGGTTAAGGGGTTAGGGTTAGGGTTAGGGTAAGGGTTAGGGTTAGGGTTAGGGTTAGGGTTAAGGTTAGGGTTAGGGTTAGGGTTAGGGTTATGGTTAGTGTTAGGATTAGGGTTAGGGTTAGGGTCAGGGTTAGGTTTAGGGTTAGGGTTAGGGTTAGGGTTAGATTTAGGGTCAGGTTTAGGTTTATTGTTAGATTTAGGGTTTAGGGTTTAAGGTTTATGGTTTAGGATTGTTTAAGGTTTAGGGTGGATTAGGTTAAGGTTTAGAGTTTAGTGTTATGGTTACGGTTAGTGTTAGTGTTAGGGTTAGGGTTAGGGTTAGGGTTAGGGTAATGTTTAGGGTTAGGGTTAGGGTTAGGGTTAGGGGTTAGGGTTAGTGTTAGGGTAAGGGTTATTATTAGGGGGTTAGGTTTAAGTTTAGGATTAGTGTTAGGGTTAGAATTAGAAATAGGGTTAGTGTTAGGATTAGGGTCAGGGTTAGGTTTAGGGTTAGGGTTAGGGTTAGGGTTAGGTTTAGGGTCAGGGAGGGTTTAGGGTTAGGGTTAGGGTTAGGGTTAGATTTAGGGTTAGGTTTAGGTTTATTGTTAGATTTAGGATTTAGGGTCTAAGGTTTATGGTTTAGGATTGTTTAAGGTTTAGGGTGGATTAGGTTTAGGGTTTAGAGTTTAGTGTTATGGTTACAGTTAGGGTTAGGGTTAGGGTTAGGGTTAGGATTACAGTTAAGGTTAGGGTTAGGATTAGGTTTAGGGTTAGGGTTAGGGTTAGGGTTAGGGTTAGGGTTAGGGTTAGGATTAGGATTAGGGTTAGGGTTAGGGTAAGGGTTAGGGGTTAGGGTTAGGGTTATGGTTATTGTTAGGGTTAGGGTTTAGGGTTTAGTGTTTAGGGTTTAAAGTTTAGGGTTTAGGATTGTTTAAGATTTAGGGTGGTTTAGGTTAAGGGTTTAGGGTTTAGAGTTTAGGATTGTTTAAGGTTTAGGGTTGTTTAGGGTATACTGTTTAGGGTTAATACTTTAGGGTTGTTTAGGGTTTAGTGTTTAGGGTTTAGAATTGTTTAAGGTTTAGTGTTTAATGTTTAGGTTTTAGGGTTGTTTTGGGTTTAGTGTTTAGTGTTGATTAGGGTATAGTGTTAATGGTTTAGGGTTTAGGGTTATTTAGGCTTTAGTGTTTACGGTTTAGGGTATAGGGTTGTTTAGGGTTTAGTGTTTAGGGTTGTTTATGGTTTAGTGATTAGGGTTGTTTAGGGTTGTTTAGAGGTTAGTGTTTACGGTTATTCAGGGTTTATGATTTAGGGTTGTTCAGGGTTTAGGATTTATGGTTGTTCAGGGTTTAGGATTTAGGGATTAAGGTTAAGTAGTTAGGGTTAGGGTTAGGGTTAGGGTTAGGGTTAGGGTTAGGGTTAGGGTTAGGGTTAGGGTTAAGGTTAGGGTTAGGGTTAGGGTTAGGGTTATGGTTAGTGTTAGGATTAGGGTTAGGGTTAGGGTCAGGGTTAGGTTTAGAGTTAGGGTTAGGGTTAGGGTTAGATTTAGGATCAGGTTTAGGTTTATTGTTAGATTTAGGGTTTACGGTTTAAGGTTTATGGTTTATGATTGTTTAAGGTTTAGGGTGGATTAGGTTTAGGGTTTAGAGTTTAGTGTTATGGTTACGGTTAGTGTTAGGGTTAGGGTTAGGGTTAGGGTTAGGGTAATGTTTAGGGTTAGGGTTAGGGTTAGGGTTAGGGGTTAGGGTTAGTGTTAGGGTTAGGGTTATTATTAGGGGGTTAGGTTTAAGTTTAGGATTAGTGTTTGGGTTAGAATTAGAAATAGGGTTAGTGTTAGGATTAGGGTCAGGTTTAGGTTTAGGGTTAGGGTTAGGGTTAGGGTTAGGGTCAGGGATGGTTTAGGGTTAGGGTTAGGGTTAGGGTTAGATTTAGGGTTAGGTTTAGGTTTATTGTTAGATTTAGGATTTAGGGTCTAAGGTTTATGGTTTAGGATTGTTTAAGGTTTAGGGTGGATTAGGTTTAGGGTTTAGAGTTTAGTGTTATGGTTACGGTTAGGGTTAGGGTTAGGGTTAGGGTTAGGATTACGGTTAAGGTTAGGGTTAGGATTAGGTTTAGGGTTAGGGTTAGGGTTAGGGTTAGGGTTAGGGTTAGGGTTAGGGTTAGCATTAGGGTTAGGGTTAGGGTTAGGGTAAGGTTTATGGGTTAGGGTTAGGGTTATGGTTATTGTTAGTGTTAGGGTTTAGGGTTTAGTGTTTAGGGTTTAAGGTTTAGGGTTTAGGATTGTTTAAGATTTAGGGTGGTTTAGGTTAAGGGTTTAGGGTTTAGAGTTTAGGATTGTTTAACGTTTAGGGTTGTTTAGGGTATAGTGTTTAGGGTTAAAACTTTAGGGTTGTTTAGGGTTTAGTGTTTAGGGTTTAGAATTGTTTAAGGTTTAGTGTTTAATGTTTAGGTTTTAGGGTTGTTTTGGGTTTAGTGTTTAGTGTTGTTTAGAGTATAGTGTTAATGGTTTAGGGTTTAGGGTTATTTATGGTTTAGTGTTTACGGTTTAGGGTATAGGGTTGTTTAGGGTTTAGTGTTTAGGGTTGTTTATGGTTTAGTGATTAGGGTTGTTTAGGGTTGTTTAGAGGTTAGTGTTTAGGGTTATTCAGTGTTTATGATTTAGGGTTGTTCAGGGTTTAGGATTTATGATTGTTCAGGGTTTAGGATTTAGGGATTAAGGTTAAGGGGTTAGGGTTAGGGTTAGGGTTAGGGTTAGGGTTAGGGTTAGGGTTAGGTTTAAGGTTAGGGTTAGGGTTAGGGTTAGGGTTATGGTTAGTGTTAGGATTCGGGTTAGGGTTAGGTTCAGGGATAGGTTTAGGGTTAGGGTTAGGGTTAGGGTTAGATTTAGGGTCAGGTTTAGGTTTATTGTTAGATTTAGGGTTTAGGGTTTAAGGTTTATGGTTTAGGATTGTTTAAGGTTTAGTGTGGATTAGGTTTAGGGTTTAGAGTTTAGTGTTATGGTTACGGTTAGTGTTAGGGTTAGGGTTAGGGTTAGGGTTAGGCTTAGGGTTAGTTTTAGGGTAATGGTTAGGGTTAGGGTTAGGGTTAGGGTTAGGGTTAGGGTAAGGGTTAGGGGTTAGTGTTAGGGTTAGGGTTAGGGTTAGGGTTAGGGTTAGGTTAGGGTTAGGGTTATTATTAGGGGGTTAGGTTTAAGTTTAGGATTATTGTTAGGGTTAGAATTAGAAATAGGGTTAGTGTTAGGATTAGGGTCAGGGTTAGGTTTAGGGTTAGGGTTAGGGTTAGGGTTAGGGTTAGGGTCAGGGAGGGTTTAGGGTTAGGGTTAGGGTTAGGGTTAGATTTAGGGTTAGGTTTAGGTTTATTGTTAGATTTAGGATTTAGGGTCTAAGGTTTATGGTTTAGGATTGTTTAAGGTTTAGGGTGGATTAGGTTTAGGGTTTAGAGTTTAGTGTTATGGTTACAGTTAGGGTTAGGGTTAGGGTTAGGATTAGGGTTAAGGTTAGGGTTAGGTTTAGGTTTAGGGTTAGGGTTAAGGTTAGGGTTAGGGTTAGGGTTAGGGTTAGGGTTAGGGTTAGGGTTAGGGTTAGGGTTAGGATTAGGGTTAGAGTTAGGGTTAGGGTAAGGGTTAGGGGTTAGGGTTAGGGTTATGGTTATTGTTAGGTTTAGAGTTTAGGGTTTAGTGTTTAGGGTTTAAGGTTTAGAGTTTAGGATTGTTTAAGATTTAGGGTGGTTTAGGTTAAGGGTTTAGGGTTTAGATTTTAGGATTGTTTAAGGTTTAGGGTTGTTTAGGGTATAGTGTTTAGGGTTAAAAGTTTAGGGTTGTTTAGGATTTAGTGTTTAGGGTTTAGGATTGTTTAAGGTTTAGTGTTTAAGGTTTAGGTTTTAGGGTTGTTTTGGGTTTAGTGTTTAGTGTTGTTTAGGGTATAGTGTTAATGGTTTAGGGTTTAGGGTTATTTAGGGTTTAGTGTTTAAGGTTTAGGGTATAGGGTTGTTTAGGGTTTAGTGTTTAGGGTTGTTTATGGTTTAGTGATTAGGGTTGTTTAGGGTTGTTTAGAGGTTAGTGTTTAGGGTTATTCAGGGTTTATGATTTAGGGTTGTTCAGGGTTTAGGATTTATGGTTGTTCAGGGTTTAGGATTTAGGGATTAAGGTTAAGGGGTTAGGGTTAGGGTTAGGGTTAGGGTTAGCATTATGGTTAGAGTTAGGGTTAGAGTTAGGGTTATGGGAATATGTTAGGCTTAAGGTTAGGGTTAGGGTTATGGGGTTAAGGTTAGGTTTGGGGTTAGGGTTAGGTTTAGGTTTAGGGTTAGAATTAGGGTTATGGTTATTCTTAGACTCATGGTTTAAAATTTAGGGTTTATGGTTTAAGGTTTAGGGTTTTGGATTGTTTAAGTTTTAGGGTGGTTTAGGTTTAGGGTATAGGTTTTAGCGTTTAAGATTGTTTATGTTTAGGGTTGTTTAGGTTTTAGCGTTTAGAGTTGTTTAGGGTTTTTTAGGGTTGTTTATGATTTAGTGTTTAGGGTTGTTCAGGATTTATAATTTAGGATATTTTAAGGTTTAGGGTTTAAGGTTGTATAGTGTTTTAGGGTTTAGGGTATAATGTTTGGGGTTAAGGGTTTAGGGTGCTTTTGGAATTAGTGTTTAGGGTTTTTCGGGGTTTAGGCTTTAGGATTTAGGGTGTTAGGGTTAGTGTTAGGGTTAGGTTTAGGGTTAAGGTGAGGGTTAGGGTGAGGATTAAGGTTAGTGTTAGGGTTAAGGTTAGTGTTAGTGTTAGGGTAAGGGTTAGGCTTAGGGATAGGTTTAGGGTTAGGGTTAGGGTTAGGGTTAAGGTTAGGGTTAGGGTTAGGGTTAGGGGTTAGTGTTAGGGTTAGTGTTAGGGGTTAGGGGTTAGTGTTAGGGTTAGGGTTAGGGTTAGGGTTAGGGTTAGGTTTAGTGTTAGGGTTATTATTAGGGGGTTACGTTTTAGTTTAGGATTAGTGTTAGGGTTAGAATTAGAAATAGGGTTAGTGTTAGGATTAGGGTCAGGGTTAGGTTTAGCGATATGGTTAGGGTTAGGGTTAAGGGTAGGGTTAGGGTTAGGGTTAGATTTAAAGTTTAGGGTTTAGTGTTAGGATTAGGGATAGTGTGAGGTTTAGGGTTAGGTTTAGGGTTAGGGTTAGGGTTAGTGTTTGGGTTATGATTAGTGTTATTATTAGGGTTAGGGTTAGGGTCAGGTTTAGGGTTAGGGTTATGGTTAGGGATAGATTTAGGGTTAGGTTTAGGTTTATTGTTAGATTTAGGGTTTAGGGTTTAAGGTTTAAGGTTTAGGATTGTTTAAGGTTTAGGGTAGATTAGGTTTAGGGTTTAGAGTTTAGTATTATGGTTACGGTTAGGGTTAGGGTTAGGGTTAGAGTTAGGGTTAGGGTTAGGGTTAGGGTTAGGGTTAAGGTTAGGGTTAGTGTTAGTGTTAGGGTTATGGTTAGTGTTAGGTTTAGGGTTAGGGTTAGGGTCAAGGTTAGGTTTAGGGTTAGGAATAGGGTTAGGGTTAGATTTAGGGTTAGGTTTAGATTTATTGTTAGATTTAGGGTTTAGGGTTTAAGGTTTATGGTTTAGGATTGTTTAAGGTTTAGGGTGGATTAGGTTTAGGGTTTAGAGTTTAGTGTTATGGTTACGGTTAGGGTTAGGGTTAGGGATGGGGTTAGGGTTAGGGTTAGGTTTATGGTAATGTTTAGGGTTAGGGTTAGGGTTAGGGTTAGGGTATAAGTTAGGGGGTTAGTGTTAGGGTTTGGGTTAGGGTTAGGGTTAGGGTTAGGGTTAGGGTTAGGTTAGGGTTAGGGTTAGGTTTAGGGTTAGGGGTTAGGTTTAGTGTTAGGGTTAGGGTTATTATTAGGGGGTTAGGTTTAAGTTTAGGATTAGTGTTAGTGTTAGAATTAGAAATAGGTTTAGTGTTAGGATTAGGGTCAGGGTTAGGTAAATGGTTAGGGTTAGGGTTAGGGTTAGGGTTAGGGTCAGGGAGGGTTTAGGGTTAGGGTTAGGGTTAGGGTTAGATTTAGGGTTAGGTTTAGGTTTATTGTTAGATTTAGGATTTAGGGTCTAAGATTTATGGTTTAGGATTGTTTAAGGTTTATGGTGGATTAGGTTTAGGGTTTAGAGTTTAGTGTTATGGTTACGGTTAGGGTTAGGGTTAGGGTTAGGGTTAGGATTAGAGTTAAGTTTGGGGTTAGGATTAGGTTTAGGGTTAGGGTTAGGCTTAGGGTTAGGGTTAGGGTTAGGGTTAGTGTTAGGGTTAGGATTAGGTTTAGGGTTAGGGTTAGGGTTAGGGTTAAGGGTAGGGTTAGGGTTAGGGTTAGGGTTAGGGGTTAGTGTTAGGGTTAGTGTTAGGGGTTATGGTTAGTGTTAGGGTTAGGGTTAGGGTTAGGGTTAGGTTTAGTGTTAGGGTTATTATTAGGGGGTTACGTTTTAGTTTAGGATTTGTGTTAGGGTTAGAATTAGAAATAGGGTTAGTGTTAGGATTAGGGTCAGGTTTAGGTTTAGCGATATGGTTAGGGTTAGGGTTAAAGGTAGGGTTAGGGTTAGGGTTAGATTTAAAGTTTAGGGTTTAGTGTTAGGATTAGTGATAGTGTGAGGTTTAGGGTTAGGTTTAGGGTTAGGGTTAGGGTTAGTGTTTGGGTTATGATTAGTGTGATTATTAGGGTTAGGGTTAGGGTCAGGTTTATGTTTAGGGTTAGGGTTAGGGTTAGGGATAGATTTAGGGTTAGGTTTAGGTTTATTGTTAGATTTAGGGTTTAGGGTTTAAGGTTTAAGGTTTAGGATTGTTTAAGGTTTAGGGTAGATTAGGTTTAGGGTTTAGAGTTTAGTATTATGGTTACGATTAGGGTTAGGGTTAGGGTTAGAGTTAGGGTTAGGGTTAGGGTTAGTGTTAGGGTTAAGGTTAGGGTTAGTGTTAGAGTTAGGGTTATGGTTAGTGTTAGGATTAGGGTTAGGGTTAGGGTCAAGGTTAGGTTTAGGGTTAGGGATAGGGTTAGGGTTAGATTTAGGGTTAGGTTTAGGTTTATTGTTAGATTTAGGGTTTAGGGTTTAAGGTTTATGGTTTAGGATTGTTTAAGGTTTAGGGTGGATTAGGTTTAGGGTTTAGAGTTTAGTGTTATTGTTACGGTTAGGGTTAGGGTTAGGGATGGGGTTAGGGTTAGGGTTAGGTTTATGGTAATGGTTAGGGTTAGGGTTAGGGTTAGGGTTAGGGTATAAGTTAGGGGGTTAGTGTTAGGGTTTGGGTTAGGGTTAGGATTAGGGTTAGGGTTAGGTTAGGGTTAGGGTTAGGGTTAGGGTTAGGTGTTAGGTTTAGTGTTAGGTTTAGGGTTATTATTAGGGGGTTAGGTTGAAGTTTAGGATTAGTGTTAGGGTTAGAATTAGAAATAGGGTTAGTGTTAGAATTAGGGTCAGGGTTAGGTTTAGGGTTAGGGTTAGGGTTAGGGTCAGGGAGGGTTTAGGGTTAGGGTTAGGGTTAGGGTTAGATTTAGGGTTAGGTTTAGGTTTATTGTTAGATTTAGGATTTAGGGTCTAAGGTTTATGGTTTAGGATTGTTTAAGGTTTAGGGTGGATTAGGTTTAGGGTTTAGAGTTTAGTGTTATGGTTACGGTTAGGGTTAGGGTTAGGGTTAGGGTTAGGATTAGGGTTAAGGTTGGGGTTAGGATTAGGTTTAGGGTTAGGGTTAGGCTTAGGGTTAGGGTTAGGGTTAGGGTTAGGGTTAGGATTAGGGTTAGGGTTAGGTTTAGGGTAAGGGTTAGGGATTAGGGTTAGGGTTATGGTTATTGTTAGGTTTAGGGTTTAGGGTTTAGTGTTTAGGGTTTAAGGTTTAGGGTTTATGATTGTTTAAGATTTAGGGTGGTTTAGGTTAAGGGTTTAGGGTTTAGAGTTTAGGATTGTTTAAGGTTTAGGGTTGTTTAGGGTATAGTGTTTATGGTTAAAAGTTTAGGGTTGTTTAGGGTTTAGTGTTTAGGGTTTAGGGTTGTTTAAGGTTATTGTTTAAGTTTTAGGTTTTAGGGTTGTTTTGGGTTTAGTGTTTAGTGTTGTTTAGGGTATAGTGTTAATGGTTTAGGGTTTAGGGTTATTTAGGGTTTAGTGTTTAAGGTTTAGGGTATAGGGTTGTTTAGGGTTTAGTGTTTAGGGTTGTTTATGGTTTAGTGATTAGGGTTGTTTAGGGTTGTTTAGAGGTTAGTGTTTAGGGTTATTCAAGGTTTATGATTTAGGGTTGTTCAGGGTTTAGGATTTATGGTTGTTCAGGGTTTAGGATTTAGGGATTAAGGTTAAGGGGTTAGGGTTAGGGTTAGGGTTAGGGTTAGGGTTAGGGTTAGCATTAGGGTTAGAGTTAGGGTTAGAGTTAGGGTTATGGGGTTATGTTATGCTTAAGGTTAGGGTTAGGGCTATGGGGTTAAGGTTAGGGTTGGGGTTAGGGTTAGGTTTAGGTTTAGGGTTAGTGTTAGGGTTATGGTTATTCTTAGATTTATGGTTTAAAATTTAGGGCTTATGGTTTAAGGTTTAGGGTTTAGGATTGTTTAAGTTTTAGTGTGGTTTAGGTTTAGGGTGTAGAATTTAGCGTTTAAGATTGTTTAATGGTTAGGGTTCTTTAGGTTTTAGCGTTTAGAGTTGTTTAGGGTTTTTTAGGGTTGTTTATAATTTAGTGTTTAGGGTTGTTCAGGATTTATGATTTAGGATATTTTAAGGTTTAGGGTTTAAGGTTGTATAGTGTTTTAGGGTTTAGGGTATAATGTTTAGGGTTAAGGGTTTAGGGTTGTTTAGGGTATAGTGTTAATGGTTTTAGGGTTTAGGCTTGTTTAGGGTTTAGTGTTTAGGGTTTAGGGTTTAGGGTTTTTTAGCGTTTAGTGTTTATAGTTTAGGGTTTAGGGTGCTTTAAATTAGTGTTTAGGGTTTTTCGGGGTTTAGGGTTTAGGATTTAGGGTGTTAGGGTTAGTGTTAGAGTTAGGTTTAGGGTTAAGGTGAGGGTTAGGGTGAGGGTTAAATTTGGGTTAGGGTTAGGGTTAGTGTTAGTGTTAGGGTAAGGGTTAGGGTTAGGGATAGGGTTAGGGTTAGGGTTAGTGTTAGGGTTAGGGTTAGGGTTAGGGTTAGGGTTAGGGTTAG
>NC_137978.1:35000-40000 GCF_963924665.1 Micromys minutus
GGGTTTAGTGTTCGGATTAGAGTTAGGGTTAGGGTTAAGTTTAGGGTTACGTTTAGGGTCATGGATATTGTTAGGTTTAGGGTTTAGGGTTTAGGGTAAAGGTTTAGGATTTAGGATTGTTTAAGGTTTAGGGTGGATTATTTTTAGGGTTTAGAGTTTTGTGTTTGGGATATCGTTAGGGTTAGGTTTAGGGTTTAGAGATTACTGTTAGGGTTAGGGTTAGGGTTAGGGTTAAGGTTAGTGTTAGGTTTAGGGTTAGGGTTAGGGTTAGGTTTAGGTTTATTGTTAGGATTAGGGTTAGAGTTAGGATTAGGGTTAGGTTTAGGGTTAGGGTTAAGGTCAGGTTTAGGGTTAGGGTTAGGGTTAGGATTAGGTTTAGTGTTAGTGTTAGGTTTAGGGTTAGGGTTAGGGTTAGGGTTAGGTTTAGTGTTAGGGTTACGTTTAGGGTTAGGGTTAGGGTTAGGATTAGGGTTAGGGTTATGGTAATTGTTAGGTTTAGGGTTTAAGGTTTAGGGTTTAGGATTGTTTAAGGTTTATCGTAACTTAAATTTAGGGTTTACAATTTAGTGTTAGGGTTATGGTTAGTGTTAGGGTTAGGGTTAGGGTTAGGTTTAGGGTTCAGGGTTTAGGGTTTAGGATTGTTTAAGGTTTAGGGTAGATTAGGATTAGGATTTAAAGTTTAGTTTTAGGGTTAGGGTTAGGTTTAGGGTTTAGGGTTTAGTGTTAGGATTAGGGTTAGGGTTAAAGTTAGGGTGAGGGTAAGGGTTAGTATTATGTTTAGGGTTAGGGTTAGGGTTAGGGTTAGGGTTAGGATTAGGGTTAGGGTTAGGGTTAGGGTAAGGGTTAGGGGTTAGGGTTAGGGTTATGATTATTGTTAGGTTTAGGGTTTAGGGTTTAGTGTTTAGGGTTTAAGGTTTAGGGTTTAGGATTGTTTAAGATTTAGGGTGGTTTAGGTTAAGGGTTTAGGGTTTAGAGTTTAGGATAGTTTAAGGTTTAGGGTTGTTTAGGGTATAGTGTTGAGGGTTAAAAGTTTAGGGTTGTTTAGGGTTTAGTGTTTAGGGTTTAGGGTTGTTTAAGGTTTAGTGTTTAAGGTTTAGGTTTTAGGGTTGTTTTGGGTTTAGTGTTTAGTGTTATTTAGGGTATAGTGTTAATGGTTTAGGGTTTAGGGTTATTTAGGGTTTAGTGTTTAAGGTTTAGGGTATAGGGTTGTTTAGGGTTTAGTGTTTAGGGTTGTTTATGGTTTAGTGATTAGGGTTGTTTAGGGTTGTTTAGAGGTTAGTGTTTAGGGTTATTCAGGGTTTATGATTTAGGGCTGTTCAGGGTTTAGGATTTATGGTTGTTCAGGGTTTAGGATTTAGGGATTAAGGTTAAGGGGTTAGGGTTAGGGTTAAGGTTAGGGTTAGGGGTAGGGTTAGGGTTAGGGTTATGGTTAGTGTTAGGATTAGGGTTAGGGTTAGGGTCAGGGTTAGGTTTAGGGTTAAGGTTAGGGTTAGGGTTAGATTTAGGGTCAGGTTTAGGTTTATTGTTAGATTTAGGGTTTAGGGTTTAATGTTTATGGTTTAGGATTGTTTAAGGTTTAGGGTGGATTAGTTTTAGTGTTTAGAGTTTAGTGTTATGGTTACGGTTAGTGTTAGGGTTAGGGTTAGGGTTAGGGTTAGGGTTAGGGTAATGGATAGGGTTAGGGTTAGGGTTAGGGTTAGGGTAAGGTTTAGGGGTTAGGGTTAGGGTTAGGGTTAGGGTTAGGGTTAGGGTTAGGGTTAGGGGTTAGGGTTAGTGTTAGGATTAGGGTTATTATTAGGAGTTTAGGTTTAAGTTTAGGATTAGTGTTAGGGTTAGAATTAGAAATAGGGTTAGTGTTAGGATTAGGGTCAGTGTTAGGTTTAGGGTTAGGGTTAGTGTTAGGGTTAGGGTTAGGGTCAGAAAGGGTTGAGGGTTAGGGTTAGTGTTAGGGTTAGATTTAGGGTTAGGTTTAGGTTTATTGTTAGATTTAGGATTTAGGGTCTAAGGTTTATGGTTTAGGATTGTTTAAGGTTTAGGGTGGATTAGGTTTAGGGTTTAGAGTTTAGTGTTATGGTTACGGTTAGGGTTAGGGTTAGGTTTAGGGTTAGGATTAGGGTTAAGGTTAGGGTTAGGATTAGGTTTAGGGTTAAGGTTAGGGTTAGGGTTAGGGTTAGGGTTAAGGTAAGGGTTAGGATTAGGGTTAGGGTTAGGGTTAGGGTAAGGGTTAGGGGTTAGGGTTAGGGTTATGGTTATTGTTAGGTTTAGGGTTTAGGGTTTAGTGTTTAGGGTTTAAGGTTTAGGGTTTAGGATTGTTTAAGATTTAGGGTGGTTTAGGTTAAGGGTTTAGGGTTTAGACTTTAGGATTGTTTAAGGTTTAGGGTTGTTTATGGTATAGTGTTTAGGGTTAAAAGTTTAGGGTTGTTTAGGCTTTAGTGTTTAGGGTTTAGGGTTGTTTAAGTTTTAGTTTTTAAGGTTTAGGATTTAGGGTTGTTTTGGGTTTAGTGTTTAGTCTTGTTTATGGTATAGTGTTAATGGTTTAGGATTTAGGGTTATTTAGGTTTTAGTGTTTAAGGTTTAGGGTATAGGGTTGTTTAGGGTTTAGTGTTTAGGGTTGTTTATGGTTTAGTGATTAGGGTTGTTTAGGGTTGTTTAGAGGTTAGTGTTTAGGGTTATTCAGGGTTTATGATTTAGGGTTGTTCAGGGTTTAGGATTTATGGTTGTTCAGGGTTTAGGATTTAGGGATTAAGGTTAAGGGGTTAGGGTTAGGGTTAGGGTTAGGGTTAGGGTTAGGGTTAGGGTTAGGGGTAGGGTTAGGGTTAGGGTTAAGGTTAGGGTTAGGGTTAGGGTTAAGGTTATGGTTAGTGTTTGCATTAGGGTTACGGTTAGGGTCAGGGTTAGGTTTAGGGTTAGGGTTAGGGTTAGGGTTAGATTTAGTGTCAGGTTTAGGTTTATACTTAGATTTAGGGTTTAGGGTTTAAGGTTTATGGTTTAGGATTTTTTAAAGTTTAGGGTGGATTAGGTTTAGGGTTTAGAGTTTAGTGTTATGGTTACGGTTAGTGTTAGGGTTAGGGTTAGGGTTATGGTTAGGGTTAGGGTTAGGTTAGGGTTAGGGTTAGGTTTAGGGTTTAGGGTTTAGTGTTAGGATTAGGGTTAGGGTTAAAGTTAGGGTTAGGGTAAGGGTTAGGATTAGGTTTAGGGTTAGGGTTAGGGTTAGGGTTAGGGTTAGGGTTAGGATTAGGGTTAGGGTTAGGGTTAGGGTAAGGGTTAGGGGTTAGGGTTAGGGTTATGGTTATTGTTAGGTTTAGGGTTTAGGGTTTAGTGTTTAGGGTTTAAGGTTTAGGGTTTAGGATTGTTTAAGATTTAGAGTGGTTTAGGTTAAGGGTTTAGGGTTTAGAGTTTAGGATTGTTTAAGGTTTAGGGTTGATTAGGGTATAGTGTTTAGGTTTAAAAGTTTAGGGTTGTTTAGGGTTTAGTGTTTAGGGTTTAGGGTTGTTTGAGGTTTAGTGTTTAAGGTTTAGGTTGTAGGGTTGTTCTGGGTTTAGTGTTTAGTGTTGTTTAGGGTATAGTGTTAATGGTTTAGGGTTTAGGGTTATTTAGGGTTTAGTGTTTAAGGTTTAGGGTATAGGGTTGTTTAGGTTTTAGTGTTTAGGGTTGTTTATGGTTTAGTGATTACGGTTGTTTAGGGTTGTTTAGAGGTTAGGGTTTAGGGTTATTCAGGGTTTATGATTTAGGGTGGTTCAGGGTTTAGGATTTATGGTTGTTCAGGGTTTAGGATTTAGGGATTAAGGTTAAGGGGTTAAGGTTAGGGTTAGGGTTAGGGTTAGCATTAGGGTTAGAGTTAGGGTTAGAATAAAGGTTATGGGGTTATGTTAGGCTTAAGGTTTGGGTTAGGGTTATGGGGTTAAGGTTAGGGTTGGGGTTAGGGTTAGGTTTAGGTTTAGGGTTAGGGTTAGGGTTATGGTTATTCTTAGACTTATGGTTTAAAATTTAGGGTTTATGGTTTAAGGTTTAGGGTTTAGGATTGTTTAAGTTTTAGGGTGGTTTAGGTTTAGGGTATAGGGTTTAGCGTTTAAGATTGTTTAATGTTTAGGGTTGTTTAGGTTTTAGCATTTAGAGTTGTTTAGGGTTTTTTAGGGTTGTTTATGATTTAGTGTTTAGGCTTGTTCAGGATTTATGATTTAGGATATTTTAAAATTTAGGGTTTAAGGTTGTATAGTGTTTTAGGGTTTAGGGTATAATGTTTAGGGTTAAGGGTTTAGGGTTGTTTAGGGTATAGTGTTAATGGTTTTAGGGTTTAGGCTTGTTTAGGGTTTAGTGTTTAGGGTTTAGGGTTTAGGGTTTTTTAGCGTTTAGTGTTTATAGTTTAGGGTTTAGGGTGCTCTATGAATTAGTGTTTAGGGTTTTTCAGGGTTTAGGGTTTAGGATTTAGGGTGTTAGGGTTAGTGTTAGGGTTAGGTTTAGGGTTAAGGTGAGGGTTAGAGTGAGGGTTAAGGTTAGGGTTAGGGTTAAGGTTAGTGTTAGTGTTAGAATAAGGGTTAGGGTTAGGGATAGGATTAGGGTTACGGTTAGGGTTAGGGTTAAGGTTAGGGTTAGGGTTAGGGTTTGGGTTAGGGGTTTTGGTTAGGGTTAGTGTTAGGGGTTAGGGGTTAGTGTTAGGGTTAGGGTTAGGGTTAGGGTTAGGGTTAGGGTTAGGTTTAGTGTTAGGGTTATTATTAGGGGGTTAGGTTTTAGTTTAGGATTAGTGTTAGGGTTAGAATTAGAAATAGGGTTAGTGTTAGGATTAGGGTCAGGGTTAGGTTTAGAAGTATGGTTAGGGTTAGGGTTAAGGGTAGGGTTAGGGTTAGGGTTAGATTTAAAGTTTAGGGTTTAGTGTTAAGATTAGGGATAGTGTGAGGTTTATGGTTAGTTTTATGGTTAAGGTTAGGGTTAGTGTTTGGGTTATGATTAGTGTTAGGATTAGGATTAGGGTTAGGGTCAGGTTTATGTTTAGGGTTAGGGTT
>NC_137978.1:42500-50000 GCF_963924665.1 Micromys minutus
TGTTAGGGTTAGAATTAGAAATAACGTTAGTGTTAGGATTAGGGTCAGGGTTAGGTTTAGGGTTAGGGTTAGGGTTAGGGTTAGGGTTAGGGTCAGGGAGGGTTTAGGGTTAGGGTTAGGGTTACGGTTAGATTTAGGGTTAGGTTTAGGTTTATTGTTAGATTTAGGATTTAGGGTCTAAGGTTTATGGTTTAGGATTGTTTAAGGTTTAGGGTGGATTAGGTTTAGGGTTAAGAGTTTAGTGTTATGGTTACGGTTAGGGTTAGGGTTAGGGTTAGGGTTAGGATTAGGGTTAAGGTTAGGGTTAGGATTAGGTTTAGGGTTAGGGTTAGGGTTAGGGTTAGGGTTAGGTTTAGGGTTAGGGTTAGGGTTAGGGTTAGGATTAGGGTTAGGGTTAGGGTTAGGGTAAGGGTTAGGGGTTAGGGTTAGGGTTATGGTTATTGTTAGGTTTAGGGTTAAGGGTTTAGTGTTTAGGGTTTAAGGTTTAGGGTTTAGGATTGTTTAAGATTTAGGGTGGTTTAGGTTAAGGGTTTAGGGTTTAGAGTTTAGGATTGTTTAAGGTTTAGGGTTGTTTAGGGTATAGTGTTTCCGATTAAAAGTTTAGGTTTGTTTAGGTTTTAGTGTTTAGGGTTTAGGGTTGTTTAAGGTTTAGTGTTTAAGGTTTAGGTTTTAGGGTTTTTTTGGGTTTAGTGTTTAGTGTTGTTTAGGGTATAGTGTTAATGGTTTAGGGTTTAGGGTTATTTAGGGTTTAATGTTTAAGGTTTAGGGTATAGGGTTGTTTAGGGTTTAGTGTTTAGGGTTGTTTATGGTTTAGTGATTAGGGTTGTTTAGGGTTGTTTAGAGGTTAGTGTTTAGGGTTGTTCAGGGTTTAGGATTTATGGTTGTTCAGGGTTTAGGATTTAGGGATTAATGTTAAGGGGTTAGGGTTAGGGTTAGGGTTAGGGTTAGGGTAAGGGTTAGGGTTAGGGTTAGGGTTAAGTTTCAAGTTAGAGTTAGGGTTAGGGTTATGGTTAGTGTTAGGATTAGGGTTAGGGTTAGGGTCAGGGTTAGGTTTAGGGTTAGGGTTAGGGTTAGGGTTAGATTTAGGGTCAGGTTTAGGTTTATTGTTAGATTTAGGGTTTAGGGTTTAAGGTTTATGGTTTAGGATTGTTTAAGTTTTAGGGTGGATTAGGTTTAGGGTTTAGAGTTTAGTGTTATGGTTACGGTTAGTGTTAGGGTTATGGTTAGGGTTAGGGTTAGGGTTAGGGTTAGGGTAATGGTTAGGGTTAGGGTTAGGGTTAGGGTTAGGGTAAGGGTTAAGGGTTAGTGTTAGGGTTAGGGTTAGGGTTAGGGTTAGGGTTAGGTTAGGGTTAGGGTTAGGGTTAGGGTTAGGGTTAGGGGTTAGGGTTAGTGTTAGTGTTAGGGTTATTATTAGGGGGTTAGGTTTAAGTTTAGGATTAGTGTTAGGGTTAGAATTAGAAATAGGGTTAGTGATAGGATTAGGGTCAGGGTTAGGTTTAGGGTTAGGGTTAGGGTTAGGGTTAGGGTTAGGGTCAGGGAGGGTTTAGGGTTAGGGTTAGGGTTAGGGTTAGATTTAGGGTTAGGTTTAGGTTTATTGTTAGATTTAGGATTTAGGGTCTAAGGTTTATGGTTTAGGATTGTTTAAGGTTTAGGGTGGATTAGGTTTAGGGTTTAGAGTTTAGTGTTATGGTTACGGTTAGGGTTAGGGTTAGGGTTAGGATTAGGATTAGGGTTAAGGTTAGGGTTATAATCAGGTTTAGGGTTAGGGTTTGGGTTAGGGTTAGGGTTAGGGTTAGGGTTAGGGTTAGGGTTAGGGTTAGGATTAGGGTTAGGGTTAGGGTTAGGGTAAGGGTTAGGGGTTAGGGTTAGGTTTATGGTTATTGTTAGGTTTAGGGTTTAGGGTTTAGTGTTTAGGGTTTAAGGTTTAGGGTTTAGGTTTGTTTAAGCTTTAGGGTGGTTTAGGTTAAGTGTTTAGGGTTTAGAGTTTATGATTGTTTAAGGTTTAGGGTTGTTTAGGGTATAGTGTTTAGGGTTAAAAGTTTAGGGTTGTTTAGGGTTTAGTCTTTAGGGTTTAGGGTTGTTTAAGGTTTAGTGTTTAAGGTTTAGGTTTTAGGGTAGTTTTGGGTTTAGTGTTTAGTGTTGTTTAGGGTATAGTGTTAATGGTTTAGGGTTTAGGGTTATTTAGGGTTTAGTGTTTAAGGTTTAGGGTATAGGTTTGTTTAGGGTTTAGTGTTTATGGTTGTTTATGGTTTAGTGATTAGAGTTGTTTAGGGTTGTTTAGAGGTTAGTGTTTAGGGTTATTCAGGGTTTATGATTTAGGGTTGTTCAGGGTTTAGGATTTATGGTTGTTCAGGGTTTAGGATTTAGGGATTAATGTTAAGTGGTTAGGGTTAGGGTTAGGGTTAGGGTTAGCATTAGGGTTAGAGTTAGGGTTAGAGTTAGGGTTATGGGGTTATGTTAGGCTTAAGGTTAGGGTTAGGGTTATGGGGTTAAGGTTAGGGTTGGTGTTAGGGTTAGGTTTAGGTTTAGGGTTAGGGTTAGGGTTATTGTTATTCTTAGATTTATGGTTTAAAATTTAGGGTTTATGGTTTAAGGTTTAGGGTTTAGGATTGTGTAAGTTTTAGGGTGGTTTAGGTTTACGGTATAGGGTTTAGCGTTTAAGATTGTTTAATGTTTAGGGTTGTTTAGGTTTTAGCGTTTAGAGTTGTTTAGGGTTTTTTAGGGTTGTTTATGATTTAGTGTTTAGGGTTGTTCAGGATTTATGATTTAGGATATTTTAAGGTTTAGGGTTTAAGGTTGTATAGTGTTTTAGGGTTTAGGGTATAATGTTTAGGGTTAAGGGGTTAGGGTTGTTTAGGGTATAGTGTTAATGGTTTTAGGGTTTAGGCTTGTTTAGGGTTTAGTGTTTAGGGTTTAGGGTTTAGGGTTTTTTAGCGTTTAGTGTTTATAGTTTAGGGTTTAGGGTGCTTGTGGAATTAGTGTTTAGGGTTTTTCGGGGTTTAGGGTTTAGGATTTAGGGTGTTAGGGTTAGTGTTAGGGTTAGGTTTAGGGTTAAGGTGAGGGTTAGGGTGAGGGTTAAGGTTAGGGTTAGGGTTAAGGTTAGTGTTAGTGTTAGGGTAAGGGTTAGGGTTAGGGATAGGGTTAGGGTTAGGGTTAGTGTTAAGGTTAGGGTTAGGGTTAGGGTTAGTTTTAGGGGTTAGTGTTAGGGTCAGTGTTAGGGGTTAGGGGTTAGTGTTAGGGTTAGGGTTAGGGTTAGGGTTAGGGTTAGGTTTAGTGTTAGGGTTATTATTAGGGGTTTAGGTTTTAGTTCAGGATTAGTGTTAGGGTTAGAATTAGAAATAGGGTTAGTGTTAGGATTAGGGTCAGGGTTAGTTTTAGGGATATGGTTAGGGTTAGGGTTAAGGGTAGAGTTAGGGTTAGGGTTAGATTTAAAGTTTAGGGTTTAGTGTTAGGATTAGGGATAGTGTGAGGTTTAGGGTTAGGTTTAGGGTTAGGATTAGGGTTAGTGTTTGGGTTATGATTAGTGTTATTATTAGGGTTCAGGTTAGGGTCAGGGAGGGTTTAGGGTTAGGGTTAGGGTTAGGGTTAGATTTAGGGTTAGGTTTAGGTTTATTGTTAGATTTAGGATTTAGGGTCTAAGGTTTATGGTTTAGGATTGTTTAAGGTTTAGGGTGGATTAGGTTTAGGGTTTAGAGTTTAGTGTTATGGTTATTGTTAGGGTTAGTGTTAGGGTTAGGGTTAGGATTAGGGTAAAGGTTAGGGTTAGGATTAGGTTTAGGGTTAGGGTTAGGGTTAGGGTTAAGGTTAGGGTTAGGGTTAGGATTAGGGTTAGGGTTAGGGTAAGGGTTAGGGGTTAGTGTTAGGGTTATGGTTATTGTTAGGTTTAGGGTTTAGGGTTTAGTGTTTAGGGTTTAAGGTTTAGGGTTTAGGATTATTTAAGATTTAGGGTGGTTTAGGTTAAGGGTTTAGGGTTTAGAGTTTAGGATTGTTTAAGGTTTAGGGTTGTTTAGGGTATAGTGTTTCGGATTAAAAGTTTAGGGTTGTTTAGGGTTTAGTGTTTAGGGTTTAGGGTTGTTTAAGGTTTAGTGTTTAAGGTTTAGGTTTTAGGGTTGTTTTGGGTTTAGTGTTTAGTGTTGTTTAGGGTATAGTGTTAATGGTTTAGGGTTTAGGGTTATTTAGGGTTTAGTGTTTAAGGTTTAAGGTATAGGGTTGTTTAGGGTTTAGTGTTTAGGGTTGTTTATGGTTTAGTGATTAGGGTTGTTTAGGGTTGTTTAGAGGTTAGTGTTTAGGGTTATTCAGGGTTTATGATTTAGGGTTGTTCAGGGTTTAGGATTTATGGTTGTTCAGGGTTTAGGATTTAGGGATTAAGGTTAAGGGGTTAGGGTTAGGGTTAGGGTTAGGGTTAGGGTAAGGGTTATTGTTAGGGTTAGGGTTAGGGTTAAGGTTAGGTTTAGGGTTAGGGTTAGGGTTAGGGTTAGGGTTAGATTTAGAGTCAGGTTTAGGTTTATTGTTAGATTTAGGGTTTAGGGTTTAAAATTTATGGTTTAGGATTGTTTAAGGTTTACGGTGGATTAGGTTTAGGGTTTAGAGTTTAGTGTTATTTTTACGGTTAGTGTTAGGGTTAGGGTTAGGGTTAGGGTTAGGGTTAGGGTTAAGGTAATGGTTAGGGTTAGGGTTAGGGTTAGGGTTAGGGTAAGGGTTAGGGGTTAGTGTTAGGGTTAGGGTTAGGGTTAGGGTTAGGGTTAGGTTAGGGTTAGGGTTAGGGTTAGGGTTAGGGTTAGGGTTAGGGGTTAGAGTTAGTGTTAAGGTTAGGGTTATTATTAGGGTGTTAGGTTTTAGTTTAAGATTAGTGTTAGGGTTAGAATTAGAAATAGGGTTAGTGTTAGGGTTAGGGTCAGGGAGGGTTTAGGGTTAGGGTTAGGGTTATGTTAGATTTAGGGTTAGGTTTAGGTTTATTGTTAGATTTAGGATTTAGGGTCTAAGGTTTATGGTTTAGGATTGTTTAAGGTTTAGGGTGGATTAGGTTTAGGGTTTAGAGTTTAGTGTTATGGTTACGGTTAGGGTTAGGGTTAGGGTTAGGGTTAGGGTTAGGATTAGGGTTAAGGTTAGGGTTATAATTAGGTTTAGGGTTAGGGTTTGGGTTAGGGTTAGGGTTAGGGTTAGGGTTAGGGTTAGGATTAGGGTTAGGGTTAGGGTTAGGTTAAGGGTTAGGGGTTAGGGTTAGGGTTATGGTTATTGTTAGGTTTAGGGTTTAGGGTTTAGTGTTTAGGGTTTAAGGTTTAGGGTTTAGGATTGTTTAAGATTTAGGGTGGTTTAGGTTAAGGGTTTAGGGTTTAGAGTTTAGGATTGTTTAAGGTTTAGGGTTGTTTAGGGTATAGTGTTTAGGGTTAAAAGTTTAGGGTTGTTTAGGGTTTAGTGTTTAGGGTTTAGGGTTTTTTAAGGTTTAGTGTTTAAGGCTTAGGTTTTAGGGTTGTTTTGGGTTTAGTGTTTAGTGTTGTTTAGGGTATAGTGTTAATGGTTTAGGGTTTAGGGTTATTTAGGGTTTAGTGTTTAAGGTTTAGGGTATAGGTTTGTTTAGGGTTTAGTGTTTAGGGTTGTTTATGGTTTAGTGATTAGGGTTGTTTAGTGTTGTTTAGAGGTTAGTGTTTAGGGTTATTCAGTGTTTATGATTTAGGGTTGTTCAGGGTTTAGGATTTATGGTTGTTCAGGGTTTAGGATTTAGGGATTAATGTTAAGTGGTTAGGGTTAGGGTTATGGTTAGGGTTAGGGTTAGCATTAGGGTTAGAGTTAGGGTTAGAGTTAGGGTTATGGGGTTATGTTAGGCTTAAGGTTAGGGTTAGGGTTATGGGGTTAAGGTTAGGGTTGGGGTTAGGGTTAGGTTTAGGTTTAGGGTTAGGGTTAGGGTTATGGTTATTCATAGATTTATGGTTTAAAATTTAGGGTTTATGGTTTAAGGTTTAGGGTTTAGGATTGTTTAAGTTTTAGGGTGGTTTAGGTTTAGGGTATAGGGTTTAGCGTTTAAGATTCTTTAATGTTTAGGGTTGTTTAGGTTTTAGCGTTTAGAGTTGTTTAGGGTTTTTTAGGTTTGTTTATGATTTAGTGTTTAGGGTTGTTCAGGATTTATGATTTAGGATATTTTAAGATTTAGGGTTTAAGGTTGTATAGTGTTTTAGGGTTTAGGGTATAATGTTTAGGGTTAAGGGTTTAGGGTTGTTTAGGGTATAGTGTTAATGGTTTTAGGATTTAGTCTTGTTTAGGGTTTAGTGTTTAGGGTTTAGGGTTTAGGGTTTTTTAGCGTTTAGTGTTTATAGTTTAGGGTTTAGGGTGCTTTTGGAATTAGTGTTTAGGGTTTGTCGGGGTTTAGGGTTTAGGATTTAGGGTGTTAGGGTTAGTGTTAGGGTTAGGTTTAGGGTTAAGGTGAGGGTTAGGGTGAGGGTTAAGGTTAGTGTTAGTGTTAGGGTAAGGGTTAGGGTTAGGGATAGGGGTAGGGTTAGGGTTAGGGTTAGGGTTAAGGTTAGGGTTAGGGTGGGGGTTAGGGTTAGGGGTTAGTGTTAGGGTTAGTGTTAGGGCTTAGGTGTTAGTGTTAGGGTTAGGGTTAGGGTTAGGGTTAGGGTTAGGGTTATGTTTAGTGTTAGGGTTATTATTTTGGGGTTAGGTTTTAGTTTAGGATTAGTGTTAGGGTTAGAATTAGAAATAGGGTTATTGTTAGGATTAGGGTCAGGGTTAGGTTTA
Organism: Micromys minutus; assembly: GCF_963924665.1. Taxonomy (NCBI): domain Eukaryota; kingdom Metazoa; phylum Chordata; class Mammalia; order Rodentia; family Muridae; genus Micromys; species Micromys minutus. Next base: position 49,233 of record NC_137978.1, read on the forward strand.
GGGATATGGTTAGGGTTAGGGTTAAGGGTAGAGTTAGGGTTAGGGTTAGATTTAAAGTTTAGGGTTTAGTGTTAGGATTAGGGATAGTGTGAGGTTTAGGGTTAGGTTTAGGGTTAGGGTTAGGGTTAGTGTTTGGGTTATGATTAGTGTTAGGATTAGGGTTAGGGTTAGGGTCAGGTTTAGGTTTAGGGTTAGGGTTAGGGTCAGGGTTAGATTTAGGGTTAGGTTTAGGTTTATTGTTAGATTTAGGGTTTAGGGTTTAAGGTTTAAGGTTTAGGATTGTTTAAGGTTTAGGGTAGATTAGGTTTAGGGTTTAGCGTTTAGTATTATGGTTACGGTTAGGGTTAGGGTTAGGGTTAGAGTTAGGGTTAGGGTTAGGGTTAGGGTTAGGGTTAGGGTTAAGGTTAGGGTTAATGTTAGGGTTAGGGTTAGGGTAAAAGTTAGGGGGTTAGTGTTAGGGTTAGGGTTAGGGTTAGGGTTAGGTTTATGGTTAGGTTAGGGTTAGGGTTAGGGTAAGGGGTTAGGTTTAGTGTTAGGGTTAGGGTTATTATTAGGGGGTTAGGTTTAAGTTTAGGATTAGTGTTAGGGTTAGAATTAGAATTAGGGTTAGTGTTAGGATTAGGGTAGGGTTAGGTTTAGAGTTAGGGTTAGGGTTAGGGTTAGGGTTAGGGTCAGGGAGGGTTTAGGGTTAGGGTTAGGGTTAGGGTTAGATTTAGGGTTAGGTTTAGGTTTATTGTTAGATTTAGGATTTAGGGTCTAAGGTTTATT